>NC_139322.1:43080234-43680234 GCF_056507025.1 Lutjanus erythropterus
TTTTACACCCTGTTTATTGGTTGAACAGTATATAAACCTAGATACACAACACCAAAATGTCATGGTGATAATCAGTAATGGTGTGGTATTACTTAAAAGGCACCAATTTAACAGCTTTCCATGACCTAATTATCAAAAGGACATTAAACAATTAAAAACTAACTCATCTTTTAATGTGAATCAGTTTTTTTTTTAATAAAATAGAAAAGGATATTTTCAGACCGTTTTCTGTGGAGAGAAGTGATGCAGCTGAGCCATGTGAGGAAGGCTGCATAAAGGGGATTCAACTTGGCTTCCAGAGAGTCATGTGACAAATTCAAACACTGCTGTCCTCATTTTTGAAGTATTGCACCATAATTGGGAATGTATTTTGTGAATGTAAAAGGCCAAAAATGGGTATGTGACCTCAAGGCAACACCATACCAGAGAGGGTTAAAACTCAAAAATTGTATAAAAATTACAATGCAGACAATCTATTCCAATTTAAAGACCACAGATTATTAGAGTATTACAAATTGATTAGATATACTGCATACATTCCTTTTGCTCAGTTACAATAATATTTTTTTTACACATAATCTCCTAGATTGATTTTGTAATTCTGATTTAATTAAAAATATCAAATTTCAGTTCAGCTAGTCTGGGAGCCCTGGGTCCTTAGAGTTGCTACAGGGGGGCCCAAATTATTGTTCGTTTTTGAATGTGGGAATCTATCCCACTGGGCACTGTGCAGTATGTGTCCCTAAAGAATCAGACTGTGTCACAGTGGTAAGGACTTAGCCTTTGTATATGGGCATGCCCACTACTAGGTGTATTATTATGTTTTATTATCACAAGTGTATAGACTCTCTGTGAGCCACAGTGGATCGAATTCTAATTTCATTCATTCTGAAAAATGTTGGGATGCCTGTGATGGGGACTTCATAGAAAGGATACAGAAAATATAAATATAGAAATATGACATTAATTAGGGACCTGCTGTATAGGCAAACACAAGCAGCTGATCTAATCTAATAATCTCATACACTGTATCAGCTTTTCATTTAAGGACTATAATGGTGAAAACATAATAAATATGAAACAATATCATTGAATGCTGGTAGTGGCCCTGTCACAAACTCCAGAGCACAGAATGGTACCAAAAAAACAGGTACTGATATAGTTCTTGCTCCACTATCTTGTCCTTAATTAGCTTCCACAGTGCTGTGTTACCTGGCAGAAAGTGGGCAGAGGCAGCAGCTCTGTATCCATGCTGAGACAACTCCTCCAGATGTTTGAAGCCCCACTGTTGTACTCCATCTCTATCTGTCAGCTGAGGCTGTGGCAACAACACAGGGAGGTTGTATGGCCAGTCAGAGGCTGCTTTCTGCATGCAGTGATCAGAGGTGGACGTGAACAGATGGGATCATTCAGTTCATATCAAGCTATGCTAAACAAATTTAGTTCACATTTTTAATCAAACTAATTAAGCTAAAAGAAACGGTGAAAGCCGAGAACATACCAAATCAGTGCGTTTGTGTTCTGAGAGGTGCAAGTGAAGCTGCATTTCAATGAGTTTCTGTTTTTCCAGGATGAGCTGAAAAACAAAAGAAGAAAATGCTCAGGTCGTTTTTTAGGGTTTGTTTGTTTGTTTGTTTGCATTAGCAAAATTTTTGTTATTCTAAGCTAATGCGGCTCAGACACTATGTAAATGTTAAGCAGTCATTCAACTCTGGTAAATATTCAGGTAGATTTGCTTATTTATCTTCTTACTGAGAGTGAGATGTTCAGATGGACATCAGTCTCATGTCTGTGTGTTCAGTACAGAGCTGAAGTTAGGCTGTGGTTAGCCTAGCATGGTGTAATGACTGGAAGCAGGGGGAAACAGCCACTCTGACTCTGTGCAAAGTACATCTACCAACACCTCTAAAACTTAAGATTGTGGAATATTTTTTTCAAATTAAGTGCAAAATGCTCAGTGTCTCAATGTGGTGTTTTTAATGTGTGGTTAAGATAAGGTTAAAAGCATGCAACCTAATCCTAGTATAAGACAGGTTGTGCTTTCAGCATGCAGATGCTGCAGCTAGTTTTTTTTATCAATTGTTTTTTCATCCTTATTGCTGAAACATGTATCACCTATGACAAAATTCACTCATAGGCATTAGAAAAGGAAGTGTGGGGTTTGGATTAAAGAGCAGAGAGACCTTGAGACAATCAACAATGTGCACACAGCTACTTTCAACCACCAGCCAGCTGAGCTGGATGAGCTCAGGTTGTATGATCACCCCCAGGAGGAGAGGAGGAGAGTGGGGATAAGAGCCACGCTAACTCAGCATGGACAGTGTGGACAAGCTGCTCCCGTCCAATGTCTGCTCAGGAAAATGAAGTGGACGAAATGGGGCTCAGGCTGGACAAGAAATGGGAAACCAGAGACTGTGCCCACATCTTACAGAGACCTGCTCCACAACATCCTGGATCAAGGTGTTGCACTTGACAGACAGACCAATGCTGAGCTGACAGGACGCAACATGCAAGACTGCAGCAGGACAAGGGGAGGAGGACTCCATGATGCTGCATGTTCAAACATGGGCACAGCTCATGAGCAATATTTCCCAGATGTCAGTCTTATAATTTGAAGGCGTCGACCATATTACCATCACCATCGTCTTGATGTTGCTTTTTAGATTCAACTACATTCAAAAAATGACTTACAGAATTATTTCCTGGGTGTATACGTGAACATGTATGTAGGGTTGGAAGGATTACTTTAAAAATGTAATCCATTACAATTACAAGTTACCGGTTAAAAAATGTAATCAGTAACTTACTCTAAGTACCACAATATTAAAGTAATGTACCTGATTACTTTTAGTTACTTTTGGATTATTTCAATACTAAACATGCAGATAAAGATGAGAGAGTATAAAAGATGTCATCTGCTCAGAATATTTTTTTGAGAAACATACAAAGATAAATAAATGAATTAATAATAATAATTGTAACAATCATTATTATTGTTATAATTATTATTAGATGTAAAAAATCACCACCTGAAAGAGGTGTGTCAGGTATTAACATGCTTCAGAGTTACCTAAAAGTTAATTACACAACATCAACAATAATAGTAATTATTATTATTGTTATTGTTATTAGTTGAAAAAAAAATCACCATCTGAAAGAGTTGTGTTAGGTATTAACATGCTCCAAAGTGACCTTCATGTAATTTACCTGCACAAGTGACATGAAATGTACAGGTGCTGACTTTAATTACAGGTGTGTCAAACATGATCATCTGCTGAAACTGATTTCCTTTGCACACAGAAGCAGGTAGCCTTAATGGCATTGTGCCAATAGCCCTTTCTAGCAGAAATCTTGCTATTATCACTACAAACATGAAACCCTAACCCTAACCCTAAACCCAAGAAGGGCTTTTAATGTGTTAACAAGACATTGGATGGTTATAATTTACAGCACAGAGCAGGTAAAATTACAGAGCCCCTAAAGTGTCATGCAGAAAAAAATATATATATTGTGCGCACATGATAGTAAAACGAGCGCCCGAGATATGAAAACGTGCGCTCGAGATATTAAAACGTGCGCTTGAGATACAATTATTTCCCAGCTTTGACTTGTCCATGCATACGGCTCTCGGTAGCGACCACTTCAGATGTTCACAGTAACACGTGATACAATGGAGAGAAGAACTCAGCTAATTAACTTTTATTTTCACCTCTGAATGTCATATAATGACATTCTTGTTGCTCAACAATAGGCTCAATAGGCTCAGCCGACGGAAGGACTATTCAGATTTAGGCCGTGTTATTGACTTCATCCAGGAACAATTACAGGGTCCGGGGAAGATGCATGTGTTACGGGTACCGGGCTGCGGCACCCATGAACAGTTATATGTGTGTGTCCTGTAACGCAAGGAACAATGATGAGGCAGGGAGACGCGACTGGACTCAACTGGATCCTCTGTTGCTATGAGAGGAAACCAGCAGAGCAACGGTCCTGGCCACAGACCAGTGCAAGCAACAGTCTCACACTGCCACCCACTGACACAAAGCCGCCACTGCAGTTATCTACTTTGACCCAATATTCAGGTTACTTTCTCACAACATGAACATAGCATTTCCCAAACAAAACAAATAATACACAACAACAAAATGAATAACATTCATTAAGTGGGCATCACACATGGATATCGATGGATGTTTACCAAATGCCAAGAAAATGGCCTAAAAGTTAAAAAAGAAGAAGTAAGAGTCATATTGGCCGAGCTGGATCCAGAGGGGTCTGCATTCAGACAGCGACGGAGATTTCACAGAAGACAGTACTTTTCAAAGGGACCTTTATCATCTCGTGTGCATGTTTTATTATCTCGTGCGCACGATTTAGCTTAAATGTGTGCATGTTTTAGTATCTCATGCGCACGATTTAGCTTAAACGTGCGCACGTTTCAATATCTCGTGCACACGTTTTAGTATCTCGTGCACACAATATAGTTTTTTTTTTCTTCATGACACTTTAGGGGCAGCTAAATAAAGTTATCCAACCAGATTTTTTTTGTTGTTTTCTCTAGGCAGAGAAAGGTCAGAGCTGGTTCACTCATTGGTTAGGACTTCATTACCAGGAAAGAAAGCCACAGCCTGAGTGTTTGTTTAGAAAGTGACAGGTGAATTAACCAATCTCATTTTGATTTACAATGGGTTGGACCAAATCTAGTCATCTTAGGCCTTCCTGAAGGACAGAGATGTCTTGCTTGAGATGAAGCAGTCAAGACCGACACTGTTGCTAAGTGGCTAACTCAATAGCTCTGCCTTTTTCAAGGCAAAGTGCAAAGGACTGTGTTATTTAGGAGACCGAAATTGTGTTCTTCCCCGAGTCTGTTAGAAAACAATTTTCAGATACTTGAGTCTTCTTTTTGAAAGCTACCTCCAATAGTGCAACACAGCAGACACAGATGTGTTGGTAGACAAATAATAATAATAATAACTGGAGATCTATGCTACATGTAACTGTGTGGTAATGAAACACAGAAATAAGAATGATCAAAAGAAACTCAAAATGATTCATATAGATTATTACAGCTCTTAATATCAAACACAAACTTAATTATAACTTATCCAAACAATAGTAACAGAGTAAATGGCAATTATCTACAGTTTAATACAAGTTTAAGTAAAGTAAACTCTAGAAAAAACATTACTTGTTCTGCTATCATTGTGTGGTGTTTGCTGCACTCTACTGTTTTTTGTTTGTTTTGTTTGTTTGTTTGTTTGTTTTTTGTATATGGCAATTACACACTACAAATGCAACACCTGCTGCCCTTATTCCAGCAAAATCAATTCCAATTTGCTGCATTTTTGGTGTGTCAAAGTTTTGGCTGAACTGAAGTCCAAGCTCTAATAGTCACAGTTTGCCACTGTTCTGCTGTATATGCGGTAAACAGTAAAAACACAGTATTCATGTTGCCAAAACATCTACCAGGAATGTAGATGTATTTGACTGCCAACACAGCTCATTGCCAGAGGATAGTAAATTGCAATTTTGCAAAAGTTGAGTTAGGTTCAACATGCCAGTTGAGATCATGTTGGCATCCCCACTGTGTCAGCAGATACACTCAGTCACACTCAGATGAATTCAGTGGGCTGAGTGTTTTCAGGGAGTGTTTTCAAGTCAGCCTAAATACTGTTGTATTTTCTGTCATGTTCATACCTTTCCTACTTAGAGGGCACATCTATATGTTAAAAGCCATAATCTTGAGCGTGGGAGAGAGATTCCACCAAAGCATTCATGGTGTAGTTGTGGACTTCCCACCTGACTCTCCATGCGCTGGACATGATCTTGTTGGATCTTCCACTGAGCGATGCTTCTGTCACCATGACTGTGTTCAGAATGGAGATGCCTAGAAGACAAAGTAGGACAAGGTTAATAGTCATATTTTTTTTCACACTGTAGTTGAGAAAATTCAAAATTTCAAGGCTACTGACTCTAATCTTTTTTTTTCAAACTTATTAGTTTAGAAAAAAATTACCAACTACGAATGTTTATTTGATATAATTTTACTTGAGCAAACTCACTCAAGTGAAGTTATTTAGTTATTTTCAAATAAAATCCATTTACTTTTCAGGCACTGTGACAAATATTTGCATTTCTAAAACTCAATTCAAGTTTATCTAAAGGAGAAAAAATATCTTAACAAAAGATTAAAGGTTGAAAAAACTTTTCTTCATTTCAAACCTTAAGAGTTTAAGCTAGGGTCAAAACTCAAAAATCTAATGCAGTAGGTTGCCCTAGAAATTTTGAGTTATCTCTTTTTTTTTTTTTTTTTTACCGTATCGAGGTTACACTTGTTTGCCCCAAATCACTCCATCAACTCAAAATTAAATAAGATGCTCATATTTGTTTGTGTCCAGTTCATTGATTGTGGTGCTCCTTCACCTTAACCACAACCCAACCTTAGCCGTTACCCTATAGTCACCTCTGTAATATCTAACCATAACCTGAACTGAAAATAACCCAAAAATGGTATAACACTTCAGTGACAAGACATTCAGTTACTGTAGTATTTGTCAGTCTACTTACTTTAAGAAACTAGGGAAGTCTTCAGACACAGCATCACAGCCAGGCCAGCGGCAGAAGCCACTCACAAACAAAGCACTGGTCCCCTCAGGGACCCTGGAAGGAACAGAAATGTGTCAGTCGAGTATCTGAAACTATACTTTCAGATTTGAGGAATGGTACAAAGAACGACCGGTGAAGAAAGAGCTGAACAAAAGGTTAAAAGATATTTAACTAGTAGGCTCAAGTGTATGGGCGTGTGTGAAGGTGCGTGTTTGTGTGCATACCCATTGGTTTAAAGTGCACATGACAATGGGAGTGGTGTATCACAATAAAGGCAGATAACTTTCAAACAAATTCACATTTTGCAATTTTCTGGAAAGGGTGGTCATAGCCAAAGGACAGTTAATTACCTGTTCATGTCAACTGGCAGAAAGGGGTTGTAGTAGTGGGAGGGGCCTATAACAAAGGCATGCATAATGCTTCACATAACATGACCAAACTTAAGTGCTAAGACTGGAGAATTCCATTTAGATTAGTTGGGGCCAGAAACAGGGTCAGCCAGACTCTCAGACAAGTGGAAGACATCCCCCCAGGTCAGCCAAATAAAATGATGAACAAAACTGTCAGTTTTAAAAATCCCTCACAGTTAAAGCACTTCCAGCATCGACCTGCTGTACTTAGCTGTCTCCACACAGGTTTCCTGTGAAATGAGGACTTATTAGGGACATTTCAGTTCTCCTGTCCAACTTTATCTCTAAATTTAATTGATTTAAATAATCTGGAAAATTGTTGTCTCATTTGGTTTCATCATCATGTATCACGTCTTATTTTTCCCACATTGGACATATTTTTAATGACATCTTCAGGTTCCTGGAACTTAGCAATGACTTTGGTGAGGAGAGTTATCAGTTATCATAACTGACAGAAATAAAACAGAGCCACACCACGGACAGGGCAGATCAAATGTGACATATGTGTTTCATAAAGTGATTTGTAATGCTTTTGGAAGTCACAATCCAAACAATGTTGTGCTGCTAATAGAAGCACCAGATCATGAAGTGCCCATATGGATAGGTTTGCATTACAGTCATATAAAAACACAGAACTTGGCTACAAGCTCAAAAAACTATTTTTTCCTACACCAAACACTATTCCAACACCGGCCAAATAATGACCACATATCAAAAACTCTCTAGCACCCCCTATTTAACCCATTGACCACATTCCCACCACTACTGGTCTGCTACTTTATGATATATACATATACAAGGAGTCATGTGAATGCTGAGACTCCACTGATTGTAATAGTGTGCCTCTTGCCACTCTTTTGATGTGAATAAGCAGCCAGAGCAGAAGACACAAACACCCCACTTTGTAAATCCATAACCATAAATCATGTTCTAACTTAACTGGAGGTGAGTCAAAAGACAGATCAGCCTTCATGGGATTGCAGGGCTCTGTCTCCATCTAATGGCTCAAGCACACTACTACACCATTTTAAAACGTGGGGGGCCATGGCGGGCTGTCTGTAGTCTCATTCTGCACATTGCCAACTACTGCATGAATTCTCCATTTATCTGCCTATACAGCATGGAACTCTTCAATATTCATCAGTAGTCATTGTGTTTATTAATTTTTAAATGTTTCTGGGAGGTTTATGTAATTTGCAGCTTGGCTTCGTGGAAATAAATAGTGTTTTGAAGTAAAACCAAACCCTGGTGAGCACCTGAGAATATCTTTACAAACTGCATCATAAATATTGTATTTTAGTGTATTTTCATCGAATTTGCAGTTACAGTTACATTCTAGGCATAGGAAAAGAAATCCAGTTACATAATTGGCTAGTGGAGTTTGGCTATAATGTGATATTTCTTTGAAAGTCAGATTTTTTACTAGGCAAGGATTAAAAAAATCCATCATTACATCATCATTTGACTTTGGAATAGTAATAGAACAAGGTTTAAATAGAATGGTGTCATATTCCTTAGCTTCTAACCTTTCAAAAGTGACCAAAAATATGCATAAATGACTTATTGTTGAGGAGATATTCCTGATTCATACAGAGTTTGTTAAGTAGAGGTAGTGCTCAGAGACCCCAAGATACCCAAACTGCTTCACATGGGGCATTGACGTTAAACCACCAGAGTACAGTTGTTGACACTCATGTCTGCCACCCTAGTGCAACAGAACCATCTCAGCCCTGAGGTCACGAAAGTGGACACATTACAAATAGAATCAGTTACAAGACACCGAGAAAGTGTTCAACTTCCTGATGAAACCACAGCCATAGCTCTCTTGGCCAGTTCCTATACTCACACAATACCCCCTAACAGATATCCCAGAGGGCATGGTCTTAACAAGTCCATAACACACATAGACTGATGGGAAAGCTCCCATGACCCCTCCAGCTGGTAGAATCCACATTCATTTAACCTGGCCAAATAAAAGAACCTTAATTCCAATATGCATGTACATTTTTGTTTTTTTATGGCAGCATTTTTTTTTACCATTAATTAGACAGTGAACAATTTTGCTATATTATTGGTTATTTGCATAATTTGTTATTCAGTATAAATGTGAGAGAGTCACCTTTCATGAAGCCTGGTCTCAATGGAGCTCTGCTTTGGACTGTCTCTCCTCAGTGGGTAGGGGTAGTGATGGCTTTGTCTGGGAGAGGCACCCATGAGTGATGAGGATGATTGGGCAAGATGGCCTGGATCAACCTCTTCCTTGCAAATAGAGACAGCTGCAAAATTTTCTGGATGCACTAGGGGAAGAAAACACTGATGTAAGGATTCAGCCCTTTTTTCATAAACAAGTTGGCTTGACTTGACCCATCAGCCCAGCATAGCAGGGATTTGCATTTCTATTACAACAGTGTTACCTGCTTGAAGGTGAGTCTTTAATTGGCGATGCGTTTGTCTTGAGTCAAAGCATGCAAAACTGGATAAATACATCTCTTTTCCTATAAATTCTTCACAATAAAAGTCCTGTTATTTTGTTATTTAAAAACTTTTACTATACAGCAGAAACATCAGGAAATGTTCATCAGCAGTAACTTAACATGATTCCTATCCAGCTGAAAGCGAACATGAAACAGTAAAATAAAACTGATATGTAAAAGTAAAGCTTCTTCAAACCACGGGCATTCAGTTAGAGAGCTGAACACAGAGACACTTCTGGAAACTCAAATCACTGTAGCATTGTTTGACTCAGCATGGCCAAAATATATCCTCATTCAGCTAAGCTAATTCAGTTAACATTTATGTGCACTGTAAAAAATACAGAATGAAACTAAAGCCCAATACTGTCAACACACATAAACTGATTGTCATGTAGGATGATGATGTGGCTGATGTGGCGTTGAAGACAGTGAAGTACATACCATGTTGTCGTCTGGAAGTTGTTTGGGCAACTTGACGCAGCACTGATGGTCTCTGCTGCTTTTGCCTAATGCTGTCCATACTGCTCCAACACTGAGGAGGAAAAACACCAGTGTTCACCACAGTATGTAGATGATGGGACAAATGGATGTCAAATCAGGCCAAGTCAAGTCAGTGTATTTCATATAGCACAGTTTAAAAACCTACAGTTGCCCTAAGAGGTTTACACAGTAAGAAGAAAAAACACAGTAACAAAGAAAACACAAAAACACAAAAACACAAGAACATACATTGTCACACACAGAAAACATTAGAAATCCAGAGAAAAAAGTGGGTTTTTAGCCTGGATATGAAGCACTCAATAGTGGGGACAAATCGAATGTGAAGACAGAGGCAATTCAACAATTTGGGCCCAGCCCCCTTTACACCTCAAACGACTATCAGGGATGGAAAGCAGCAGCTTATCTGATGATCACAGCAATCTAGACAGACAGTAGGACTGTAACAGCTCACTGACATAAGCTGTCTGTTCTAAGCTTCAAAAGTGTTGTAGTCCACTCTAAATTTCACTGCAAGCCAGTGCAATGATTAAATATGGCTTAATATGGCACAGTATTTTTAGATTTTGTTAGCAGATGTGTGGCCGCATTTTGCATTTTGTCAGTTGAAGGCATGACACAGGAGGTCTGACATAGCGAGTAAATAGAAAATAAAGGCATGGATTAATGTCTTGAAATCTCTAAAAGAAAATATAGACTTGACCTTGCTTAAAACTCTAAGATGTTAAAAAGATGATATGATAACAGTGTTTATTTGTTTATCAAATTAAAAATCAGGCTCAAATAAAATGTAAATATTCTTTGCATAGGGTCTGACATAACCAGAGAGTGGTCCTAGGTCACAATTTACAATGTTAACAATAAAAATGAAGCAATGATTAGAATTTTCATCTTACTATTGTTTAGGTTTAAGATATTGTTCACCATTCAATGCTTTACATTGTTTAAGCAGTCAAACAGGCATTGCAGTGAATCAGGCCTGCCAGGCCAGGGAGGTACAACTGTATGTCATCAGTGTAACAGGGTTACAAATCTCCATGGTTTTTTTTCATAATGTGGCTTCAGGATAATATGTACAAAGAAAGTAAAATACAGCTTAGCACTGAACCCTGTACTATACCACACAAGAGGAGGAGGGCAGGAGCAGACAATGATGATCCACGAAAGGAGACCGAAAAGGTTCTGCCTTCAAAGAAAGGGGTGAACCATTGAAGTGTGGTTCCTGAGATGCCCACCCAGTGCTTGAGGCATTCTAGAATGATGTGGTGGTCTACAGTGTAGAAGGTGGTGTTGAGGTCTATGAGCATTAATATTGGACAGTCATCAGCATCAGATCATTCATGACTTTGATTGGTGCAGACTCTGTGCTGTGTTTTGCTCGGAAACCAGATTTTAAAATATCAAAAGCAGCATGTTCAGTTAAGATGGACTGAAGCTGTTAGAAAACAACATTTTAATGTAACTAAGAAAGCGATGTATTTTAATCCTTAATTTCTCTTACTGAGAAAGATTGATTCACTAAAGTCTTAACCCTGTAACACACTTGCATCATACTTGATACAGAAGTTTCTGAAACCTCTACAACATCAGTATGATCAATACTTTACTGAAAAACCTGTTGTATACAATCTGACACGTCTTCTGCCATCTGGAGGTTCATCAGTGCACCGCATGCAGTAGCAAGCCTGTGAGTGCAAAATCCAACATGGCTGACATCATGTAGTGATTTTTGCTATACAGTAAGAATGACATTCATATTACTAATATTTCAATATGAATATTTACTTTAGTGAAATAACCTATAATTATTAATAATTTGAAGCTTTTTTTTATAGTAAAACTATGAACTTGAAACTTGAAAATGTGTATCAAATATGATACAGTGGGTACATAAGACAATTTAATTGTGAATCCCTCAATAGTTATTCTATTAAATTTCATGATGCAATCTGCATTATTCCACAAATAAACAAACTAATTTAAGACTGAAATTTCATAGATATTTATATGTGTTTTTCACTGATGGAATCTGTTCTTATTGTAATCACTTATGTTGCAATGGTTTTGAGCAACCGAGTACTTGTTAATAATTGTCTTTTTAGTTGATTTTCACTAAAACAATTCTATTGCTATCATAATTGTATATGATATTGACCAGTTCAATTTACACTGACCGAACTGTTTTTGCTGACCACAATGCAAAATAAAAAAGTTCCCATTTGGAAAAAAAAGAACAAAACCAATTAAAACGAACAATCAGTGAATTTTCATAAATGCCTGACATATCAGATAATATAAATGCTATACATACACACACACACACATACACACAAATAAATATATATATATATATATATAGTGCTTAACAAATTTATTAGACCACCACCCAATGTAAGGTTTATGCCACAGCTGCCCTAAATTAACAGCATTGGTAAATACCATACACCAGTATGTAGAAGCTCTTTAACCAAAACCATTAAATGATTTTTAATTCCAAAATATAATTATTATTGTTTATCCATGAATTTTCAAATTTACTGTTTTACAAAAAAACAGGAAAAAATAGTAAAGCACATTATTATTTCTTGATTAACATGTTAAATTATAGTTATTTACTTGCATTCCTGAACAGAAAAATTTGTTTTAGTGGTTGAATGTTATGTTTGATCCACATTAAAACACTTCATGATGCTGGATGATCTCTGAGACAAATAGAGAAAGACATAAAGTGTCTCACAGTGTGGTCAAGTATGCTTTGGAGTCAATTGCAGAGTCTGGTACTTATAAAATGCACTAAGGAAGAGGCAGGAAATGAAAGTTAACTGAAGCAGATGTCAGACACCTGAAGATTTTAAGTACTGAGACAAAAGGAAAACCACTGCTGATCTTCAGGCAGAGACAAATGCTTCTAGATCAGAGTCAGAGAAAGTCTCCAGAATGACCACAAGGTGACAGAACAAGGTTTAAAGAGAAGACTAGCTGCTAAGAAAGCATTATTGAAGTCTGCAAACATCCAGAAACTCCTCAGATTTGCCAGGGAGCACAAACACTGGACTGTTGATGATGGGAAGAAGGTACTTTGGATGGACCAAGTCCAAGTTTGAACTCTTCAGTCAGCATCGTCGTGTTCATGTCCGCAGAAAAGCTGGAAAACGTTTTGATGCCAGATGCATTGCACCCACAGTGAAACACGGTGGAGATTCCATTATGGTATGAGGTTCCATTTGTGGAAACGGAGTGGGCAAATTAGTGAAAATCGACTGTATCATGAACAAGAACGTCTACCACAGCGTCTTGGTGCATCATGGCATCCCTTCTGGACTGAATCTGATTGGTCGTGGGTTAATATTACCAACAAGACAATGACCACAAGCATACTTCAAAGCTTTGCAGAGACTATTTGACCAAGAAAAAGGAATCTGAAGTACTGGAACTGATGGACTGGCCAAGTCACAGTCTGGATTTCAATCCTCTTGAATAAATTTGGGATTTAGTAGGTTCAAAGTTTCATCTAAAGCAAGTCTGTAGGAACAGCTAGAAACTATTTGGAACTCAATAACAAAAGAGACTGTTGAAAACTACATAAAAACAATGCCAGCAAGAATGCAAGCTGTTATCAAGGCCAAAGGAGGCCATACAAAATATAATATAAGTTTTTTGGTTATTATGTGTGAAAAAGGACTATTTAGTTGTTTCAATTTGTTATTTGCCAAATAAATAACAATAACATTTTTAGTTTTAAACAAGTTTTTGAAAGATTTCTAAAATATTTGTTTTCTCATCTAATATAGGTGATCAAATAAATTTGTTAAGCAGTGTATATATACAATTTCCTTTCTTTTTTTAAAAAAAACAAAAGTTCAAGTAACATTTCAATTTCAAAAATCTGAATCTCGCAATTATTTTAAGTGTCAGGCTTCTCAGGAAACTAAACAAACTTGTCTTAAATTATTTGTTTCAGCGTGATGAATATGACATGTTGATGAGGAGGTGTACATTTGTGAGATCTTTATAACTTTTGCTACTAATGTTGCCATTATTATATAATAATATGACACTTTTAAAGGCACAATTTTGTAAAATAAGTATGAGCACAATAAGAAAGTTCTTATACCAGCACCTTCAACCCAGGAAATTACCACTGGAAGTGGTTACGTTTGTTCCAGTCAGTTCTGTGATGTCATGTTGTTGCATACCTGACTTCCGGAGGCGGGCGGGGACACCACGTCCCTAGACTGAGGAGGAGACGCAGGAGGAAGAGGAGGAGGGCATGACTCCTCCAGTTGTTTGATCTGTTTTTCAGGATGTGGTTGAGCTCTTTGCTGTCCACATCTCACGCTGTCCCCAGATGTCTCTGGCATCTCTGCAGGGACATGAGAGACTTCTTCATTGCACTGTAGAGTTTTAAGGTTGTGTTCCAAAATCATCTCTTAATATATCACCTCTGGAAGAAAAAACATTTCCAAGCATATTCACTGCTTGGAAGATCTGATTTAGTGGAGCAAATATTTAACTTTCATGGACATTCTGTTCTGTGATTGGGCTTTTTAGTCTGTTTTGGTCATTTACTAAAATATAATTTTTACTTCTTCATGTGTTATTTAAGTGTATTAAGTATGCTAACTGTTGATTCTTTTGTTGAATTGCTCTGTAACTTGTACCCAAAGACCACCATTTTTCCAAAGGTCGATAATTTAATAAAACAAATATTTGAGATTGTTGTTTTTTTTGTTTGTTTTTTTTTCTTTTTCACAAATTCCCATTAATAACTTCCCAGTATTCTGCAGATATGTGTCAGGAGTTTTACTCATCAACTCTGTTCTTGCAAGTTGTATGTTAAGTACATTTTGGTGCAGATTGTCTGCAGAAAGAAGAAAGTTCTACTAATGGCTGATAACTGCTATATAAAGCAGTTAAAACTTAAAACATTAATAGAGGGAGCCATACTGGAAAGTGGTGTCCTGCAGTTCACAGGCAGCTGCTGATCTAATAGTAAAGGTGTTGAGAGCTAAGTAAAAGTAAAAGTAAAAGTAAAAGTTTTGGAATGAGAAAAAGGCTTTGGTTTTTTCTCCCTCGGTGCTGCTCATAGGTCAACAATGCAGCTATTGAGAGTAAGATCTACTAAAGCTAAGAAAATGGTTTTGGGTGAAAGAAATAGAAAAAAGATACCAAATTCCTACACATCATCTACACTCACAAAGAAGGTTTTCATTGATGTGTCGCTCTCTTTGTCAGACTGGATCAATACTATACTACTACTACTGCAGGTGTTATTCTGCTATGATGAGTTTCTCTCTGAAGGCAACAGTAGACCAGCAACTCCTGTGTTCTGTGAGGTAAAATTACTGTTGGTGTCTAAAATCAGTTTTGCTGCTGACATTGCTTAGCTTCCTGCACCAGTGCTCCTGCTGCTTCTCCAAACTGGGAGTATGTCAGCCACCATCTGCTGCAGGTAATATGCTGACTATGAAGAAATACCACATAACACCATTGTTAAAAATAATAATCTTGATCCACTTGTTTTTGAGAAGTACAGACAAATATCAATCATTTCAATCATTTCTTGAAAAGGTTGTTTACCAACAATTACATATATATATATATATATATATATATATATATATATATATATCAAATAATAATTTAGTTGATGTTTACCAGTCTGGTTTTAGAGTTAACCACAGTACAGAAACTGCCCTGGTCAGAGTTGATAATGATCAGAAAATTGGCACAGACAATCATAACCTTCTTGTTCTGGTCCTCAACCTCAGTGCAGCATTCAACACTGTGGACCATGTTATTCTTCTTCAGTGCCTTGAAAACTGTCTAGGCCTTAAGGGCACCGCTATAAAGTGGTTTTCTTCATATCTCACAGGAATCATCTCTGTGCCTATTGGTAATTGTAAATCTGATGAGGTTGGCATTCCATACGTCCCTCAGGGGTCAATTCTAGGTCCTTTGTTGTTTAATTTGTATGTGATTCCCCTTGGGTCCATAATACAGCAATATAATATTTCATATCAATCATTTGCAAGTGACACGCAGTTATACATGTCTGTTTCCACCAATAACCTTAGCCCAGTAAATGACCTCATTCAGTGCATCACAGATATTAGATTTTCGATGGTGAAGAATTTTCTACAGTTTAATCATGACAAAATAGAGACTCTCTTAGTAGGACAAAAGGCTTTGAGGCATGAAATTCAATCTTTGTTAAATCCCCTGTGTGTAAAACCATGTGATCATGTCAAAAACTTGGGTGTGATTTTAGATGCTGATCTTAACTTCCAGAAGCACATCTCTAATATTTCTAAAACTGCGTTTTATCACCTGAGAAATATAGCAAAAGTTAGATGCTTCTTGTCTCAGTCAGACTCCAAAAAGCTTGTTCACACTTTTATTTCCATAGGCTAGATTACTGTAATGTGCTTTTTGCTGGACTGACAAAGCAGACATTAAATAAACTCCAGCTTATTCAGAATATAGCAGCCAGAGTTTTAACAAAACCTAAAAGGTCGACCACATACCTCCTGATGAGTGACTTCTCGTCACTGGCTCCCAGGAAAACAAAGAATCGATTTTAAAATACTTCTTATTGTTTTTAAATGTTTTACTGTATTAGCTCCTTTCTATGTTGTTGACATGCTCACTGAGTTCACACCACAGAGAGCCCTTAGATCATCAAATAAAGGTCTCCTCACTGTACCTAAAGTCAACTCTAAATCAGCTTATGGTGCTTTCAGTCATTATGGTCCTACTCTCTGGAATTCTCCTCCACATGAACTACAGGCTGCTACAACAGTGTTCTCTTTTAAAATCAAACTAAAAACGGATCTTTTTCATAAGCTTTTAGTTAGGTTTATAAGTGTACTTTTATTCAAGAATTAGTATTATTATTGTCATCATCTCCCCTTTTAAGAAAAATGATAATACTTTAGTTTGTTTTTATTATGTTCTGCTTGTTTTTCTTTATAAATAATACTTAATTATTTTATATATTATTTTATGTTTGTCATGAATTATGTATCTTGAGGCACATTGAGTTTATGCTTGTCGTATGAAATGTGCTATAAGTTGACTTGATTTGATCTCATCTAAATGAGCCACCTTAACCTGATTTCTTTGATTCTTGATCCTGATACACTGATTATTCCATATACTCTGGATTTACTATGTACTGCCTTTTGAACACACGTTATTACACAAACATGAAAAAATGTAAATGATTGCTTCATGTTGTGTTCTCCCACACAAGCTATTTTCAAAGTATAAATTAGTAATCAAGGTAATTAGCAATTAGGGAGAATGGTTGCACAACTTAGTAATTCATATTCACTCATTATTTATTTAAGAGGCTACAAGTCCAGAGTCCAAATCATCATTATTATTGTGGACACTTTATTCATTCATAAACACAAATTCTTAATTTGTACCAATTAATTAATCATTTCAGAGCATGAATGAACTAAATGCAGACTGATTTATTAATTTGTGCTTGAAAATTGTTTTTCTTCAATGTATGTATTGTCTTATTAATATCATTTTGTTTTTAAGTTTTCATTTTGTTACTATAAGAAAACAAAGTTATGTTCTGGCGTTAATATGGCTTTACTTCTCCTACATACTCATAGCTACAGTCTTCCAGACATGAGGAATAAGTGAGAACATGATATCAGAGCTGTGTGGTTAGCTTAAGATAATGCACACTTTCCAGCCAATCAGCATCCAGCATTCACTAGACATTAAAGTCTTTACAGGTTCAAAACATTTCCTGTTCCAGACCATGAGACAGAGAGGCTGCGTTGTTCACAGGTGCACTCTCTCTCACACACACACACACACACACACACACACACACACACACACACACACACACACACACACACACACACACACACAGATAGCATCATCACAATAGTGTATAGATGTACAGAATGAGTGGGAGATGAAGCTGCTCTACTTATGTGCAGCAGTACTGAGCAGCTGTGAAAGATGCTTGGATTATGTCTCTCCTGGAGTTGATACTCAGCTTTATCAGCTGCACAGAGCTGTCAAACTCTCCAAAGACATCAGACGATCCGTGTTTCAGAATACCAAACACCCTCCCACTTTGAACATTTTAAAGTTTGTTACAAAGAGCAAAAACTGTGGTCAGCGTGAGTTCAGGTCAGACTCCAACAGCACACCAAAACATAACACTTGAGGAACACTACCGAAAACGCTATTACATGGTAACCTCCAGCATCATTTGTTTGAAGCACAGGGGCACTGACCCAGCTGCTGTATTTGACAAGGATCTGAATTTTTCTTCCACCACTGGCAGTTACATGGATAAGGTAGCAATGAAAGAAATACACACATTTTTCTTTTTTTCTCTTCGGTATTTTATTATTGGAGATGTAGGTACAAATACAGCATCCAAAATTTACAAATTTCAAGACACTGTTTTTCATTGGGTTACCTTCAGTACCCAATCCTATACTTTTAGTTAGCTAATCCGTTGGCTCACTTATTACACCTAAATAAAACGTTAATCATTTTCACTTTCCATTGAGAATGACCATGCAACCTAACCTGTCATGCCAAATGGTTTGTTACACAGAATCACCTGGGAAGTTGTCCTTACAAACTGTTTGTAAAAGGGCAAGTACTTTCAGAAAACATTTAGATGATTGGATGAGCCATCTGTCTGTCACATCTAACATGGGCTAACTTTAACCAGTCAGATCAAGGAACCATGCTATGTCAGGTTACTACCAGTGGAGCCAGTTGGTAAATCAAACTCTTGCTGAAGACGGTCGGGAGAGGAGCGAAAACATATTTTCCATGGAGAAAAGCCATTAGTGCCATTCTTTGCTCTTCTTTCAGTGAAGAAATACTCTCTAGTTCTGATATAACTGATGCTATCACAGTGCCTATGCTAACCTCTTCAAAAGCCGCCACTGTTCGAAATGAGTCGCTTCCACCTAAAACCATGCCCGTAGCTGCCAGTAGCCCCTCCTAGCATGCTGATTGGCTGCACCACCTTTGGTGTGCACACAAAAGTATAACTTCAATCCCCCAAGACAGATTCTTGTGTGGTCTCGCAAATCCAACTGCCTCACACAGTAATATACAACCAACCACTGGATATTTTCAAATTTCCAAGAACTGATATCTACTCCCATGTCTTTGGCTTAATCTTGTCCTGAATTTTAAAAGCATGCAAACTAATGGGTTTTAGTCATGATAGTGTGTAGAAGCATGACTTGCCTGTTTGGCTTCAATAAGGCAATGGATAAGTGACAGTCTTTCAAAACGGAACAAAGATAAAACAGAGATACTGCTGCTAGGACAAAAATACAAGATTAATATTTTATATATTGTTTTTGTCTCTTGTTTTTAATGTCATACTGTAAAACACTTTGAGCTGCATGTTATGTATAAAACGTGCTGTACATATAAGGGTCATAATAATGACTTTATGAAGCAAGTAGTAATTATTGCCATCATGTAAATTACATATTATGTAGAGTGTTATAGTCGGGCCCTATCTCAGTTTCATATCAGACTTCTTAAAGGTTGTATGGAAGCATACACCTATACAATAAACCAAAGAGCCACCAACATAGGTGCTATGCAAATGTACTGTGACAGAAACACAAATTCAGTAGAAAGTGAGAGCATGTTTGTGGCTTCTCACTGTCATGTCACATACTGGCTTTCCTCCACAACTTCATCTCCCTCCCTACACCCATCAGAGTCTTTGTGTTTAGTCAAAGTGGGGAGGAGAGCTTTAGTCACAACTCATTCAAAGTGATTTTTCTGACAGTTTATACTTGCCTGGTTTTCTGTGGCTTCAGAGCAGTATTTACTGTTTGGATAACCAGCCACATTACAGTGTGGAAAGTTGCAGATGCCTCATACTGGTACTACTATCACTGTACAGCTTTATTACTCACTGACTCCCATATCTCAAATCACACATCCCAATCACATCGATACTCAGAAATAAATGTTTATGTGACTCTGGTTTTCATATCTTTGATCACAAATTACTCAGTGCATGTGTGCAAGGGTTAATCATTCAGATAAAAATAGAAGTTGTCAAATCACACTTGCTGTATATATATATATATATATATATATATATATATATATATATGTATATATATAGTATACACATATATAAATTATTTTTAATGTGAGTTCAGCAGATATATCTATTAATAATTGCATTAATTTATTTCCAAATGAAAATAAAGAATTGAATCTTTAAGCTAACTGTTTCTTTATAGTCTTTGATGTGCTGTGTTTAAGAAGATGAAGCATGAATACTGATATTATCAGAGTGCAGGAGGCAGGGCTGAAGGCTGCTGAAAAATGTGTGGGCAAATGTGCGTGCCAAGTACCAAATTTGAATTAGGCTAATCTGAATTTATAAAAAAAATTGCCGTTTTAGTAAATTCAGTGTAATATTACTGCACATTATTACATAAGTTTTGGTCAACCTCAATTTGAAATGTACTTTTGTGCACACTAAGAATCTGTAGTTAAAATATTGAAGTCAAGTCAAGTCGGTTTTATTTGTACAGCACCAAATCAAAACAGAGCTTTCTCAGGTCTCTCTTCCAATTGAACAAGATTAGACCGTCATATCAATATCACATATATTATTTGCAGGGACCCAATAGTTCCCACAAAGAGCAAGCACTAAGGCAGCAGTACGAGGAAAAACTTCCCTTTAACATACAGTACAGAAACCTCAAGCAGATCCAGTTTTTATTATTATGTTTATATAATGTAATATAATATAATTTTGATTAAGCTTTTGGAAACACTCACTGGAATCAGAAATAGAAAACAAGACTGAACAACTGAATACTTGTCTTCATATTAATAAATGACTTCTCAGTATCTAACAATATGTGTATGTATATGTATACATGTATTTTACATAGCTACATGTTTATCTTATATCTATCTGAAACTTGTAATACATATATATATGACAGTCAAACCAGATACAAGATCCTTGGTAAGTTTGTATAGTATGACATTTCTGTAACTTATATCTACAATATATGGCAATAAGTCCACGTACACTATCTTGGGTTGATATGTGTAATATCTAACTTATATCATTTGAGCAACCGTGAAAAGTATTGCATAAAATCTTACAAGGCATGTAAGCTATATATCCGTGTGTGTGTGTGTGTGTGTGTGTGTGTGTGTGTGTGTGTGTGTGTGTGTGTGTGTGTGTGTGTACTGGTATATAGTCAGCTAGTTCTTCTAGTTAGCAGTAAAGAAATACGAGGTCAAAACTTTGACCTCATATTTCTTTACTGCTAACTAGAAGTAAAGAAATATGAGGTGAAAACTTTGGCTTGACTTTTATATTATCAGAAGTGTTCTCTTTGGTACTGTGGTACATCATGTCTGTCAGAGTGGGTTTCACTGCTCTTCATTGGTTAAAATAACAGGAGGTAAAGGAAGTATGCCTACACAGAATGTCTCTGTAGAGATCTGTCCACATCACAGAATCAGATCATTAGTGTGGGACAGTCATGAATACCTCAACAATGTCAGTGGTGGTGGAGAAAATTAGGTCATTGTGTTGTGATGCTGAGGTAATAATGAAGCGTCTGTAGTGTTGTCATGTCCATCTTCATGCTGATTGGACTGTATGTCATTCTCCTCTATTCTTCATCTGTGATGTTCAAGAGTCTGACAAAAAAGATTTGGTAACACTTCCTATGGAGGTCATGTCTGTAATGAATTATAAGCGCATTCATAAGCCATTATAATGCATTAATAAGGCTTTATGAAACTCCAAAATGAAACCAAGCATCTGATAAACTTAAAACTAGATGAATACACTTAAACTTATACAGTCACTTTACTTATGTGTTATTGTATTGTTGGTGTTTATAAGATATTATTCCATTTTAGTAGCACATTATTTATCATGTTAGAGCAGTTGTCCAGTTTTTTTTCTTTACAGTTGGCTAAAGTCATGGTAGTCATACTGTGCTGTGTAACCTCAGACTCTTCTTTGAAACACTGTTATCACTTTGACAACAGTCAAAGTTATAAAGCGTGATGAACTTACAATACAGTATGTCCATCACTTATAACACTAAAAAACCTTGTTGTAAGATGTCATGGATGATCATAAATAGTTGTAAATTTGTAATGTGTGACAAAATTGAGTTGATGCAACTTTGCTGACTAGTCAAATATTTGGTGAACATTAAAGGCGTCAGTATACTTCAAATGAATTGCTTGTTGGAACAGCCTCTGAAATCCCCTTCCACCCCACATACACTTTTAGAGCGAAACTGAGGGGCTGCACAAGCAGGTGTTCGCACCAAAAACAGCCTGTAGCATAACAACATTATAACAACGCAAGGGGCTGCGTTGGTGGGGACAAGTTCATTCGGGTACCAGTGAGACATGAAATTTTCTGTTCTTCATTCAACCGTCTCTGGTTAAATGAATGAGATGGTTGCATGCAGGGCTAAAGTTGATCTGAGCGTAGCCTAACATTCCAAACCAAACAGTCCCATAGTTGCACCTACTTCACAGTGATTGGCCAGGTGTCGAGGTGTGAAAGGAGTGGGGGTGTCACCTTCTCTCACAGACTCTTTTTTCAGTCTTAGAACAACTACTTCTGTCACTTTTCACGTGAACTGAGTGCAATACTATGAATATGTTGGTTGTGTCACCGCTTTGTAACAGTCAGCTTGCTATTAAGGACAGCACTTTTACTCTGAGATGTATTCCAGCCTAGCATCAGTGCAGTTCATCAGATTGTCACAAAATGCAATCTATAGGTTCATGTACAGTACTAGGACATGATTTGTGAAAACTTTTCTCAGCAGTCAGCATGACTTTCACAGTAATAAGGACAAATACAGGACTTTCATTCAGCAGAGTGGGCCTTGGTTCTAGTGCATGACCAATAACCAGTGTTGATTTTTTTTAAAAGAAAGTAGTTATTTTAACCCATACCATGATCTTTTCAAAGTTTTGTCCCAGATTTCCCTCAACTCTCATATTTTTACACAAACATGATTTAATCATACCAGAAACTATCAACTATACTGTCAACTATACCCTAAGGACCCCTGCCTCTCTTACTGGTTTAAAAAAGTGGGGCATACTGCTCAAGCACTGGTAAAATTTCTATTTTTCAACAAATTCATTCAATAATATTGCTATCAGATGTATCTTAATATAATTTGTCAAATCTGTAGCCCTACTAAATCAAAGCTAAATAAGAATTATGATATAAAAATGTGTATTTTGATTAGCATTGAGAGAACTCTGAAGAACTTTAAAAAATAAAATGGCTGCTCACTACAACTATGCTGTGAAATGAAAATATGTAACATTTTGTCAACTCTGTAAGACATCAACTCCATCGGATGGAAAATGTACATTTAATAAAAAATGTAATCACTAAGAACCACTTTGCCCTCAAACATACTCCCAACATTTCTTGAAGCTGAGAATGTGTCCTGTTCTATTGAGGGGAAATAAATATTAATTCTCTTTTACTACACACCTGACTTCTACCTGTCTATAATGGTGGGGCTTTAAAAAAAACTCTGACTCTGAGGACTGGGGTTAGGTGTTAACATGTAACTCTTTCATCATACTTGTGGCAGATAGACAAGCTTAAAGATGTTGATCTCATTTGATTACCTCTGTTGATATGTGTGTGTGACTTGCAGAGTTTTGGAGATATCAAAATCTGTCTCTTTCCAAAAGTCTCTCTCGTCTCAAGAAAATTAGCAGACCTGGGTTTGAGCAATTTCATGTAGGAACTACTGTCTTTCTGCAGTAGAAAGAAAGTCATTCCAGCAGATTCTAAACTAGTTATGGTGGACTCCTGCAAAAAGAAATTAGTCCCTTCATGAAACTACTCACAACAAGGTCTGGGCATTATTTTGTGTAACCATGTCATAATATGTGGAAAGAAAATTGCTGGCAAATATAATGTTTTGGCTCTTTGAGCACCACATGCCAAGTGTCAGGTAGTGCCGTTATGTTGCAGAGAAGGCAGATATCTCTATGGCTGATATCCTCAAAACTCTACAACTCACACCAAAAAACCTAGATGAATAAACAGCACTACAGGCCAGGCTAAAATATGTATGTTTGATTTTGGAGTGAACTGTCCCTTAAACTGCCATCACTGTGTCTTTCCAATAATACACACAAGCGCCACAATAACATCAATGGAAGCTGTTTTTGCATTTGTGTGTGTGTGTGTGTGTGTGTGTGTGTGTGCGCGCACGCATGGAAAGTGTGTTTAATCTGACATTTTCCCTTCGTTAAATAACCAGATGCTTGTTGGTCTATGTTTGTGCTAGACACAAGAGATGTAACTAATATCAACTTTTAAATTTTCATTTTTATATTTTGTACTCAAATATATTTCATATATCACACGTTCTATTAAAACATGAGGTTTTAAAGTATTTGTTTTCGTTTATATTGGCTACTGCATGCATTACAAGTATGTTTTTGCCATTTTGCATTTGCAGTAAATTAAAGAAAGTAATTCAAGTAAATATTATTTGTATAGAATCAAATTACAACAGAGGTTATCTCAGGACTCTTTTCCTATAGAGCAGGTCTAGACTGTACCTGTGCACTAAGGCAACAGTGGGAGGAAAACTTCCGTTTAACTGACAGAAACCTTGAGCAAACTGAGACTCTACTGAGGCTCTCTCAAACACATGAGACAGTAAAGAACGTTTAGTTTAATACTAAATGTGCAAGTGCAGAGACTGTGGTGTAAATGAACTTTTATAGGAAAATACTGAATATTTAGTTTGAGGTTTTGTGATATTAATCTGTATAGTTAAATTAATCAGAAACTTTTTTTTTTTTTTTTTTTTTTTTGGTGTTTGTGCTTTGATCCTGTGGTTAGTTGTTTGATTACTTTTGTGCATGACATGACTTTTGTACTTTATTATACTTACAATGTTGATTAAGGTGAGATCCAATAGCATGTGTACACTTTGCTTCTTTTCATCCTTTTGTTGTTGAATGAGTAACTAAACAAATAAATAAACAGACAGATAAATAAATAAATAAATAAATAAAATCTAATCACCAGAGCAGGTCATCCAAAGAGTGATTTTTTTTTTATTTGAATAATTTTTAAGATTAGAGACAGCTCATTCTGTGTATATTTTTACACATTCATCTTGTGACTCCTCCTGGAGGCTCCGGGCTCAGAACTGTTCTCATATTCATTATCAGCATCACTGATTATGTTGTTTTAATGCGAGACATCAGATACAAAGTGAACTTGAAGACGCTGATGTCAATGGTATACTGAACACTCCAAATATATAACTGTATTTTATGTATTTAAATATAGAAATGTATAAACATATTTTGTGCTTTATAAACTATTATTTGATGTTTATAGAATTTACTACAGAAGATGAATATATTGATTAAATGAGCTTTTACCTGGATCTTAAGTGACATCCTTTTACTGTTTCCTGCATTTACAACTGTTTGCTGAACAGCTTAAGTACTACAATTAAACATGAGCACGACACCTCTCTGAATGTGTCACGTTCACTCAGGAGGTTCTCCAAAGTTATTTTGTAAATGAATTAAAAATGTGCCACTTCTTTCTCACTGTTTATTTAATGTGAGTATCATGTGATCATTTGGTTCATGCATTTAGTTTTTGTAAAATTGATTTTCAAAATGCTGAAATTCAATCACAAAATTGAAGAGTCCTCTATCAGTATTATATAGTGTTTAAAGATCTTCTGAAACATGATCAGAAACAGATTTTTGGTTTCCTCGACCATACACAGTGTGTTTTTACTCTGAAAGCTTTTGTGCGTGACTCTACTTTTGTTAATACACGAGTGATTTGATATCTTACGTAACATGTGTCGACTGCACACACACCGACCACATTCACATATTTTGACCACTTACTCCTGTTTTTGAATACACACTGTAACCTGCACATGTTCTAACTCTGTTCCCCGTTCTGTAATCATCTCAGTCAGATGATTTGAAGTTTTGGTGTAAAACAGTGAGATGTGTGCTTACCGTATCTCCTCCGTGCACCAGCTCCTGCTTGCTTCTGTCTTCCTTTGCTCAGGTTCTTCAAGGGGGAGGTATTTCACAGGAAATATGGTTTTCAGCAACTAAAAATTTAAGAAAGTATTACAGACAGAGCTCAATCTGAAGAAGGCTGCAGGATTGCATGATATAAGTAGGAAATACAAGTTAAAAAAAAAAAAAAGAGAGAAAATGGAGCAGGTATTCTTCACAATGACATCAAAAGCATATAATGTGTGCACTTTTTGAAAGTTTGCATTCACATTTTTAGTTTTAGTTCATTAACAGAAACACTTGTAATCTTGTCTAAAATTGTTTTAAGATTCTTGATGTTAGAAGTGATCCTAGAATGAAGATACAGTGAACAGTACTCACCTGCTGACAATCTCAGAGGAACACAGAGGACACATTCAAGCTGCTCAGATATCCACTCAGCATTTATACCACAGCAAGACTTGTCCTCAGCAAATCAAGACACAACAACAAACTGCCACAAACGTTGATACTTTCCTAAGGCTGCTAAGACAACCTGAAAAAATATGTTTGTTGGAAAGTAACCAGAGAAAAATCACAACAAGTCATCTGTAAAAGTTCACACTGCCCCGGAAAAATAACGCCTTTTTCCACCTTCACACACATTTAACCTGCTTCAGTGCAAACATTCTAAATCAGCAACAATGTCGAGCAAACAAGTTATTTCAACAGTTTGGTGGACCTGCCTCAGGAAGACATAAACCCATCCATCCAAACATAAAAACATCTCTCTGTTTCATTCCACATCCATCACATTAGAAGGAAATTCACTGTACATCTTGCTTTTTCTCATCAAATTGGATTTCTTTCACATGAGTGAAACATAAATATGTATTGAAAATGATTTCTTTGTCATGTTTCTTTCAGTTGGTTGTTCAATTAATCAATTAAACAACATCAATTAAACGTCATGTTCATCTTCAACATATCAGTGACACATGACAGATGTCACATGTTCATATCCTGCATTTGACAAAATCAATAACATTTATTTCTGGATTTACTTGAAATAGACGGCTGTCAACTGTAGTTAATGTTTCTACTGAGACTGTCAGCACTGCGCACATATACTAAAAACATGTCTGTGGTGTGATGTCTCAAAAACACTGTTCCAGTCATTTAAGATAACCCACACACCTCTTTCTTAATATTTTCTGTTAACATGGTTTGATTTGCTGAAAGACTTTTGGATGAGAAAAAGCCTTAACCTAATCAAACAAGATGTGATATGGATATTATATTATACAATATATATAATATATATTTATAGGTGTGATCATCTGTCTTCTCACAAAGACAAAAAAAGACAACAGTTACATGACGAACCACTGCTGAGATCTCCACTTTTAAAAACTCCTCTTTTTCGAGCACATTAATGTAACTTGAACACTGATGGTGAAATAAAGCTAACATCAGTCTTTGATCTTAATCCTTAAAAATCAAAGGCAACTTCTTCCAGAGAGAATAAAACTGTACTGAGTGTTTTGAGCTATTTTCAAATGAGTGCAGGTGGATGGTATTCCACAAAGAGGCAAAATCTTTTTGTAGCTCAAACTCAAAATTAGTTCTAAATTATAAAATATTAGGCTGCACACAGCGTTCATGAATATCAATAACAATGGCAAACCTTGTGTTCTTTTCAGCACCTAAAAATAAAGTAAAAAAAACAAAACAAAATAAAAATACAAAAAAAAAAAAAAAAAAAAAAAAAAAAAGAGCAAATAATAAAACACTGAGTTGGTTCATTGAAACATACATGACATTTGTCTGGGGTAGAACTTGCAAGAAGTTACAATGATGGGTCAAATATGCAGAAAAGTTGCATTTATTAGGCAAAATTGCACGGTCAAGCAAAATTCAAAGGAGTTGGTTGACTTAGGCATTAACTGTTGTAACTGCAACATTTCAACTTCCTCAAGGGACTGATTATTGATATTAACTTATCTTCAAGGAATCAAGGTTATTTATTATTATCATCATACAACACAGGGTTGTGCAATGAAATTAGAGTTGTGGTTCCTTCATCCTGCACATTAAATACAACATATATATGGATAATGAATTAAATTCATTCATTCTTGTAGCTTCTTGTAGCAAACCAAGACACAACAACAAACTGCAATAAAAATGCTGACAACCTGAGAAAACATGTTTGTTGGAAAGTCATCCAAGCAAAAATAACAAGTCGTCTGTAAAAGTTCACTGTGTCCCTGGAAGAATAACTCTTAAGTCTTTTCCCACCCTCACACACATTTAATGCAATGTCAACTTCAACATTAATGTTAACCTATACTTTGAGTAGTTTATTAACCAGGTACTTTTTGACTTTAGTTTGAGTCATTTTTTATGGGAGTAATTGTTCTTTTACTTGAGTGAAGTTCTACCCAGCACTGGTACCATCATGCAATTTAAGACGACAGGCCCTTTTCACAGCAGACATTTGGTCCTAGGTGGAAAGGCACAAGTGTTATTACAAATATTAATTCATAATAGATTTGTTCTATTTAAGTGTCCCAGTAAGACATGGCAGTGAGTCAGCATGCACAATACCAGGATTCTGGAACTGAAGCAACCAAATGGAATTCAGCCATCATTCAATTGATTATTTACAGCAGTGCCAAAATGTCCTCTGTCTGTTGGTATATTTTGTAAAAACAAATAAACCGAAAAAAAAAAACAATTTCAAAGAAACACACTGAGTAGAGTTTTGAGCCCAACTCCATTCCTTAAGTTTTGAAAAAGTGTTATCACCCTATAATGTTTCATTAAGGTAATTGATCTTATACATAAAAAGTTTGAGTTTGTAAAACTCAAAGATTCAAGGATTTTGTGTGTGGGGCCACGCTGGGACCAGTTGTTTTGTCAGAGGATCACATTCAATACGGGTACTAAGAGCACACAAAGCACACAAAAAACAGCATAAAATACCGTAACTGTTGTTTGTTTCAGTAACAGTATTTGTTGTTTTGGTAACAGTATTTGATATTTTGGTAACTAAACTTAAGAATTTGAGATGATTCAAAACTCAAAAATCTAGTGAAGCCAGTCAAAGATGAATTTAAGGATGTATTTCAATTACTGCTGGCTTTTTCTCCACGCACACATTTTCTTCTTGATGGCCTTTTCTACCTTCTTTTCATTTTGGGCTGAATGTGAGGCCACATCTCTCAGCTGCTGATGATTCTGAAGAATTTACAGTAAGATTTTTTTTAAGCAGACATGGCAACCATGTAAGGACTCATTATTTCATTCAACTTTAGGCACTTTTGCCTTAAGGTTTGATAAATTGTTTTGATAAATTTGTTAAACAGTTGTGGTGTGTGTGTGTGTGTGTGTGTGTGTGTGTGTGTGTGTGTGTGTGTGTGTGTGTGCATGTGTGTGTGTGTGTGTGCTGGAAATAGTGCATCAGTTTTGTGTGTGCAGCTGACGCTGCAGCAGTGCAACAGCTTCCATGTCGAGTACGGCCAGTACTGTACCCGACTGTGTAAATTCTCGTGTGAATTATCAACAGTGCAACAAAGAAGTTGATGACTGTACTGTCTGATCCTGGTCACATGATGAGGTGACAGTTCTGTTTTCTTTCTTGCTGACGGGGATCTGCATGCTCTAAATGATCTGGGAGTCTCAGGTTGCGTGATTCAGAGTGAAAATTATATTGTCGATATAATGATTCACTCCTTCCCTCACAAGTGAGTAAGTAAGCCCTCACATCCTGTTGGATGTGAGGGCTTACTCAGCTGATTCAGTGCAAAGTGGGGGTGAGAATTTTTTTTCATTAGAGGTCAAAGTGTACCAGATGACATTTTATAGTTAAAGTCCTGAATACAGAAATTCAAAGAAAACTGTCTTTTTGTCAGCTTTTTCTTTAAACGAATTCCCTCTGTGGTTGAAGTATGGTAAAAAGCTTACACAGAATCACTTGAACAAAATGTGTGAACACAAGAGGTCTTTGCTTGTAGATCAATTCTCTGTTTTCCAGATGTCACAAAATGAAATTCATGAATGAATGAAATCCATTTCCAGCCATGCTATGTACTCTTCCCTGGCATATTTAGTTTTCAGTAACAGGCTGATCAGGGCAAGGAAGTAAGGAGAAGGAGAGCGTCAGCATTTTATTTTGAGCACTCTAATTATGATGACTTAATGACAGAACTTTGACCAAAAGATAGGGCAGTATTTGAAGGACTTTTGTTAAAAAGGGAGGTATTTTCAAGGTTCCAGTACTTGATTTGTTTCCCCTACAAACATTGTGTGCACCCAGTACATACGTTTCTGGTTTATTAGGTTCATTTGCCATCCATATACATAACAGTGCTGAACAGTGTTCAATCTTGTGAATGTCTGGCTTTGAATAGCAGACAGACTTTTAAAGCCCATGATGAAGAACTGGTACACATACTAAAGATATATTTAATATTATATGTAGAGGAGTAAAGTGTTTTTTGTCTCAAGGACAGAAAAAAACATTGTGCAGTCAAAACCGTCAAAGGACTTGATGAGTTTTCCGCCATGGCCTGCATTTCGTCTCAGGACGTTTCGCCTCAATACTGCAGGCATCACTGTGCTCTAATGGGCAAGTAGCAGCTAGAGGTGAACTACACATCATATTGTTTGATTAAATCTGCCTCAGTACCTTACAACTCCTCTCAAATGTCAACCCACAGTTCATCAGAGTAGATTTCCGGACTGAACCATAAATACTGAACCTGGACACACTGCCTTCTAATACTGCACCATATAAATGGAATAAAAACATTAATACATTAAAGTGTCAGCCCATTACATGAATGTAAATGTTTTATTTTGAACAATCTGAGAGCTGTTTGTGTGTATGTGACTGGCTGTTTTATTGTGTGCCTTAAGGCTCATTTATGATCCTTTTCTGTACAAAAATATTCTATTATCTATCTATTTCAAACAATGTTACCATCACTGTTCACATATATTTCCATGCGTTCTTTACACTGGCATAAATGTTAAGCAATACATCCACTAGAGGGCATCACTCAGAGTCAAAAGTTAACCCAAAAGATTCAAAAGATTCTGATACTAATACAAATAGTGATGCTGGAGGAGGCTGTAATAATAAACCTATTGAGAAAGAGGCAGTGTCATTAAAGTCTGTGTTAAGGTGAAAGGTTTTTCTTATAAATACATTATATATGTTAGAAAATAGCTGCAGAAAACATCTGACAAGACTGAGAGCTAAGTAAAACTGATTTCTGGAGTTAGATGTTTAAACAGTTGTTTATGATTTCTGTGGTCAGGATTTTTTGGGCATATCTGAAACATAGCTTAGTGTCATGCTGGAGCCATGGTCCCTCAACACAAACCAACACATGAATGATGCCTCCCCCTCCCCTCACCCACAAACGTACTTTTAGCGACTCTCCAAGTCCAGCAGTTCACTTCAGCTCAATTCAGTTCCAATGACCCGACACAGAGGAACAACAGTAAGAAAAAAAAAAATCCTGTCACCATCTTCTGGCTCTTGTGGCTAAAATATGATGCCTCAGCCTTTCAGAGCAGACAAAAGTGCTATTTTTTTTCTTGATTTTGAGACCTAATTTTATATATTTAGTGATTTTTTTAATCATCCAAATTCATCTGGATAGTTAATTACATGTTTCTGTGGTGTGACAAACTCAGAACACACGTTTATTGTTGCTTTACACAAACTTTAAATACATGACTTCTTTTCACTAAGTGAAGACAATCAGTATTTCCATTACTTGAATATTTTTTAAACAACTTAATCATGTCTTGCAGTTGGGTCTCACTTGAACTATTGGCTGCACTGCTACACTGCCCCCACGACTATCTGTGACACTGCTCCGTTTTGTCTGTATGCATATGCTGTCCAAAAATAAAAATACAGATGAAACGAACATGGAGCACAAGCAGAGGGCCCTGTCCATATCCAAATGTGTATCAAACATTTAGCATAAATGAGCCTTTATTGTTTCTGTTGTAATGAGATCTCTCTTGTACAACAGCTCTTGATCTCAGTGAGACTACCTGATTAATTGAAGGTTATAATAAAGACCTAACAGAAGTATTTAGATATTTTTTGCCTCAGTCTTCAGGTTCTGACTACATTATTGTCTATGTGCTGTTATGCATATGTAATACATATCAGTGATAGAGTTAGTAACAGCACTACCTTTAGAATGAGGCTTGGCATTTCACTCAAAGCATTAAAACACTGTGCCTCTCTTTGTAACTTGAAAGCAGTAATTTTGGAGCTTTGAACAGTTTTGAAGTTTTCTGTAAAGAATTTGTTTTTACAGTTGATGCTCTTCAATAATGAACATCTCATTCTTGCTTTAAACTCCTCAGAGAATTATTTCCTGCTGTCAAACTGATTATTCTGTGTAAACTCGTCATTTTCAGTATCAACAACCTCAAATGGTACACCAGTACATTTGTGAAGAGGAAGCATTAAGAGCAGTAAGCGGGGGGGAAGCCCAGTAACATGCTGATGACATTCTAACAGGTGTAAACAGCTCCTTCTGAGGTTCTTTTCTGTGTTGTCAAAGGTCATCTCACCTAACAGAATGCCACTGAGGCACAGCGGAAGCCTGAGGCCTTTCAAATCTCAATTTCCTTTTCAACATTTTGCCATTATTATTAACCTTATTAGGTAACCCATGTTTTCAGGACTTTGCTGAAGGTTTTGGGGCTTTTTTTATGCTCCTCTTTTTTTCTGTGTATGAGATGTTTTGCAAATATAACAAGATGTACAATTCAATTCAGTTCAGTTCAATGATGAATGAATGAATGTAATGATCCAACAAAAATAACAGATATGTGCTCCCTGACAGCTTTATCACTGTAAAACGTATATTTCAGTAGTACTAAGTAATGTAATGTTTTGAATAAGTATCATTCAGCTTTCTGCCTTAGTGATGGCAGTCTGTCAGTTTTTGTGGATTATACAAACTTGAAATTGCATCCTGTTCTCTCAACCTGCTATTCTTATTTCAGAAAAAGTAAAAATCTTTTCAGATTTTTCCCCTGCTGAGTTGAGATGCCAGTTTTCTCTTTGTGAGTTGGAAATAGTTCAATGCAAGACATAGTTATATTTGTGATCAAATTATGTATTACATTAGATATAAAATTCATAGAATTTTGTAAACCCAGAATAAAACCAGCTATCGTTCTATCAGGATAAAATTAGATCATGCTAACATTAGCAATTATATTCAATATATTTAACAAACTGACAAATTATTAAAATACTTTTTCCTAAACTATACTATTAGGTTAGGCTATTAGGTTGGCAAAACAAATAATTGAGTTGGAGGAGTGGAACCTTGTTAATTTGATTTGAAAAAACATAATTCATTTGTGTGTTAGTGATTTAAGTAATTTTTCAAAGTTGCTCCAACAATTATCTTTTTTCAGTGTACTTTTTTTTTTTGTTTGTTTATTTTATTTTTTGTATGTTTTGTTTTGCTTGCTTTTTTAATTCCATTATTTCTTCATGCAGTATGTCACAGTTTATCTGGCTCAGTTCTCACAACAAAGTTTCAAAATGCAAAGAGATGAACTAATTGGCCAAACTCTCACCTTCAAACACAAAATGTTGGACGAACCATGTTTCATTCAAAGTTTTTTCACCAGTGCTGACTCACACAGTCAGCGGGACAGAAGACAGTGAGATTAAAACGTGAATATTGTTGCATTGCTTTCACTGTTTCAAATGTTTTTCACATTTTGCACATTTTCACATTATTGTAAAAGCTGGTAGATTTACATTTATATCACAACACAACATAACACAATACAACACAACATTACATTACACAAAATTACTGTAAATTAGACTAGCTCTGCATCTATCAGTCTATTTATTTATTTATTTATTCATGCATTTATTTATCTATTTTCATTGACTTGTATGAAAGACGGGACAGTGGCTGTTTTCTAACTTCATGGGGCGATGTGATGATGCGGTGTTCACATCCAGTCACAGACTGGTTTGCAGCTCATCCTAATTTACTCTCCATTGGTTGAACCCAGAGAAGACAGTTTACAATCAGATATATATCCATGTGACAGTGAATATCTGCAGAGGACTATCAGGGATGAATGTTGACTAGCACTGTTGTATTTGTTTTGTATTTGATCACCAGAATTATTTTTCATTTTGTGGACTTGAAATTATACCATTGTATACAAAACTGGCAAAAACAAAGTACTGCAGCATTTCTCCATGCTCCAATATAAAAATAACAGTAAGTAATTAACAGGAAAAATAAATAAGTAATGAAACACAGAACTAGAAATAGAATAATAAATAAATAAATAAATAAATAAATAATATATATATATATATATATATATATATATATATATATATATATATATATATATATATATATATATATATATGGTGATAGACAGGATGTGCATTTTTGAAATAAATTATACAATACTGAGACCAAAACAAACAATATTGACATATATACACATGCACTACACTACACACAATAATACATGAATCCTCATTTATAATAAATGAATAAGTGCCAAAGACAATCATGATACATACTGTAATGTCACCTGTTATTGGTGACCTTTCAGTTCATGATACATTGGATGACAAAATGTTAGTGTTACAAGTGTTCTTGATCCTCAGATTGTATCAGGTGTTTTTGTTGCATCAGTGCATTTTGGGTGTAAACTGATGTGCTGAGCTGCATGTTGGACTTACTGCCGGTGAGTGAGAAGTGTGTGAGCAGTTGTGAAAAAGTGAACTCAGTGTAGAGAAGTCTGTGTTAGCAGTAGTAGAAAACTGTAAGTGACACTTTTCCAGCTTGCATCGATATGAAACTCTGGTTGAATCATCAGTACAAAATGTGAATAAAACTACGATCAGTGTAGTGTAGTGTAGTGGGGCCTGGAGAAGTACTCAATAACAAAGTACCCAGTTTTTTTTCCTATAGCAGCCTGTCCCGCAAAGGATAAATGTCCTGTGTTATAAACAAGTAAGACTTCCCCTGCATATTAAGTTAAGTGGAAAATGGGCCAGTAGTATTTAGAGATTGTCACTCTACTGAAATGAACATGAGCCACAGAAGAAGTACAGATTTTGTAGACAGTACTGGTTCACAGACAATAGACTGAGACAACTACATCATCATGCATTGTTAATGAACTATTCCTTATTCCTCAGTCCATCAACACATGACCATGGCCAGTAGTTTCTTTTTTTAACTGACTCTGGAACAGTTGTCTTTACAACAGTTGTGTAGGCCAGGGTGTGCCACCACTGTTATGATAGAATTATTATTGTTATTATTATATACATTATATAATTAACATTATTTGTCAAGGGCCAGTTTGCAAATATTACTGCTCTTACACTGGCCTTATGGAGGAATTTAAAACATACTGAGGACTAATGGGGGAAAAATGTCAAAATATTTCAAACTGGTCAGAAAATCTAAAATGGGAATTCACAGTGGGGAAAAATAAGGGGCGTCTACCAATTTATAACAAAATATCCAATGGAAAAAAAATAATAAATTAATGGATAAGTTTTCAAAAGTCACTCTTACTACTGGGCTGTGAAATATGTGATAAATGCATAAATAAATGAGGCTAGGTGTGAACATGTGGTATTTCAAAATCTGTATTAAAGGGTTAGGTGTGTCAGATTTAGGGGAATTTATTGTCAGAATATGGCAAAAATAGAATATAATAATCACAGGTATGTTTTCATGTGTGTAATCACCTGAAAATAAGAATCCTTGTGTTTTTGTAACCTCTGAAATTATATCTACAGAGGGAGTGGAGTGGAGTTCTTTTCCACAGGGGCAGACATGTTGAACTGCCATGTTTCTACAGGAGCCCAAAAAGGACAAACCAAACACTAGCTTAATAATCGTGTTGTGTTTTGTGATTCAAGTCAGTTTTTGTGTATCACACCAGACCCTGATCTTTTCCTGAGCTTTACCAAGACCTGTGAGTGTCTGACTAGAACCATCAACGGTGAGGTAGTGCTGGAATCACTACAGGTGGATGTTATATTGTGAGATCACATTTTGGGGTAAAAGAAATGAAATCGAAATTGTAATCTTTTACTGATATGTTCAGCATCATCATTTACCGACACGCCAGATATATGAATCAACATTTAACATAATCCAGTCAGCTTTATGTTTCCTTGAAGACAAATTTTCTGTAGTAAATGAACTGTAAACAAATGTCATTTGTAGGAGACAGTGTTGGTGAGCTAACAGTCTGTCTGCCTGCCTCCACTTTTTCATTTTCATTAGTTTCTGGTTCCTCTTGACGTGGTTGTATAATGATGAAACTGCATTTTATCACGGTGCTAGCATAGCAAAACAAACCGAATAACAGTAAAGCTGATGTACACCAACCTTTCTATAAATGTTGTTGTTTAACTGCAGTTCGAGTAAATCATCATGTGATGTGAAGCCAAAGCTGATCTTCTTACATGGTCCAATTGTCACACCATGACCTGAGTGCACACACTGTACGAATAAAACATTTGTCAATAAAGATCTGTTTGGAAGCTCAGAGGTAGAAGTTTGGTGGCCAGCATCACCTGTGCTATCCTGTGTTCCCAAACTTCTAAAAGAAAAAAGACGCAGGCAGGTCATGTATGGACTTTCAGGTGGCCAGAAATTGAAATTGAAGGTAAGCTAGCTACGTTTTCCTGTCCATATTTTTCCTTCCACATGATGCCTTGTGGTCCATGGCACTTGTAGACATTCTGTTTGCCACTCGGTGCAGGTGCAGTGAGACAAAAGGCGCCTGACATCAGCCCACCAACATTCATCACATGTCACAAACTCATCTGAACGTCTGACAGCTGATTGGTCCTCACTCCGTCCTGTAGACCCCCTGTGAAATTCGGCCTGACTCTAAAATGAGTCATGGGGCTCAAAAATTAGGTCAGAAAGAGGCTCAAATCATACGGTACAGTACCCAGCTTCAAAAAATGGCAGCTCACCAAATGATTCAATGCATAGTTGCTATGGTGATTGGGAGTCAGACAGGATTTTGTATCTCTCACCAGAGTCATTCTAGTTTTGTATTTTTCATTAGTTTCGGTTCAGTTTCCAGAGTGGGTTTACTGGTTTCAGTTTAGCTTTTATTGCTTAAAAAATGTTCAGTTTTAGTTTAGTTTTTATTGGTTTCATTATTAGTTCTAATATTTGTTTTATTATAATATGGGAGGTATTTGTCAGGGGCAAGATTTCAGGAGTTCACAACACATATCACAATAAACACACACTACTTTGTGAAGACTCACAGTCATATGGACATCCTGTCTCAATAAACAGATGCACCAATGTCTCCTCATGTTGTTGTGTTGACAAATCTGACCAGATTGACAAAGACTAAAACTAAAGACATTTCCTGTATGTTTATTTGATTTTACTTTTTTTTTGTAAATACACAGTATAGTTCCAGTTAGTTTTAGGTTTGTTTTTTTTTTTTTGAGTGAACTAAAATGTTTTTTCATTCCTAGTTTTAGTTATTAGTTTAGTTTCATACAGTTAAATCTAATAATCTTGATGAAGAATTAACATGCACGAACTTTTATAAGTGTTCTGCGTGATAACTGCTGTGTCAGATTAGGTGGTTTTCAAATGGTCTCATTTGAATGAATGAATCATGGAACGATGAGATAAAATCTGGTTCATTTGCATTTTTATTTTTCATCATTTCGTCACTGAAAGTTTATTGGTCACCATTCTTATGTGAAATTGGGTTTCTTTTCAATAATTATTTACATGTGTGGTATCTGTACAATGTGTATTTACCTAACTGATTTGAATACAACAGCACCAGACTATAACACTTAAGTCATCAGTTTGTGATGTCAAATGATGAACTGATGTAATGTATAAACATATAAACACTATCAGCACACTTCTCAGCATTAATTTAAGTGTACAACGCTTTATATTTCATACTTTTGAGCACATGTGTCAAACCCAAGGCCCACGGTCCAAATCCGGCCCATGACTTCATTTTAAGTAGCCCACAAGAACTTGCAAAGAATATAATTTGCACAGCATAATTGTATGCTGCATTGCAGAAGGTGTCTGTTTAGTACATGTCCTAGAATGCATACAGTTTTGTTATCCACACACTGAGGGCATCTCACTGCTAAATGTCAGCATAGCCTAGATCAGGGGTCTGCAAGAAAAAAAATGTGTCCAGAGCCAAAACTATTAAATTCTCTTTTTTCCCCAAGAGTACCCGTCTGCAGGGAAGATGGTGGACAAGGGCACTGCCATAGCTCTACTCCATACCAGAAGTCACAACTGGAAGTTGGTCTTCTTTCGTGTATATTATTCGCCATTTGCTGCTCCATACTGCGTAATTTAATAGTTACTTGACTCTGTCTTTTCATGACTTTGTACAGTATGTAAAACTGAGATGTTAGCACATATCACACATATCATTCAGGCTAGAACTGAAAAATAACAATCACCTTCACATTAGCATGGTTAATTGTATGTTGAGTGAAAAAAGAAGGCCAGCACTGGTGGTAATTCTGTATAAGGACTGTATTGTCCAGATATTATGCAGGATCTTTTTTTTTTTTAACCTTTATTAGAAAATTTACAAAACAAACGGGCATAGTACAGTGTGGTATAAAATTAATTAATTAATAATTAAAGTAAGTATTAAGAAAATAAAGTTTTATAAAATAAATAACAAAAAAGGTCCATAAATAAATAAAAGAAATAAAAGAAATTCAGTAGGGAATAAGAGCATAGAGTGAGGGGTTCTCTGTAAGGTTAAGATCCTCTGCTAACTTGCAAAGTTTCATTGCATTCTTTTTCTCCATATATTTCAGTAAAGAAAAGTAATGACACATTTCCTTGCGAAAAACAGAAATATTATGCAGGATTTTGTTTGCATGAAGCTGGCATGCTCTCCCTGTCTTTCCTGTATATGTTCCAGCCTGCCCACCAGAAGATCCCTTCATTAAACACAGTACAGACTCCCCACACATTGTTTGCAAAAAAAAAGCATAGTAGAAAAGCTTAGTGATCTACCATCTGGACATACATTTTTTTTTTAATTGTGTGATCTTACATACAGACACAAACCAATACAAACTTACAAGCACACAGGGGGTACTGTGCAAAACAAACAGTAAACTAACAACCAAAGGAAAAGGTCTTATAGATCACTTCAATAAAATTTCTCCATGATAGTGTGTAAAAACACAACTCTTTGTCTACAGTCCAGTCATCAAAAGAAATTCAAATGTTTTTTCCTGGAAACTGATTGTTCTTCCTGTTTTTTCTTGCACAAAATGCTGGACATCTTTCCAAAAACTTCAACTGTAAGTGCACTGATAGAATAAGCGAGCAATGGTTTCATCCTCAAGTCCACAGAAATCACACAAATATTCAATGTCTGGATGTACCTTAAAGATGGAGCGCCGAATAAGTAACACGATACACCAAGAAGACCAACTTCCAGTTGTGACTTCCAGTATGGAGTAGAACTATGGCAGCGCCCTTGTCCGCCATCTTCCCTGCAGACAGGTCCCTCTCCTTTTCCCTGAAGACTTTTTTGTTTTGGCATTCACAATGAGCTCATGGAGACTCAAGAAAATGAGCCATCGTCAAAATTTAGAGGAAGAGGTACCAAGCCACAGATGTAAGCTATGATGCACATTTTTAAAACAAGTATTTAAACTTTTTTTTTTTTTTTTTTTTTGGCTTGTGGCTACATATTTTTTCAGTTGGAAAATGTAAGAATCACTTTAAAAAGTAGCTGAGATGACTCAAATTTTCATGGCAATGTGCCACAATACAGTTTTGGTTTTTGAGCCCAACTCAAATAAATTTTAAGTTTTAATAAAATAAAAATTTGGTCACAGTGAGATGTGAACCTGATTTGTCATTATTTTGGTGCCTCTACATAGTGTCTCAATATCATACAGCTGTTTCCAGCTGTGGTGGTTTAGCCAAGTGGTTGTAGCTAGTAAAGCAATAGCATTAGTAACAGCTGTTGTAGCAATAATGATAACAGTAAAAGCTGAGCAAATATCCAAGAAAACATGAGTGGATGCATAGGAACTGCAATTTAATGATGAGAAGGAGGTTGTTTAATTTTTTTAAGTAAAGTAAGTAAAGACTCAGTGTACTTTTTTCAACCTCTGTTGTTCTCTAAAAACTACTACATTAGATTACATTAGTAATTACAATAGTAATCACCATAGCCTATAGTAAAATTTGTTTTAAAAAAATAAGACTAGAATTAGAAAACAGAGAACTATAAAAAAGATTCTAGCTTAAAAAATAACCAGTAGAGGAAGTATTCAGATCCTTTACTTAAGTAAAAGTATAAATACCATTCTGTAAAAATATTCTGTCACATGAAAATGTGTATGTATGTAAAAATAACATAAAATGTACTGAAGGCAGAAACATATATCCTGTAAACTGTTGTTCTGTTCTGTCTGATCTTATTAAGTCAGTCATTAATGTAAAAGCAGGAACTGTTGTAGTTCATTGAGGTGGAGCTCATTTTCAACTCTTTTGTATCAGATTTATATTTATATTTATTTAGATGATTATTTTCATTTTGGATTCATCTGTTGATTATTTTCTCCATTAATCGACTGAATGCTTAGATTGAAAGACTTCTCAAAATAGTGAGAAATGTTGTCACAATGAGCCAACCACCAGCATTACTACAAATACATTACAGTTATCACAACCATTCTGTGGAAAAAGCAGCAAAACTTCACATTTGAGAAAATGCTGATTCTCAAAATATTTTCCAAATATTTTTTTCAGTCAACAAACTGATTAATCAACTAATGATTTCAGGTGTACCTTTATATTGTTGCCTAGTTTAATTTCTAACAAAAGTCTTCATATGTTTTCTATTCAAAAATCTTAATTTGTAAGTAAGTAAAGGTGTCCAATAAATGCAGTGGAGTAAAAAGCACAGTGACACTGAGATGTTGTGGAGGAGAAGTAGAAGGTGGCATTAAAAGAAAATGCTGAGGTAAAATACAAGTACCTAGGATTTGTCAGTAAGTATATTACTTTACACGTAGATATGAAAGGTTGTGGTGCTTTTTATTCAACACCACAGAGGAAGCTGAATGTCATGCGTGTGTGTGTGCACACATGTGCCAAGTGTGTGTGTGACTTGATCATTTCAATGGTTAAATAGTTACACACTGGCTCCATACTGCCAACTCACAGCTACATTTCATAATTGTTTGTGTTTGTGTGTCTACAGACATCCATGCACTCCTAACTCTTCAACTAAAAGAACATTTTTCATTTTTTAAAATCACATTTAGAGTTTCATAGATATGAAATTCCTTGAATAAAATCATTGTCTACCTTATGAGCTTTTAGGTCACAGTTAACAGCATTTCTCACCTCATCTTTAACCTTATAACGGCATGCTTCTGTTGGTTTTACATTCCCATTTACGCTAGATCCTTTTTACTATATTTTCCTTTCTTTTCTTTACTTAGTTTGATGTTTATTTTTGCTGAACAATAATGACATTTTTTGGGGGGCCCTAAATAAGCCTTCCAGACTTCCTTCCTCTCCTGCACCGCAGCTGCTGTCCTTTGTTTGTTGTATATTGTATAATTACATTTTGCAAAAACAAAAAAAACCTAAACTAAACCAGATCACCCGTATTGCTGAGTGAGACCTCAGTTATCAATTTTTCTGAATTTTCTGGGTCAAATTTAAGCACTGTGGGTGCTGTGGTAACAAAGAAAATTAGGTGAGTCACATCTCAAAATTCCCTTTTTAGAATCAAATGAGGTGAAACTGTATGAAAGTGAAAATAAGAAGGATTTTGTTACTCAGTCTGGTATCATTTTGATGTTGAGTTCATATGAATTAAAAAGGAAGTGATAAGTCATATAGCAACAGTTGCGAGGTGGCCCACAGGTAGCCAGCACAGGGTCTGTTTTTTACTCTTCCCCAACTCCTGTCACTCCACCAGCACAGTAAATAAGAGTAACAATTGGGCTACAAGACAGCTTGTTGTGTGACAGCTCCCTCTGCTGGCCTGCTGGTCTCATCTCCCTGTCATCTGGGACTCCATACAGTTTCTCTGCTTCAACCTGCCACTGTAGCAATGGTAATAATAAGAAATGACTGCACGGTGTCATCACCTGAACTGTTTGCCCAACTCCCTGTTCTGTCACCTGCCCCTCTTACATGTGGCCTGTTAAATGTCTGTCACTGTCCAATAAGTCTTATATTTGTACTGATTTTAGAACTCTAAAATCAGTACAAAGCCTAGCCCAAATTACTACCAGCCTCTGACAAAAAATTGCTGGACTTCTTAAAATTTCTTCAAGTTTAACAGTGACAAAACAGGAAGGATCATTTCCTACACCCAATTCTTTCAGTCAGATAGTCTGTGATCTTGGAGCCCATTTAGCCAATTACAATAAATCTTGGATGTTTTATTTGATGGTGGCCTTTCTATGGCCGAGGAAAAAAGGTTGTTCAGTCATGTTTCTTTCATGTTTCATGTTTCTCACAACTTACTTCTAAAGTCTACCCCAAACTGGCTCAGCAAGTCCAAGAGAAATGCCAAACTGTATATCGGTTGATCGCCTGATTTTCAAAGCAAGGAGACAGATCTCCTGGTTCGAGGAGTGAAAGCATGAGAGCACGCAATATATGGAAACAGCAGGACGTCTCCCAAACAGCTTCATGTGTAAATAGTTTAAATACTTTACATTAACGCCATTAACACCTGCAAAAACCACCCCACCCGCTGGGTGCTATCTTGTGCTGAAAGACCAGGTTTTGGCTGGTCTAAAGCGCGAGCAGATTTTACTCCAATGCACCGAGCACAAGATACAAACGTGTCAGGCCACGCCTTCATTTTGCCTTCATGTTTAGACATCCCACCCACAGAGGCACAGACCAGGTGCAAGTGCATTTGCTATCTTATACACATTTCAAAAATGGCACTTGCGCTGGTGTAAGATAGAAAAAACGCTGGCAGCGCAATGGCTTTGCGCCAGGTGTAAGATAGGGCCCTGTGTGTGTGTGAGTGAGTGTGTGCATGTTCACTGGACCTACAGTTTGTCTGTCACTAATCTTGAATACTGACTGATCAGCCTCATGTTTCTTGTGCACATTCATAACTGTGGCTGATGGACCTCTGTAATTCAGAAATTTTGAAAAACCCTGAAACCCTTTTTTTCATGACTTGTATGTTTTTTTTTTATGGCTACAGGCATGATGTTTTCAAGTCATCCCATTCTTGTGAACATGGTATCTTAAGAATGCTTTGAGGGTATTCGTATATCCCCTGCTAGAGGATGAAAGACGTTGTGGCATGCCACTCCTAGTGAGAGCCTTTGAGCACATGCTCATAACTCGTGTAATTAAAACTTTTCGACTGCATGAACAGTTCATTACCCTTACTTGGCTTATCAGTTCTACAGTCTCTGTTCTTCCTTTGTTGCAACAGTGTATGCAACAGTATGATAATTAGCAGGCTATTAGCTTACCTTATGAGGTGCTCATCTGGGGAAATGAGTATCTAGTATTTGAATCCAGTTTGTACTAAAGTAATTGCTATCTTTAAGTTGCTGCCTGATTATTTAATTATCTGTGCTTACTAAGGTGAGATAACCTACATCACTGTTATGCTGCTATGAGTAGTGTAAACATCCCTAACTCCGACGCTCTAGCCCGGTTACGTGACCTACAACTTATTGAAGCCAGTGCCATATTAATGTTTATGTATGTGAATGCCCTGACCCCTTGTGGTTATTTAGTGACATTACATTTAATTTATGCAACTGATACCATGTAAGTTCTAAGTTGATGCCACTTTAAGTAATTATTATTATTGTTCTGTTGCAAATATCACAAACCACACCCACATGCTTCAATAGTCTTTTATTTTAATTGTAACCCCCTCACTGTTGGAATACCTGCATGTCTGGAATATACACCACCACAACATCATCTGAAGGAGAGTGTAGTGGCACATTTTCTCATCATAATATTCAGGAACATTTTCTCACCATATATTGCTACACTGTATTGCTACATTTGTAGTGCTACATTTGGCATCCTCCTAATCTTGATACCTTCTTAGGAGATTTCTAGATAAATCTATTCAATCTGACACACATTCCTAACAAGTGATACGCCGGCTGTCCTTTTCTTTTTTCAAAAAACATGAGACTAAACTACACAAACCTAAGGGAAGTAGCATTTTGCTATTATATGAATTACACCAAGGCCAAATAACAAGAACATCTGACACACTGGTATGTTTGGATGTGAGTTGAAATGATAGAAGAGGCAGGAGGTTCTTAGAAGTCTCCAAAATGGTATATAATAGAGCAGGGGTATCAACTAAAATTCAAAGAGGTCCAGTTAGAGAAAATTCCCTAAAGCAAAGGTCCGAAACATCATAATGTCTAACTTGTGTTATGAGAGTGATATATACTGAAGTAGTGTAGTAGTTGTATCAACATCTACATCAGGGGTGTCAAACTCATTTTGGTTCAGGGGCCACATACAGACCAATTTGATCTCAAGTGGGCCGAACCAGTAAAATTAAAGGATATTAAGCCAATTAATCGAGTAATCAGATAAGAAATATTGCGTGTTCTGCATTTTTTTCTATTACATTACTTTTGCTTTATTTAAGAACAATGGTAATATACAAAAGAGAAAATAAGACAGGTCTATTAAATGAACTATAAATTACTAAAGTAAAAATACTCAGTAAAGTAACTTTACTTTTACTGTTTTTAGTTTACTTTTTACTTCTTCTTTTTTTTCCAAGTACAAAGGTAAAAGTAAAGGTAATAATGTCTGCAGAAACCACAAACAGAAGATGGAGCTAACTCTTTTAACTGAAACAGTCACCAGAATGTTTTGTTCACATGTTAAAATCACAACATTTTTCTTCTGGAGCAGGACGCTCACAGACCCCCAGGGGACAGGGGACTGGTTTACCAACATGCCACCTTTTTCTCCTCTTGAGTTTGCAGGTCTGTATTTAGTCATCAAAAATACCAATAAGAATACCATTAAAGTACAACAACAGCAATAAAAATGTTGATTTTTCCAAAAAGGAAACAATAACATGCAAGATTTTTAAATTGTAATTAAGTAAAAACACCTATATCACAATGTAAAAATACCTAAGTAAAGAATGTGAGTATTTTTTCCATCACAGCAGGTCAGTGATCAGTGTTTCAGTGACTCTCTGTGGATCAGTGAATAGTGTTTTATTTATGGCGGCCCGCCACATTAAAAACATCGGCACCATGATATGATTTTCTATTTTTGGAGCTGTGCACCTTTTTTGGTTGTGTCTAGAAGGTAACTCTTTATTTGCACAACTCTCGCGAGATTTGTGTTCATTATTTCTACTAAAATAATCAAACTCGCGCGTTCTTTCGCGGATCTAGGGTTCCCTTCTAGACACGAGCCTCTGTCTCTCTGTCAAACTACAGACAGCAGACTGTCTGTAAACAGCACGATGTTACACTCTGCAGTGTTTCACACAAAGACTTTATTTGTGTGGACACCCAGGTATGGTTTGTCACCAATTTTGGCATTTTTATTTTTTTAATCAGTCCGAAAGGACGACAGTATCAGTGATTGATTAGTGATCAGTCTGCCCTCCTCTCCTCCCTCACCTGTTCACTCTGCTGTGAGAAGGTCTGAACGTTTCTCACAGAGAAACACAGACTCTCCTGTTTTATGTATAGGCCTCCTTATACAGTTGTTTAATGTTATAAGTGCATCTGGTTGGTGTCAGTGTCATTAACCATCACGTTAGTTTCTGTTGTAATAAGCTCCTGTTTGCTGAGCCTCTCTCACTATGGACTCGATATCCAAGGAAACTGCTGCCACAACACAGGTTGAGGAGAAGATGGTGTCAGGGTTAGACGGAGTCTCATCTGCAACATACTGGCAGGAGAGAGCATCAGGCTTCACATTTCTGGAACTGGGACTTTAGGTGAGAGTAAAGTTAAGTGCAGTGGAGGAGGAAACCTCTGCATTTATCCAAGTCTAGTAAAGGGTCATGGGTCTGAAGTATGTAATTCTCTGGGTAAAGGCGGGACTGGAGGTGGAGCTGGAGGAGCATGCTGGCTTGGCTGAACTTTAGAATTGAGTTGAGCAGTTAATGCAGGAAGTTGATTGGTTAATTGAATAATTTGACTTACCATAGCTTGTTGGCTGTCTGAGAGGGCCTGGAGGATTTTTGTTCATTGTGTCCAAGTAGAATTTCTTGAATGGAAATGGCTTTTTGAATGGTGGCTGGTTCAGTGTCAGAATCTGCTAGGTCCAGATCATTCTGTTGTGTAGTAGAGAGAGAACTGGACCTAAAAGCGTGACTCAGACAGCTGTTCAGCTGTCCGAGTCCGGACCCACACGCCATCCTATACGGATCTATACCCAATAAATCAATAAGAGATTTTAAATTTTGACGGGACGCTTCTATTTTAACTGGTGGAACTTTTCTAGTCTTTCCGGCGCTGGTTTAGCTGAACAGGAAACACACAGACCAACTGCAGAGAAGCTGCGTGTGGAGGAGACTGTTGTTAATGACGGAGTTTATTACAACAGAAACTAAGGAAACACAAATCTCAAGAGTTGTGCAAATAAAGAGTTACCTTCTAGACACAACCGAAAAGGGTGCGCAGCTCCAAAAATAGAAAATCATATCATGGTGTCGATGTTTTTAATGTGGCGGGCCGCCATAAATAAAACACTATTCACTGATCCACAGAGAGTCACTGAAACACTGATCACTGACCTGCTGTGATGGAAAAATACTCACATTCTTTACTTAGGTATTTTTGCATTGTGATATTAGTGTTTTTACTTAATTACAATTTAAATATTTTGTATGTTATTGTTTCCTTTTTGGAAAAATCAACATTTTTATTGCTGTTGTTGTACTTTAATGGTATTCTTATCGTTATTTTTTGATGACTAAATACAGACCTGCAAACTCATAAGAGGAGAAAAAGGTGTCATGTTGGTAAACCAGTCCCCTGTCCTCTCGGGGTCTGTGAGCGTCCTGCTCCAGAAAAAAAATGTTGTGATTTTATCATGTGAACAAAACATTCTGGTGACTGTTTCAGTTAAAAGAGTTAGTTCCATCTTCTGTTTGTGGTTTCTGCATACATTACTACCTTTACTTTTACCTTTGTGCTAAAGTAAAGTAAATACAGTAAAAGTAAATCTACATTAAAAGTAAAGTTACTTTACTGATTATTAATAGACCTGTCTTATTTTCTCTTTTGTATATTACCACTGTTCTTGAATAAAGCAAAAGTAATGTAATAGAAAAAAATGCAGAACAAGCAATATTTCTTATCTGATTACTCGATTAATCAGCAGAATAATCGATAGATTATGCTTCAATTTTACTGGTTTGGCCCACTTGAGATCAAATTGGTCTGTATGTGGCCCCTGAACCAAAATGAGTTTGACACCCCTGATGTAGATGTTGATACAACTACTACACTACTTCAGTATATATATCACTCTCATAACACAAGTTAGACATTATGATGTTTCGGACCTTTGCTTTAGGAAATTTTCTCTAACTGGACCTCTTTGAATTTTAGTTGAATACCCCTGGTTTAGGCAAACAACCCAAGAGGAACAAGCAATAAGCAACAAGTAGGCTGTAGTTACTACCGCAAGGCAGACTGGCAGAGAGGGGATTGCAGAGCCAGGGTATTTGTACTGCTGGGGTTGATTAGTGGATGGCTTTCAGGTGAGCAGGAAGATTGGCAGCAGGAGTTCATTGGCAGCAGGAATGATGAGAGCCACACCCAGATACACAGATACAAAGAGAGACAAACAAGGAACCGCAAGAAACAAAGGGGAGGGGGAATTCAGCTGACACATGAGAAATAAAGGAAAGGCACAGTCTATGACAGATACACTATGTAAATTTAAACTGTTAATATAATCTGAAGCAAATGTGAAAAAATGATTCTGTATCACCAAATGGAGGTTCTCATGGCAACATGATGCATACAGTTTGTGCTGCTGTTACATTACAAGATGTAGCATTTCTACATTATACAGCTTCATTCAGTGATATAACAGCAACTTTTTTAAGGCCTTCCCTCAGTTTATAATCTATATTGCTCATAAACAACTTAGTTAGGAAAATAATTACTTAAAGACATGTTCTGAAACTCTGCTCCCGACCAGGTTATGAGTTCAGCATCAGTTACCATGGTGATCTAGCAGGTTAAAAGAGAGCCAACTTCATGACACAGAAAACTCTGACTTAAGACTCAACATACCTCACTAACACATTAATCTTGCTTTGTAGTATAGCCCTCTGATCAATCCTTTTTGACCTCTTGGATGCTGTGAGTGGTTTGGTCCAGTGCTCATTCAGTGTCATTTAGTTTTTTTTTTCTTTTTTTTAGGCTTGGATTGGAAATTTGGATTAATTTCAGGTGACTTGCGGGATGGGGGTGTGGTGGGTGGATGTCCTTACTGTTTCCCTGAAACCATTCTTCCACTTTAATAAGGCAATAAATCAATACTCCAATTAACTTCTCAATTTAGTTCATTCAAAATACACAATGTTCTTTTCTCTGATGGCAGGTTTTGCTGCTGTGTGTCTGTACTAAATAATGATGGAAGCAAAAATTCCAGGAGAAAAGAAGTTGTGATGAGCAATATGCAGTGTCCAGCTTCCAGCAAAGCAGACAGCTGTTGATGCGTAAAGCCACAACAAGGGCAGTGGTCCAGGCCACACTGCGAAGCTTTTAATGTCAACACCATTGCCACATGTTCCAGTGACCTCTGCTCACTCCAGCCCAGTGGGCTGCAAACACAGGTCTAAGGACCCTGTATGACTGCCATTAAAATACATGGAGCACCACCGCAGCTGCCTTGTTAGTCAGCACACTCATTATCAGCACCAGCATTACAGTCATAGTGAGACATGCTTCAGGTGGGGCTTCACTAGCACAAGGCTTGTTGACTCATTTCTTTAAAAATGCTTATAAAGATTTATTTTTGCAACTTAAAACATATTGAATTGTCAGCTTTCTAAATGCTGTCACTTCATGATTTGACATCCAAGGCAAGTTTGATTTGTATCACATCTTTCAACAACAATGCTGTTAGTTACATTACTTTACATAAGACAGAAGTACATTAACTCTTTCCTTGCCATTGATGAGATATCTTGTCAATTGCTGTTTTCACTGCCAGGCAGTAGGGGACACTGTGACAGATCATCTGTTAAAAAAATTGTCACTCAGAGAAGAAGAGAACCACTGGATTGAGCAGTAGCAGAAGAAGGCCGTGTTATTTAGCATGTAAACATTGGTGCTTTCCCAGGGACAGAGCAAGGCTGCTTATACCACAGCCCCTGGGACTTGTGCTGCAGCCAGGACAGGCAGCACCGCAGAGGGTTTCTGGCGGGGGACGGGACACATACACACCTAATGTTAGCCACATTGGTAACAGTGATGTCACTCACATAATATGAAGTGACAAAAAAAACAAAAAATAAAAATGTTGAGTTGATATTCTGCTTGAAAAATTCTATTACAAAAATGCTGTTTTCTCTTTTTTTTGTCTGAAAAGTGGATTTTTGATGCAACCAACCAATAATCAAGTGCTTATTAAAAAAAAGAATGAATGAAGCTAGATCAAAATGTTTTTTTGTGTCTGAAAGTAGAAGATCTGTTCTTTCTTTTGTTATATTCAATACATATTCATAGAACTGAATATTCAGTGAGCATTGGAACATCTGTGCATTTTGTCAAAAATGTTGGCACTGGCTGGCAACTTTATTAATTTATGAATTTATTTTACTTCCATTTCCACATCACCTTATATTATCTTGACTAGGGCTGCAACAATTAATCAATTATTAAATGCCAACTATTTTCTTAATCAATTAATCAGTTTGAGTCTGTAAAGAAAAATGCAAATTTATCTGATTTCAGCTTCTTAAATGTGAATATTTTTGGGCCTCTCTGACAGTTTTGTGGACAAAACAAGAAACGCTGATCACCATTTTTTGATATTTTATTGACGAAACAACTAACTGATTAGTGGAAAAATGATTGCCAAATCAATATGCTCATGAACATAATGGACAGATTGATCAGCAATAAATTATTTGCAGCCCTAATCTTGATGCATGTTATTGCAGACATATACACACGTTAAATATGTGAAATAAATTCATTTAGGCTGAATTAACAGGACGTCTCATTGGTTTTATTCCCTCTCGTCAAGAAAACAATATAGAACATTTTAGACTACTGAATTATAAGAATATAATTAAGATACTGCCAAATTTGTTCCATAATCCTTTTATTTATTTAGCAACCTGTCTTAGACGGAGCAGACTAAAAATGAAACTGATCCCATGATGAGGCCTTCATAAGTGGTCTTGAAACACGTCCAAGACCAGTGTTTGGAAATCATCATCATCACCACACAATAGATGGCTAAGTAGAACTACAAGCCAGAGGAACAATATATTTTAATTTGAGGATGAATAATATGTACATAAGACAAATACATTACTATGGTATTATTATTATTATTTTTATTATTATGGTTGTTGTTTCCACTGTCACTTTTTGCACATTATTACTGTTACCACCGATGTTACTGTTGCTATTGTTGTGTCCCCTTTTTTCTTTCTTTTCTTTTTCTTTTTTTTCTCCCTTCCTCATTTACTTAGTTACTTATTTAGTTTTTTTTTTTTTTATATATTATTATTATATTATTATTGTTATTGTTATTTATTTATGTATTTTTTAATTATTATTATTATTATTACTATTCGGGTTCCGGGCACAGGTGGCTTTAGGTGATGGATGCTGGTGAGTCCTCCTAATGCCAACCGTTAAATATTAACATCTCCCTAAACAAACAGAAGGAGGAAGGAGGAGGAGAGATGAAATAAGACATAACAAAAATGAGAGCCAAAAGGAAAATGCTGAATCAGATGAGCAGACCCCCTCCAGAGGGTCTGGTGATTGCCCACCACTCAGCTTCAATATAACTTTTGAAACTGCTCAGACCTTTACCTCCTGGGCTTGGGGGGCTTGACCATCACGGATCACATCACCACCACAGCAGTGCCTGGGTCTTTTTTCTTTACCCTCAGCAATGATGCACATGATGCAATATTTTTTATCTGATTACTCAATTAATCGCCAGAATAATCGATAGATTATGCTTTAATTTTACTGGTCCAGGCCACTTGAGATCAAATTGGTCTGTATGTGACCCCTGAACTAAAATGAGTTTGACACCCCTGATGTAGACATTGATACAACTACTACACTACTTCAGTATCACTCTCATAACACAAGTTAGACATTATGATGCTCCGGACCTTTGCTTTAGGAAATTTTCTCTAACTGGACCTCTTTGAATTTTAGCTTCTCTGCAATTGGTCTGTGCATTTCCTGATCAGATAAACCAGTGCCGGAAAGACTAGAAAAGTTGCGCCAGTTAAAGTAGAAGTGTTCCGTCAAAATTTAAAATCTCTTAATGATTTATTGGTTATTGGTCCGGGTCTGTATAGGACGGCGTGTGGGTCCGGACTCGGACCGCGGTCTGCCTGTTAGTGAGCCCTGCTTTAAGAAATATATGCCTCTAAGTATTGGTGCATCCTCTGTGGTTGGAAGTCAGAGCTGGGAATGATGTCACACCAACACACCCCTATTGGATTTTAAGGTTGGGGTTGGTGACTGGGCTGTATTAACCATTAGGGCAATGGGGCAGTTGCCCAGAACCTCTAAAGCTCCCAGGGCACGAGCAAAATGTCTGGTTAAATCTTGTGTTACATGAACCTGTCCACCTGGTGCCATGAGTTGTGGCCTGCTCTTACAACTGAAGAATTCTCCCCCCACTGGTCAGCTGATGTCACACAAATTCTTTGTATCATTTAATCTATATAAGTATATATAGCACAGTAGTTGTGCTACGGAACAACAAGTGCTGCTGTACCTTTTTAATGTCTTAGTTCCCTAAATCTCAAAACAGAATTGAAGTGAAAAGACAAGAGAGACGCTGATGTTTTTTACTCTGCAGCACAGCATTGTTTGGAGCGTGATCTTACACAAAAGAAAGCACAACTGATTTAAAAGTTGTCACTTTCGCCTCTGCCAAGTAACATCCTATAGGCTGTGATGTGGAGTATTTTCACTGGTGTAAGCGGGATACTGGATAACTGGAAATAAATCATAAAATTGTGATGTTTATTGTAACCTAAGTGCCTTTCCTCTGACACACAGCTCCTCTCAGCTCACCAGACTAGCTCTGTATTACTGTCTGTCTGTGACTCATCCTTCAGTGTTGATTGGCTTGTGAAGTGTCACCAGTCAGAAAGTGCTGGGGATGGGACATAGTGTATATAATTATCTATTACATGTATTACTATAATATATGTATATATGTATACTTAATAGAATATGGTATTAGTAGTATATTGTATTGTACTATTAGGCAATATAGTTCATTATTATTATTATTATTATTATTATTATTATTATCATCATCATCATCATTATTATGACTACACTGTAGACCGAGAGATAAGAGGCTTCTGCATCAGAGCCAAGAACATTTTTAGATAAATTTAACCCTAACCTGTTTTTTACTGATTTCAAATATGATATGACCTGTGCCTGGGCAAGGCACCATGGTGGAGTTACTAATTTTAGTACTATGGTTATATAACTTCTACAGTGCAAAATTGAACATTTACACATCTGGAAATCATAATTGCAGGCAATATTTGAAGCTTTTGATATATTTATTATGACACTACCCTAATGTACTGTGTTCTATAGACAAAGCCTGATTTGTTGAACATTTAATCATAATTTATCATTAAAGCGTACATAATGATGTCTACAACGTGATCACTGGAAATTTGGAAATTCCAGCTTCTTAGTACAAATGGAGTGCATCATGTGATCACATGTTTAATGTTAAGCATGTGAAGTAAAATGGATCCATTTAACACTACCACGATCAAGATAATAATTTCTGCTGGTGATGTTGCATTAATGGTAATTCCCTTTATGTCTTAGCATCAAGCTAATGGACTGAGCACTACTTATTTATGATTTATTCAGCAATCCAGCAATTTATAATGTTTTCCCCTGCTCCACACCCACCATTAGTTCAATTTTAATGATGACTTTATCTAAATATATTTTTTACCTGTTGGACCAATTTTTTGGTTGACCTAGCAGGTATGATGATGGATAATACAGTTATTTGAGAGTAAAGCGCTGAGTGTCACAAAAAAGAAAATCCCTGTCCATGTAAATGAAACTGATAGAAAGGTGCAATTGATAGCTTTTTTTATAGACACAGTGAAAGGTGCAGGATAAATCACTTTTGCTGACTATTTTCTTTTTTTTTTAATTGTGAATGAATCATTCAAGTAATGGGTCCATAAACCACATCTCTGCCTAAGATGTATATTATTTGGTTTCTGGGCAACCACTAGAATGGCATGGAAGGGGGCAGGGTGAGTGTGACCTCTAGTGGCTCAATATTATCAGTATTATCAAGAGCACCTTTAAATTTCATGATGTGTTTTCATTTTTATGTATTATTAATTTTAGTGCTTTAAAAATTAACATATTATTATTATTATTATTATTATTAACTATTTTATTTTATTTATTTAAACAGAAAATTTTCAACAGTGAGCCCTATGAAAACAATGAATTGGGACTGGGGTTAGTGAGGAGCTTCTGCCCACATCCCCCGCACAGCTCGGGGCCGCCCCTGTTCATGGAGCACCGAGAGGGATTAAAATCAGTGCCGACACCAGAAGCAGTTGTCTTTTCTCACTGTTCTCCTCTGGATGCCGAAATCAGCCTTTCTGTCCCGATTAGAGCCGTCGTCCACCTGCCAGAGACACTGCCGGAGCAGGATCTCATTTGGGATATTTGCATCCAGTGATCGGCCTGATATCAGACGGCTGGCCGGCCCAGCGCTGACGGGCTGCGGGACAGAATGAGGATTGGCCTCGGTGTCATCCCGCAGCCCCAGCCCGCCTGCTCGGGGCTCTCTGGCCTCGGTACGTCAGCTAGCAGACAGATTCGTTTCTGACCAGACGCCCTTGGATGGTTTTGGACATGCTGAGGGATTTCAGGAGGTTTTCCCCGGCCTTACGGGAACAATGCGGCGGCGGATCGACCGGGAGGAGGAGGTGATGCTCCACAGGGCGTCTGCTGGTGTCTGTCAGCGTCACCGACACATGAGTTTACACAGGCTACTGTAGGATACTATAACATCAAGACTGGAGACACAATAAATCCCCGTGTGATGGGTGATGCTGTCTGCTGGACTGGCTGTGTGGAAACACGGAGACATGACATGCACGAGAAAGAAGAAGAAAAGCTTCTAAAAGCCTCTAAATGCTTTGTTTTTTAAAAGGAGTCCGCAACAGGCTATAATAAACACTTTGAACACAGATCTGGACCGTTGACACAGCTGTCAGTGCTACTGTCGGTCTTATTCACCGTTATTGTTTGCAGCTATTCGTTTGTGTGTGGAGGGGAGAGCAGGTGGATGTGTGTATTTGATGTAGACTGCAACAGACGGCCTGCCTGCCTGCTGTAGTGAGGAGGACAAGCAGCCCACAGCAGGTAAGCAGCACAACATGACTACCATTTTGTATTGCCTACAGGTCCCTGCTCTGCAAAATGTCATGCTGCCTGCCTCTGCATTCCTGCATGCCGTGTATTCAGTGGAAGAAGCTCCTCTGACTGCCTCCTGCAGGCCCAGACTCTCAGTAGCTCACTGGGACTGTTGTCTTTTGTCTGCCTCAGTCTCCACAGGCTGATCATCCAATGAGGGCATGCATTATGCAGAACAGAGCCTCATATTTGATGCATGCATCACAGCAGCATGCAGTGGACAGTGTTGGTGATAAATAATAGAGGGCCTCTCTGAGCACTGGGACAGGCAGATGATTTCATGTCATTTGGTGTAAATGTGGCCCTGAGAGAGCAGAGCGCCACCTTCTGAGCTGTGTGATTTGGATGCTGCAGCAGCTGGTGGCTCTCCTCTCCAGTCCTCATCAGACCTGTAGGCTCCATGTGAGGAGGCCTGATGCTGATGCTGGGCCCCACTGTCAGACACCAGCTCTGTCTCCATCTCATCCAGTGAGCTTTGTCGCCTCCTCCCACCGACATCAAGCCAGAGGTATTGGGCTGCTGTTGCTACCCAGTTCCTGACAGTGACTCTGCCCTCCGCCGCCAACCAACTTCCAGCTTCGCAAAGCCCCTCCTTCAAGACACACAGCCTCTTTCATAGTCCCCCTCAGCTCCCAGTTTGTGGAGCTGTGAGGGCTGCAACTCCAGCAGTGTTCCAATCCAAACAGCTGATCAAAGTCTGTTTGGTTTTATAACATTTGTAACATTTATAACACATCTGGATGTGCTGAAAATGTTTATTGTTCATTGTGTTTTTTTCATTCATTCACCTGTTCAAGAAGGTCCAAGTGATTTCTCTCTTTTCTTCTCTTTTTTTCTAATGAAATTTCCTCAATGCCCTCCCTCATCTTGGGTTTAAACCATTCTGGGACAGAACTGACACATATCAGCCTAATCATTAAGTCCATTATTTATTCAGACACTCCTTGTCAAACATTCAGAGATTCCTATCTTGAAAAGGTGACACCTACATTCACCCATGTTTGCTTTCATGTCTTTTTGTTTCAGCTTCTCATGTTAAAGGGTTTGTTCACCCAAATTACAAGAGTCTACAGGCAAACGCAGCTGCATGAGGCTGTTTTGTTCTGCTTTTAGCTAAATGCTAAAATCAGAATGCTAACATTTGCACAATGACAATGCTAACATTTTGATGGTCATAGGGCTGGGAGATATGGCTTATAAATAATATCTCAATATTATTAGGCTATGGTACATTACACAATATATATGTTAACATAGATATTTCTCATGAAATCTCAAATAGTTACGAGCTTATAGAACATGAAGCATTGCTGTAGATCAAACTACCTAGCAGTACATGCAGAAGGGCTGGGCATTATGGATAAAGTTGAAGATACTGCGACTAGATAAGCAACAATTAATCAATCAATCAATTATTAATTGAATATTAAATCAATCAACTATTTTGATAATCGATTAATTACTTTGAGTCATTTTTTGATAAATAAATAAAAAAATCTCTGATTTCAGCCTTGTAATAGTTTCTTTACTCCTCTCTGACAGTAAACTGAATACCTTTGAATTGTAGACAAAACATCATCTTGGACTTTGGGGATCACCATTTTCTGATATTTTATGGATCAGACAAGTAATTGATTAACTGAGAAAGTAATCGACAGATTAATTTGATTGTGAAAACAATTGTCAGTTGTAGCCCTAATTGAAACAATATTGTAGCAGTGACTGCTGGTGCTTTCACAAAATATTGTCACTAGTAAGTTTAGACAATTAAATCACTTTGCTGTAAAGTAGTCCTTCCAACCAAAAACAGCCATATCACAATACCCAAAACTGATATCTAGTCTTATAGCACAATACCAATATAACATTGAGATATTGCCCAGCCATGGATCCTTAGCATGCTAACATTTGATATTTAGTACAAGGGATGATTAAACTTTGCCATCCTTGCTAATTAGCATCAGAAATACTAGTTGATTAAACTATTTGCCAGTATTTTATTCATGTACAATGCTAGTTAACTGTCATCTCTAAGGTGTTATGCAGCTGCCTGCCACTAGTCCGGGCTGCAGCACTGTCCAACAGCAGCCAATTTCAACTAGCGCGCATGCCCTGATGGCCTACCCAACCCCAGATGTTTTTAACCAGCAAAGTCAGACAGATGTGTTTTAATGTAGAAGGTGAAAATATGGTGAATATATATATGAATATAGGTTGTGACATAATAAACTGGTATATATCCACTCGGCTGGCTCAATGACTAACCACATTAAGTACAGACATGCTAACATTAGCCACACCATGTAGCATGCTGACAGCTAATGTCAGCTCCAGGTAAATGACGTTGTTAACCCGCAAACACTGTGATCTGTTTTGGTCTGAAAAGGTGAAGCTTTTAGTGAGTTGTTGTTGCGTTTTGTTGGTTAATGTACAGTGTTGGTATTGCATGGGACAAAGTGACACACATTTCACTAGCATTTAAAATACGATTTGGCGATTGTAGACTGTGATTAACAGCTTCACATGAGTCTGAATACACACAGTATTGTTTCAGACAGTATTTAACATTATCAATTAATAACTTGTGCTCAATAATAACTGCTTTCCGAGTGTTTTCTTACTATAAGACTATTCAACTAGTCTAAATTAACATTTGCCTTTAATCATCAGGGAAATTAGTTACCACGAACATCCCTGTTTAGCAGTGAATGGCAGTAAATGGTCGACTAAATCACTGACTGTGTTCTGTGGGTAGGCTAATGCACATTGTTGTTGATTTTGTAAACGTAATTTTTAAATGATATAGCAGTACAAATTCAATAGCATGCACTTCTGTACTGTAGTAATCTCAGAGACAGATTTCAATTCTGGACAGATAAACCTAAAACTATTTGGGAGTTCAGGGGAATGAGCTAATATGTTTTTCTATTTTGGGTGGACTAACCCTTTAAGGTTGAATTGTGATCTCTAGATGTTCTGATTCTGATATTCTGATTTCCAGTGTTCTGATCACAATCCATGCAAAGATGATATTTATGTTTTTTTCAGGACTAAACAGGGTATTTTTTATAATAGAAAAGGCTTTAAGGATGTGTACTAAAGTTGCTGAGTTTTTACTTTACTCAAAGGGTTAGTTACAGTCCTGGTGTTGGAGCTGTGTGTTGGCAAGAATCTGATGATACGATACGAATCACAATACAGGGGTTACAATTCAATACATGGCAATATATACTATATGCATGCATCAAAATATCCTGATAAAATGTTTTGAGAATTGACATCACAAAACATAATATCGCAATGCTTACGATACTTCTGATATTTCCGATATATTCTGACAGCCCTATGATACTGTCAGTATAGGTTTTTATTAACACTTTAGTATGTAACTTCCCCCAGTGATAAGTTAGCAGCTGCTAGTTATTGTTACTTGGGTGGGGCAATATATAGATATTATATTGTATTATGTTATAAGACTAGATATGTTCATAGATCGTAGATATAATTACATCATCACAAGTGTTTTCTTTTCCTGGTTTTAAGAGCTGCATTACAGTAAAGTGATGTCACTTTCTGAACATATCAGACTTGTCTGTCTGTTCTGTTATTTTCCTTTACCCATTTTGTTGACATATCCATATTTGTGATAATCATGTATCAAAAGACTTCATTGTGTTAATATTATTATGTCACAGTATCAAAATTGAGATATTTTGGTGTAAAAAAATGTTGTTTTTCTACCTATGGAGTACACAAATATGTCACGACATACATGATCAATAATTAATTATATCAGCCGTTATTAAACTTCAGTATCGTTTTTCAGCTATATCACCCAGGCCTAATTATCACACAACACTGCAATATTGCAAGTAAATTCCTGCAATGTCATAAATTCTTTTTCACCTGTAGCTATATTGTTATCTTAAGGGCATCTTCAAGTCATTTTACAAATTGCAACAACACAAATACACATTTGCGAAGAGGATCACAGAGCAGAACTGTATAAAAGAAAGCTGTCACAACTTTCACAAAGAGCAACGTGAGAAACAGTTACCGGCATAAGATGTGCTGTTACTGCACTGGCTCTAACCACAAGACAAGATGGGTCTATCATATTTGATCAGGCCATATCCTGCTTTATTCACACGCTCCACAGTAAATATGTTAATATTTGTTCATTTTCTTTGTGATCCAGAGCAACAATGAGCTATGCACAATCTTAAAGAACTGGAGGACTATCCAAAAACTTGTTTATACTCATTTCATTCCTTAATAGAGTACTGCTGTGCAGCTCTAACATTGTTTCATGGACACCAAGGGTTGCAGTGATCAGACGTTTTGTAGTGGAGATGTCTTTATTAGATGTAAGTTGAAAAGCAGCAGGTAACAGAAAATGCAGCAAAAGCTGTGGCAAAAGTGTTTCAGTGCCCCTGCAGTAACATGCCTCTAACCGCTGATATTTTGACTTTGCTGTAAGAGTAAAGGTGTTCCAAATATCATTAAAGATGGCTGCATTCCACTTAAGGCCTTTCCAAATTCAACTTAACACAACTCAGTGATTGGGCAGGTGAACAGTGGTGTGAATGTCAGGGTGTGAACTCCATTCTCCATTCTTCACACAATCACTTCTGTCAATTTAGTGTGTATAACCGAGTGCATTCAAAGAAAAACTGAAAACGTCAACACGTTAAAGACAGGCTGAATAATTTTACTGTCCCCCTCAGTGTGTGGTCCTTCAGAGGTTGCACACCTTATTGATGCAGGATGAGATAGAGCCATACTCATCAAAGAAAAGGAGTGTTTCAGATTAACGATGTTAATGATTAATCATTATTCAACACATTGTTAAGAATTGATTCAATTAAATTTACAACTTTCCATCCATCTATTCATCCATCCATTTTCTTATGCTTATCCGGGTCAGGTCACAATGGCAGCAGGCTGACCAGGGAATCCAGATGTCCCTTTCGCCAGTGATACTTTCCACTTACTCCCAGATGTTCCCAAGGCATTCTCAGGCCAAATGAGATATGTAATCCCTCCAGCAGATTCTGGGTCTGGGTCTTCTCCCAGTGGGATGTGCCACTGAGAGAAAACCTTAAGAGGCTGACGTCCCCCTGGCTGGATACCCGACCTACCTCAGCTGGTGCCTTTTGATGCAAAGGAGCAGCAGCTCTACTCCGAGCTGAGAAGGAAACTCATTTCATGAGCAACAATCTTGTTCTTTCGGTCACCACCCAAAGCTCATGACTACTCAATGCCCGCAATTCCTGTCATTCGGTCCTTGTATTACCAGAGTGAGAGCTGTGTCCGTATCCTTGGCACAAAGTTAAACATGTTCTCAGTGGGTATTGGACTCCGTCAGGATTGCCCCTTGTCCCCCATCCTGTTTGTGATATTCATGGACAGGATCTGCAGATGCAGCTGGGGTGAGGAGAGTGTCCAGTTCATAAGCCCCAGAATTGGGTCTTTGCTTTTTACAGATGACTGTGTTTTAGGGATGCACCGATACCACTTTTTGTCAGACCGAGTACAAGTACAAGTACTTACATTTGGGTACTTGCCAATACGAAGTACCGATACAAGTACTTAATAATGCCATTAAAGTTCTTACAGTAATTTTTAAAACATATTTTATTTTCATTAGATGGTCATTTTCTAAATGTAACAAATCATTGTTGCCATTTCCTGCTACTAGTGTAACCATGGTTACTGTACACATTACATTTTTAGGTTGTTTGTAGTAAGTTACTTTACTGATTTTGTGGTCCTTATTAAGCTGTGCAGTTTACTGTCTATATGATATATTTCAGTATAATAATTTCACAACATTATTGTGGACTTGCAGAAGTAAGTTTACTATTAATAGTGGTATATATGATAATTATATCATTATCATTTACAGTATTTTAACTGGTATTTTAATTAGACCTTTACATATGTAGTATTTAAGTTTCTTCTTCTTGTCCCTCTTGTCTAAGAGCTAATAGTTCCTACCTGTCATTGTTTAGGGGGGACAGGTATGAGTGTGGTGCCATGTGTGCAACAGTTTTGTTTACCCTGCTGTGAATCCCAAAAGGCCCCAACACATGATCAGCGGTAAAAACACTTTGCTCTGGTTGTCCCATTGTTTTCCTATGGAGAGAGCGGTGTCGCCTGTTCAAAAAGTTCAAAATATTTTAACCTTGACCTTGTTTGCCGCTGACTTTTCAAAGCGCAACGAATGAGATAACAGCTGAATGTGACAACGCAGGCAGAAGAGACCGCAGATGTGTCGAAGTGACACAAGTAGAGGAGATGGTGACAGATGGTCGACTTTTGAAGGGAACCCCAGATCTTGCCAGAGTGATCATTTTAATGTCACAATGAAGGGACGACATAGAAAAAATCTTGCGAGAACTTCGCAAATCAAGGGTTCCCTTCCAGACACGACCTAATAAAAGTGTTTCAGCGTTCCGCAAACTCTGTAACACAACATTAAAAACAGACTACGATCTCGCCAGTAAACGCCTGGCGAAATGTTAACAGACTGGTTGGGTTCTAAGATTTCTGAATCATATCGTTTATGAACTCAGCTACATCCAGAGATAAAGTTAGCTCAGCTGTTTGTACACCTGTTTTGGTGAAGATTAAGTACACAAAGATAAATTGTAGCAGCTTATTACAAAGAAAACGGGGTTACAGACTGGTGGCAGTGGTGTTTTTTTCGCCTTTGGATTAATTTGCTGAGGTATTCAAGTAGTTTACACTCGCCAGCACTGATTGGACAGCGGCTGGCTGCAGTCTACAGGTGCACTCTGCATTTATTTCAGTTTTACATGGACTTACATGGGATTTTATGGACAGTTTCCAAAGTTGCTGCAGTCATTAATGAATGATGCTGGGGATTGCCAGTCTCTTGCTCATGACGCATCCCAAAAAAATAAATGAGGGTAAGCATCAGCAAACTCCTTGAACTCTGCATCGTGGCGGATCTTTAGATGTTTACTTGTATCGAGCAGCTACTTTTTGTGACGTAGTATCTGGTGTGGGGTATCGAAGTAGTTATGGGGACTAGAGTATGAGTACAAGTACGTGAGGTCAGTATCGGTACCCGATGCTGGTATCGGTGCATCCCTACTGTGTTTTGTTGGTTTCATCGGGCTGTGACCTTCAGCACACACTGGGGTGGTTTGTAGGCAAGTGTGAAGTGGCCGGGATGACAGTTCTCAGCCAGAAAACAGAGGATTTCCCCTCCTGGTGGGGAGTGAGTTCAAGTATCTCAGGCTACTGTTCATGAGTAACTTTAAAAAGGAGCATGAGATTGACGTGGCTTGGTGCAGTTATCAGAATTTTATAACCAATGATGTATGGTTTGTTTATCATTTCACTGGAGCTCACAGTTTGGTTTAATCAGCCTCTTTAGTCCAGAAATTTGATGTTGTTTTGTTCATTTGTTGAATAAGGTGGCAGATAAGAGAACCCATTTTGAGCAAGAGCCGTATTGTTTCCTTATGTTTATTTAAATTGTTTGCACTTCTTGAATTAATATTACGCATTACAAATGCACTGCTAGAATTGTTAAACTAAAACCTAAAATGAAAAAAGACATCCAATTTGAATCTTATTAATTAGGCCAATTAATGATTAATTGGTCATTGATTGTTAAGGCACAAAATTTGTAATTCCACAACAAACCTCTATTATGATGTATGTTATGTTACCTCTGTTATGATGATGGCGACTGGAAACGATATGTCATGGTTTCTGGATGATTTTACAGACCATACTTAGGAGACCATTATATGGTGGTATTGATCAACAGATTGATTTATTAGTAATGTAAAAAATTCATGTACTATCTACTATCAGTCCAGTGCTTTGGTCTTACACCAGAAACAGACTGCATCACAGTTCAGGACCATATTTTCAGGTAGTCTGGTTTTATGGTCTGTTTTCACACCAGACTAAAGGGTTAGTTTGAACCAAACCAAGCAAAGCACCCCTAGGCACCAAAAATGTGGTCTAAGAAACATTCAGATGGCTGAAGGTGTCCTCTTTACAGCTAAAAAAGCCATCTCAATAAACAGCATGACAGCTTCACAATTTTGAAAAAAAATAGACTGACATGACCATTCACAGACATCTAACAGAGACCCATGCAAATTCCTAATTCTTTGTCTTCTTTGTCTAGGATCAGGAGGGGAAACAGCGTGATACACCAAGAAAGGGACCCTTCTCGAAATGGCGCAATGTGGATTGATGTGTTCCTGTTCCTTTTGAACTGTAGAAAGGAAGCAACCACGAGGACGAAGGAACAACTAGCAGGCGGTGGAGGTGGTGGAGGAGTGGTGGCTGTGGTGTCTGAAGAAAAGGTGGTATGGGTGGGGGGGCATTTGGGATGGCGACTGGAAACGAGAGCAGCGAAGGGCCTGCTGGGCCCATGGCAGCAGTGGTGGCTACAGCAGGAAGTATGGTCGCAGAGAGTCCTTCCTCGCCTGTCTCTACCTACATCAAACTGGTGCTACTGGGGCTGATAATCTGCATCAGCCTGGTGGGTAACCTGGTGGTGTCTCTGCTCGTTCTGCGGGACCGGGCCCTGCACAAGGCACCTTACTACTTCCTGCTGGACCTATGCCTGGCAGACACCATTCGCTCAGCCATTTGCTTCCCTTTTGTGCTCGTGTCTATCAAGAATGGTTCAGCCTGGACCTACAGTGTGCTAAGCTGCAAGGTGGTGGCCTTCATGGCAGTGCTCTTCTGTTTCCATGCCGCCTTCATGCTGTTCTGCATCAGCGTAACACGTTACATGGCCATTGCACACCACCGCTTTTACTCAAAGCGCATGACATTCTGGACATGCGTGGCAGTGGTGTGCATGGTGTGGACACTGTCTGTGGCGATGGCTTTCCCACCTGTTTTTGACGTGGGCACCTACAAATTCATTCGCGAGGAGGACCAATGCATCTTTGAGCATCGCTACTTCAAGGCTAATGATACACTAGGCTTTATGCTAATGCTGGCAGTGCTCATTCTAGCCACACATGTTGTCTACATGAAGTTACTCCTCTTTGAGTACAAGCACCGCAAGATGAAACCAGTCCAGATGGTGCCAGCAATCAGTCAGAACTGGACCTTCCATGGGCCGGGGGCTACTGGCCAAGCGGCAGCCAACTGGATTGCAGGCTTTGGCAGGGGTCCGATGCCACCCACCCTGCTGGGAATCCGGCAGAACTTGCACAACCAGAACCGGCGACTGCTGGGCATGGAGGAGTTCAAAGCGGAGAAGCAGCTTGGCAGGATGTTCTACGTGATCACCCTGCTGTTCCTGGTGCTCTGGTCTCCCTACATAGTGGCTTGCTATTGGAGGGTGTTTGTCAAGGCTTGCACAATACCACACCGGTACCTCTCCACCACCGTGTGGATGAGTTTTGCCCAAGCCGGGGTCAACCCTATTGTCTGTTTCTTCCTTAACAAAGACTTGAAGAAAGGGCTCCTTTCCCACCTACCAGCCTGCTGCAGGACTAAACCTCATCTGCCACGAGAGCCTTATTGTGTCATGTAAGCAGAGATGATGATCAAAACATGGAGGAAAGCCACAGGGCAGCCAACAGAAATGCTGTGGGACTGTTTGCTTGAGTTATTGTAGCTTTTGGTTTAATGCAAGCTATCTTTAAGCAGTGGGTGTAAACTAGTAAGTATAATGGTAACACTGGAATGGTAAGCATGTTTTTCCATCTACCAACCCTTTGTTCACTGAAAACAACAGCATACATGGAGTCAGGCCTTTGATAACGATGGAAAAATACTTCAGTAGCAAAATATGCAAGTGATGATGCAGTCATTGTGGAAACCAGGCAAAACAACCACCAACAAATTACACATCAATTCATAAAGTGGCAAATTAGAAAAACCCTGGATTCACACAAAGGATGTGATTTTACTAACATGCTAGATTATTCAGCAAACCCAGATAAGTCTATCTGTATAGAAACAGTGGAAAGCCAATAGGAAACAAGGGATGCAAGATCTGAACCAGGGCGTTGCTTATCATGTTCGGCACCTTAATCCCTAAGCCATGAGGGTGAGCCCTAACTGCACCTTTTTTTGGTAATTGATTTTTAGTACTTGAAAACATCTAAAAAATATATAATTCCAGGTGTCACTGAGCTTATCACTTTGATTTTATGACACAACACTACGTCCAAAGACAGTCTCTGTTTGCTCAATTATTTACCCATGTTGAAAAACTGGTCCAATTTTGAAACTATAATCAGTTCAAATTATAATACATTATGTTAAATTCAGCTCTGAAAATCAAATGTGTTAAGTCTAGAAAATGGTGGAAACTGCTTTCCAGTCATTAAGCAGCCTATAAAAGTTAGGTTTATGAATGTCATGCTGGTGAGATGGTTTAAGCTGATGTTGCGTTTTTAAATGAAATTTAAATGCTCATATGAATGTCCTTCACCCAACCAGGACTATAAAAGTACTGTTTCTTGTGTCTGAAGCAAACACATCAGTGACAGCAGCATCAGCTTTAATCACTGTAATGATGTGTTTTCTTTGGTCTTGTCTTTGTTGACAAGTTATCCATGTCAACTGTTTCTCTCTCTGTTACTCATCAGTGTTAACTAAAAAAAAAATCGAAGGTCCTTTCCAGGTGACTGCAGAAATTCTACTACTAATACAAGTGCATGATTATAATCTGTATCATCTGAAGACAAAAGATGAGACCCGACCAGTTCAGTTGATTGTAAGCAAAGTTGCACAGCAGCTTGTTATAGCCAGTCTGAACACAGTGCTCAGTTGCATAACATGCTTCTGTAGAAAGTCAGATTTTCCAAACTTGTATTGCATTCATAAGTGGTGCAGGAAAGATCTTTACCAGAGAAGATACTGAGGATGTGCTGGAAATCACTTCCCATTGGCTACTGAGTGCACTTTTTTTTTTACATTTGGAGTGTCTGATTGCAGGAACTATGTGATTCCCTTAAACCTTCCACAGTGTAGCAAAAAAAATGCCAATGCAATATCACACCCTCACTGTCTATACAGATGCATATGAAGCATGAAGGATGGCTATAAATACCGGAATTTGTTCACAATTTAATTTAAATTATTTTTACTAATTTATTTGATATGTTTATCTTTATGTATGAACAGCAAAATTCATTTTTTTCTTTTTTGCTTCTAACACTTCTCTGACATGTGAGAAGGAGAAGGAATGCTGCCGTTTTCCCTCTGCTGTTATTCATTATTCAATACAAATTTATCAAAGAGTCATGAAAACTAAGTATATCAGTTGCCCCATTGATCACGACCTGAAAACAGGTTTTTTGTATGCCTGTAATTCCCAACTAGTGTTGGCAAAGCAGTTTAGCAGTTTAGACCTGGGCAGAGGAGGGTTATATGAGGCTTGATGGTGACTGTTTCAAACCGATTCCTACTACTAGTGCCAGGACAGTTCTCTTTCCATCAGTCGAGAATATCTGCACGTCATGTTCACAAAAGCTGAACTGAATGCAAAAGATTTGTTTGGATTTACTTTGCCTCCACAAGAGGATAACCCATAATTGAGAACTGAGACAACTGTCCTACCAATGAAAACTTTATATTGATACCAACACAATTTTTTGGTGAACATTTATTTTTAAAGATTTATATATATGAATTATATGTAATGTATGACTATCTAAAACTAACAATACATACTGATAACATAGGTATAAAAAGTTGCTATTATAATCATCTTTGTTTTAAAGACGATTTTTTTTGGAAAATGTTGGCCCTTTAAAGTTGTGTCCCAGATTTCTGTCAAGTCTGTCAGATTTTTACAAAAACATGTTTTAATCAGGCATAAAAAGGGTTAGCTATACCCATTTCCTGGTTTAAAAAAGGTGGGAATACTGCTCAAGCACTGGTAAACTTTCTATTTTTTGACAAATTCATGAAACAATATTGGTATTAGATGTGTCTCAACCCTAACATGTCACCTCTGTAGCCCTTCTAAATCAAAACTAAATAAGAATTATGGTTAAAAATGTGTATTTTGATTAGCATTAAGAGAAATCTGAGAAACTTTAAAAAACAAAATGACTGGTCAGTGAAATGAAAAAATGTAACATTTTGTCAGCTCCATTGATAAAAAATGAAATCACTAGGCGGTCGACCTATTAACACGTTCAACATCCAAGTATTTGATCTTTTTAAGATATGTTTTCCAGCATAATTGAAGAGAAAAAAAACCAAACAAACCTCAAAATACAGTTTTGTCCCAGTTCTCAAGAATGAGAGAGATCTCTTATCAAAAAAGCCAATTCTGCTCTGATATGTAGCTGTTTAAATGCCCACAAGTGATCAGATCAGTTTTGTGTGTTCAGACATCGCCAACCTATCTGCGTGGGTTGCTGTGGAAAGGATGTAGGTGTCAGTTACTATGTACACTGGTGACACAGCTTTCCAATATGGTAGATCATTTCACACTCCAGCAATTGTGCTCTCAAGTCACAGAACAGAATGCCATTGCTGGTACACAATTGTGTGTTGCTTTGAGTGATGCAAAAAAATTTGAAATCCAATTTGGGCTACCAGAGCAGCTTTCGGCTTAGATGCATCGGTAGAAGTCTTATTGGAATAGCAAACCACCTGTAAATGTGGGTTGCACCTGATTTGCAAAAACACATTTCATCTGTTGTTTTTTGCTGTTCTAAAATGTGGCATATACCAAAGAACAGATTTAGACTGGTAGTCTGGTCAAGACACACCAAATCCATTGGTGTACGTCAAGTTGACCGATTCAATTAATTTTAAAGAGGAATAGATCCCGCAGTGCATGATGGGTATGATGCAGTGAGTCGACAGAACATTCGCTGTATTTGAATTTGCATGATCACGACTAGACCTCTACTTTATGTAAGTAAGTAAGTCTAACACAACATAAAACGTAGCATAAGTCTGATCAAACTGTCAAACTAAGCAGGGCTGATCAGATATGAAACAAGATTCTGTGACTACATTGTCCATTTCTCACTTAAAATGTTTTCAGAAACATATTTTGCTTATTTAACTGAAAAATAGGAAAGTTTGTGACCCACTGTCATGTTGAAAAGATCTGAGCCAAAATCAACAACTGTCTGAATCGCAGCACGTCTATCCAATCAGCTACTACTTTGAGTGGAGAGAGAGGCAAGGGGGAAACGTGACTTAACCTGCATACTGCACCGCCCACTGGCTGGAACGTGGGGTGTTCCCTTGCATCAAGATCCATCATTGCTGAATTTGTTGTGTTTTCACCATTAGTCTATCCTATCCCTTTACATTTCAGTTATGTGATTGCACCTGCCAAAAAGATGATAATTTGAAATCACAAGAATAAGTAAAGGGTGAATTATTGATGACTGAGTGAATAAGGGAGTGACACAGCCCATTGTTCATTGCAATCCCAGCTGTTGTTCTTTTTATTAAAAGTGAAAGAAGAGCTGCGTTGGACTGTGGGGGACACATGCTGATAGATTAATAAGCTAAAGTAAAACAGACGTGGGAATCTGAAGAAAGAATGTAGGGTGACATAACAGACACTCATCTTAGCACCCTTTCATCCTGTTTGTCCATAAAAAAACAAGACTTTATCTGTGGAATTGATCAGTGATGAAAGCATTTTTGCTCTCTTAGGCAAGAGAAAACATACAAAAAAGAATTCTTGTGAGGCCTTGAGTACACCTATAGACAAAACCTCCAAATCATAACTTACAGCTGTTTTAACTGAAGATAACTGCTAAAGAAAATCTGTTCAATGTAAGTGGGCACTGATATCTAGGTCTGCAATCACTTATTAACTTCTTTCCTCCATATAAAAAACAATCAATGTCATGTTAAATGTGACAAAGTACAAACAAAAAACAGTCCAGACTGGAGCTTTAGGTAACAACAATAAACACTGTGTAGACTCCTCATTCACAAGTCTCTGCCAAAGCCCATTTCTGACCTTTTCAGTTCAGTCTTTAAAAATTAAAACAAAGGTGCAAAATCTAAATTATGATCTTTAAAAATGTCCAAATACATAAAGTGATGAAATGAAACATAAAATGATGAGATTCTAAGCCAAAATGGATTTTTCTAAGATTTCCGAATTATTACTTTGTAGATCAAAATTATGAGATATCAACACTTTGACTTTATGTCAAAATTAGTCAAAAGTATGAGAGAAATCAATCAAAACAAGGAGGACATAAAGTCGTAGCAGCAATTATTGTATCCTGCGTAAACATCATTACAGCAACCAGCTTGTCAGATAATTCTGGTGTCAAGGTATAAGTTAGAAGTTAGAATCAAGCCGTGTTTCCACCCAAATTACCCAGAACTTTTAGTCCCAGGAACTACTTTTCAAGGAACTAAAAGATTAGGCAAATTACTCTGCTGATATATGAAAAAGCAATTGTTGTTTTTACACATCATTTTTGCACTTGACTATACAACAATGATCTCTGTTTCCGTTTCCTGCTGGATTTTGTCCTCAGCATGAATGCCCAATAAGTCCTGGACTCCATCATCAGTCCTTCTGTCATATTCTTTCTTGTTTAACTTGAGGCTGATGTGCTGAAGCACAATGAAATGCAGATTTTTAAGTGCTGGCTGAAAAAAAAAGAAATGTTAAGTCCTGCAGGCCCCACCCCTTGTTCCTCTAATTTTGGAAAGTATTCCAAAAAGCAGGGACTTTTTGGGGGGGTAAAATAATGTCCTAGGAATCTTAATTTTTACCCTGGTCCCTGCAGTGGAAACATACTGAGTTTGTCCAAAGGTCCCTGGGGAAAGTTCCTGCAGTGGAAACACGGCTTTAAATCATCATCACTTCACAGAGTAGTGAAGGTATGAGGATGCAGTACAAGGCACATCTACTGCTTTACTTTTGCACAAACTCAGATAAATGGATAAACTGTGCTTCTTTCTTGTTTCTCTCTGAATGAACTGTAAGTTGATGTGGAGCTTAGGTGGAACTAAAGGGCAGAGCACCGAGATTGTAATTTGTGAATGTCTGAAAACATGACATGGTCCTTAAGACTGAGGGCAAATAGAGTGTGTTTGGGGCTTTCAAGTGCCCCTTTATCTCTGCCATGGCATATCTGAAACACCCGATAACAGCATGCCACAGAGAAATGCTAATCTTATTTTTATTTTCAGAATTATGGCCTTACTCCATAAAAATGTCCAAACAATGCAACAAAGAGTAGACAAATGTGTCTCTTCTGTATGTGCTGAAGTCATTCAAAAGGAGGAAACAGAACACTGTGTACACTGGTGACATTTGGAGAACTTGTTGCTCTTTCCATCAAAACCTGGAGGAATTGTGCTCATGAACGGATGATGGGAGAAAGGAGAACATTTAAAGTAATAGAAGTCACTTTTCTATTGCAGACTGATGATCTGAGTGAAGCCCGCTCTGGATTTTGTGTGGGATTGTTTTTCTCAGTTGTTTTCCTCTCAGATATCAACCTGAAGCTGAAGGAAAAACAGCTGGTCTTTCCATTTTCGTTTCTGAGACAAAGCCAGAGATGTGTTGATGCTGGAGAGGCCTGACAGTGCTTTCTTAGTTGCCTCAGGCAGATTATCTTTTGTAAATTTACTGTGACCTCTGTACTATTTAGTGTGTATTATACAGACAGCAAGCAAACTTTGAAATGCAACGGAAGAGTTCCTGATCATTGTATTTTTACTGTGTGTGTGTGTGTGTGTGTGTGTGTGTGTGTGTGTGTGTTTCTATTGGCAGGTATGAATGCGTGTATGTGTAAGATGACAGTTACAAGAGCAGAAAGTGAGGGAAAATACTGACCAGATACATATTGCATTTTGAAGATATCACTCCTGCAAATGCTTCCGCAGTATTTCTCATGTTGACCTTTTGCTCCTGACACAAAGATCTGAATGTGTTTTCAAACTAACGAAGTTTACTCAAAGTCCCTTTTGTAAAACATGTAATAGATGATTATTAATTGGACGTTTTTTTTGTACATATTTTAGGGATTATGAAGGTAAAAACAGTTGAGATCAAGCATCAAGACAGGCCAAATGTGATTGCATACACCGGCCTCTCTCTGAATGTTTCATTGAAGAACTAATACATACAAACTTAAGTATGTCAAACTAAAATGCTCATAATGATAAATAACCAAGAACTGTACATAAAAAAAAACATGTCACTTTGACATCAAATCAGCACCCAAACTTTTATTCTCTTTACAGGATAACAGATGATTCAGCTGGAGTCCATCATTCCTATCAATTAAAAAAACACTGTGAACACAGTGACCTCACAGGCTGAAGGTTTAGGAAACATGGACAGGTTCAAAAACAGTGCAACATCTTAGTTGGAAGGTGAACCGTAAAATTATAATCCCAACTGTTGCAAGTACCCATCACAATTCAATTAGGCATTATTACTGACATTTTGGGAGGCCTCAACTTCAGATTGACATGCAAATAAGGAGGCAGATACCAGTTTGATGAGTGAATGTCTAGTCCAATCTTTGGTTTTTCTGCCATCACAAGAATCACAATCACAAGGCATCACAGCAGGTATATTCAGTACTGAAAGAAACTCAAAATATTGCAATGTTTTAAGGAGAGTGCCAGGCCTGTGAATTGTCCAGAACATTCAATGTTGAAAGTTAAAAAAAAATTTAATCTCGGTGCCTCCTGAAGGAAAAAAAAACAGTCATACATAAAAAAATGCCAAAAGTTTGAAGGCTTTGAAAGGAATTTCTTCTGACCGTTGAGAATCATGGAGGCAAGTCAGATGCTGTGACCTCCCCTCTGTTCTGTATTATTAAAAAATGGTTGAGCTATTACGCATGTCTCTGGTGATTTATGATTTATGTTGTCGGTTTTTGTAAAGAAAATAAATTTCATTTGAAATGATCAAAACATTTTTATGATTATCTACAGCAGGGTCTCCACAGAATTCCTGGGCATGGTGGTGTGTATTGTGCACATGGAGCATGTATAAGAATGTGCATTTAACATCCCATTTTGGAAGCTGAATGATGATGATGATGGTTTGATACAGTATTGTGGGACAGCACCACTCTTCCATGCTGTAACATAAAGGGATAGTTCAGTTGTATGAGGTACTTAGGTCTACTGTGGGTAATACACTGACTATACCGTTATACAACCCCACTTAAAATAATTAGTGGGAATGCTTAAGAGTATTCTCGCTATTGTTCTTGTGCTTTTTCTTATTATTATTAGTGGAAATGCTTATGAGCATTCCCACTATTGTTCTTCTATTCATTATTATTATAATTTGGTGTGAATACAAAAATTCTTTATTATTATTGGGTGTGAATGCTGCAAACATTCACAACCCTATGTTCTTCTGTTACAAAAAAGTTTATTATTATTATTTCACCACATTTTTTGTAATTCCAGAAAAAGCAACCCTCTTTTCTTGTTGTTCATGTTCTCCAGTTCTTCCAGGCTGTGGGTAATAAGTGGGCTACAATTTGTCTTTCTTTCTCTTATTTAATTGTCACCAAGACGGCACGACAGTACAAAACAAACTCCAACTTAGGGGTACAGGGACATCTCTACACTGTCAAGCACTCTCTCTGAGTGTGTCACCTATATCTGTCCATACAAAGACAAGAACAGGTAGGAACCAATTAACTCCATCAAGGGGATACGTCACTTAAATCACTGCACATGAACATACAAATGAAATAATATATAAAGTAATATAAATGACAATGAAATAATAATTTACAGTAACTCAATGACGCTGTAAAATTATTACTACTTAAATATAAATAATATACCTACTGTATTGCTTAATAAGAAACACAAATTTACACAATAAATTAAGTAATAAAAAATAACCCAAAATATAATGTGTACAGTAATTACAGTTACACTGCGCACCTTTTTCAGTCATGTCTAGAAGGTAACTCTTTATTTGCACAACTCTCGCGAGATTTGCCCGGTCTTTCGCGGATCTATGGTTCCCTTCTAGACACGACCCTCTCTGTCTCTCTGTCAAACTACAGACAGCAGACTGTCTGTAAACAGCATGATGTTACACTCTGCAGTGTTTCACACAAAGACTTTATTTGTGTGGACACCCAGGTTTGTCCCCAGTTTTGGCATTTTTATTTCTTTGAATCAGTCCGAGGGGACGATGGTATCAGTGATTGATTAGTGATCAGTCTGCCCTCCTCTCCTCCCTCACCTGTTCACTCTGCTGTGAGAAGGTCTGAAAGTTTCTCACAGAGAAACAGACTCTCCTGTTTTACGTATAGTCCTCCTTATACAGTTGTTTAATTTTATAAGTGCATCTGGTTGGTGTCAATGTCATTAAACATCACGTTAGTTTCTGTTGTAAAAAACTCCAAACAGTCTCCTCCACACGCAGCTTCTCTGCTGCTGTGAAAACTGAATCGCGGGTGGATTAATGTGTAGGGAAAAACCCAGAATGCGAGTTAGGTTTAGTCTTTTTGTCTTTATAAAACCTCCTGCTGATGAAGAAAGTCAACAGATCAGATACAGACATGGTCAGAGAATCACACTGACCTCCTCTGTGTGTGTCTGTACTGTACATGTGTGTATGGAGGAGCTGCACTGACGCAAAGAGGAGAGATGCTGCAGCCGTGTGATAATAAATTATATCAAAATTTAAATGTCAGCACTTATCAATACTCTGGTCTTTAATAACCCCCACATGTGAAACACAGTGTGCTGTACAGTTGTTTGGATTTAAATAGATTTTATTAATCGAATTTATCAAATTACTCTAGGAATCGTTTCAACCTTAAAATTAATATCTTCTCTGTAATTTTCACACTTTGCAAAGTCATCCCGCAGGCCAGACTGGACCCTCTGGCGGGCCGTACATTTGACACCCCTGATTTAAATGATTCAAGGAACATATTTATTATAAAGAACATTAATTCATAACAAACAATTTAAATAAACATCAATAAAACAAGAAGACTCTTGCTCCAAACAGCTGGAATTCCAAAAACAGGAAACAGAAGGGAGGTAAAGGGGGAGGCACAGGTACAGGTCTTTTCAAAGACTGGACAGGAGGTACAGGTCTTTTTGAAGAGTACAGGAGGTCTTTTCAGTCTTCTACTGAAAAGACCTCCTGTACTCTTTCATCGTGATTGTCACTTTTGTGCCCACTGCAGTGACTGCCGGCTCCTCAAAAGCAGTGGCCCACACATTTGCACTGATCACCCGTGGGGTCTTGTTGGTGTCCAGCAGCTCACTTGGTCATCCAATCTGACACACATGACCATGATGTCAACAAGGCCAGAGAAAAGCTATAGAGAATAAAGACATGATTTAGTCATTACTACATGGACTACTGATCTTAAATGATGTCAAGTAAAATATCAGAGCTGAAGGGGGAATCAGTACAATACATGATGTCATTTACTTGTCTGGACCTAGGTGTATGACGTGCTATTAATCACCATGCCATAGGGGGGCACATTTTTGGCCCGCATATGGGTCCAGGGCTCCAGACTAACTTTTTTTACAAGGAGCACAGTGGCCCCTAACTTAAAATTTTAGGAGCGCAAGCAGAAAATTTAGGGGCGCACACCGAAATCGACTTGCAAAGTAAATATTCACATTTCCTCTCATTTTCACTGTATTACTGATAAATACTTTAACAATAAATGCAGAAACTATAATGTTTTCAATTCACATTTTATTGTGCAGCAGTTGACACAACAGAATAAACAGCTTACTGGCCGCATTAACCAATACAGAACAAGTAGACATATAACTTGTGCGTACACTGCTTCTACTCCTTGGAACAGATCCCCCCTTGGTGGGGGATAAGGTGCCTGTGTAGGCCAGCCTTTGTAATTTTGCCTCCTTGTGCGTTGAGCTTGACTGAGCCACATTTGTACAGCCTCCTTGGCATCAAAGTCGTCAATGCTTGGTCCCTCCATACTTATTCTAATTAGGTCCTCAACAGTATCCACATGTAGTGACCCCCTGACATCAGACTTGATCCTCTTCTGAGAAGAGAATCCTCTCTCGCACACAGCAGAGGACACTGGGAGGGCAAGCATGATCTGAACAAGATGTAGGATGTTCTATAAAGAATAGAACAATAGTTTAGGTTTATTCAATCAAAAAGTCATATATGCCAACTAAATTAATAACAACATGATATTTACTTTGTAGCCAGAGCAGAACAGCAACTTTGTTACCATCATTCCCCATAGGGCATGGTATGACTTGTCCATGTAGTTCCTGGCGATAAACGGCTTCATGGACTGATACTCCTCTCTTGCCAGATTAGCATCACAGCCATTTCTGAAAATAGTGAAAGGAAAAACTGATCAAACTAAGTTTCTGTAGGATCAAGACAGGTGTTTGAAATGCTGTTCTGTGTTACAATTTTTATATTTTATCATGATCATTGAAAAGAGCCGCTAACCTTGTTAAGATGGGGGAGAAGTGGTCCAACAGGAAGTCCAGCTCCTCTGTACCATAGTCTGTCAGGAGATCTTGTTGCTCTGGCCAGGAATCATGATTGAATATCTTGAACGACCTCACTGCCTTTGCGGTTGCTGATGAGGACCCTTCATCTATCAAGGAATAGAAAAAGAGAAAGAGAGATTAAAGGGAGAGAAAGATTATGTCATAATGATATAATAATGATATATATATAAAAATTGTTATAATGTGTTTTCACTTGCCAAGCAGACTGCTGAATCTCTGCTTCAAGTGCAGCACAGTGCAGTCAACTGTTGCTTTTACTGCTTGTTGCAGGTGTGGTGTGCCTGCCATTGAGTCCAACAGCTTCTCCTTTGATGGTGACCCCCTGAGTTCACACAAGATTCAACTTTAAGACAAATATATAGATAGATATATAGATATATAAATCAACTCAGAAGCTAAAATCATTAAAATAATTTCTTTGTACAAAAGGTGAGCCTCACCATCACCCTCTTATTGTCTTCTCTGTGCCCAAAGATCTGCCAGTAATTCTGCTATCTCACTGACATGGCCTCAACAGTTGCAATAAGATTCTCAATCCCATTCACAGCTTGAAAAATATTTTCCCTTGACATGTAAAAAACAATAAGGAGAAAAACTATATATGACTAGATTTTTTGTAATTTGTACTCTGAATTAATGAGGTTAAACAATATTCTTATTAACATCTCAACATTACCTGAGGGAAAATAACATCATTTCTTTGGAGAAGAAGGCTGAATTTGCTGATGGCCTCAAACAAGTCAGCCAAGAAGTGACAGAAACCCACAAAGCTCCCATCTTCCATCATCTTATTGACCTGCAAGACATAACCAATCAGTAACCACTAACTACCAATATCAGTAATTTGTATATTTCACAAATTTGAAATCATTTTTAAATTAAATTAAGACCTTCCTTGCTCTCCCAGCAATGTCAGTATTGGTGGATGATGTAGTCAAAAGTTCCATGTGGAAGTAAACTGCTGTGAACTGGCCAGGGTTCTGCAGGTTTCTGTCCTTTCCTCCAGGTCTCAGTAGGGTTTGCAGGGCTCGGTTTACATGTGCAAGCCAGCGTGTCCCACTGACACTACCTGGTACATGACACACACACCCAATTCCTCTCCAAGTGCTCAGAGTTCTCTCATAGACTTGCTGCTGTAGTGGTAGGTCTTCCAAACCATGTTGAGGAGACTGTAGACATGATCCACCATGGGAATTTTCTTTTGCACAGACAGCATTGCCAGCTCCAGTCTACAATTAAAATGGATTCAACTTAAATTTAAATATACAGTACATTGTTTAATGTCCTATCTTTAGCCTGAAGGTTCACCTGACCTACCTATGTAGCATGCAATGAAATGGGACAATAAAAGCTCCTGCCTCAGCCTGGAGAAGGGCTATTACACCTCCTTTATGCCCAAGATTGACAGCTGCACCATCAGCTCCTATGGCAACTGTCTTCTCTAACCACCCTGTTTCTGTCCCTAGCTTCTGGAAGGCCTCTTTGGTGGCATCATATACACCTTAAAATGAAATCACGTTATGACTGTTGTGCACAATTATTTATTACTCCTTCAATATTTACTGTAGACCAGAAACCACCAGTCTGTCATCACACCTGACAGCTTAATCATTAATCATCATCATCATATGTTGAGTTCAAACATAGTTTGATTTAAAACATACCTTGAGCAAGTGCATGTTGCACTTCGATGTGGCCAATCAAGACATTTGTTGGTTTCACTTGTTGCAGGATTCTTGCATATATGATTTCACACTCCTTTGTTGAAACATCAGTGTCCCCATCAATCATGATTGACAGATAAGGAGCGTCCTTAATCTTCTCGTACGTCTTCCGTTTCAGTGTATCTGCGATGATGCCAAGAAACTGCACATGCTGTGTCGTTACTGTAGGTTGCGTTCAGTTTTACACCGTTCTTCCTTTGCAGATCGATTTGGCCTTTAAATTTTGTAAAAGGCAGTTCTTCCTTGGCAATGAAATAGGCTGTGTTAAACTTTAATATCAATTCGGCCTCCTCGGCGCACTGGTAGCACCCTCTTGTCTTCTAAATGCAACTGGGAGTGGAGTTGCACTTTCATTACACAAGTCACAGCACATTTTATGTTTCAGGCTGGCACTGTGTTTTCTCAAAGTGTCGTGTTTAAATTGTGTGGTGCCAGTACTATCTGCAAATTTCGTGTTCCCTGCATGTTGTGGGTATCAACAGCAGAATTTGCAGTTCATTGAATTCGTCTGCTGTAAATACCTCAGCCAGATGAACTCTCACAGGCACTCCTTGCGAAAACAGTATTTCCTGGCTTTTTTCGCCACGACCGTTTCCTCGCAATCTGAGTTGGAGTCGTTTGTCTTCTCTGGAACACAAGGTTTACTGGTCACAAAGGAAGAGCTGATAATCCTCTTCACCATTGTTTGTTTACAATAGTTATGTGAAACCTGTGGATTCGCGCGATAACCCCAAGACCCGCCTCTTTTCACACATAAGCCAATCACAGTGGTCAATCACCCCTCGCTCTCACACACATTGGCCCACCTTCTTCTTCTTTGGTGTTCGTCTCCTTTCTTCTTCTTTTGGAGTTAATGTCAGTTGGCAAACCAGCTCATTTGCGCATTACTGTCAACTACTGGGCTGAAGTGTGGAGCAGAAGTTTGTCAGCAGAAAAAAATCGGCAAATTTATTGGTCGCACATGCACGAGTAGATGAAAAATTTACTCCCACTGTCTCAAATTTTAGTCACAAAATGCAATCATTTAGTCGCAGTCTGGAGCCCTGGGGTCAGTTTTACTTGCATGCCCACCTCCAGGCTGGCTATATTGGCCTCTGACCACAGGATAACTTTCATCTCTGTGACAGAGAAAAGACATTAAATCATCAATGTACTATCAACGTATGACTGTATCTAGGCATCTAGACAGTTTTGATGTGAGCTGCAGAGTTTTGGACATGTCGGCCGTCGAGATGTCTGTCTTCTCTCCAATATAATGGAACTAGATAACACTCGGCTTGTGGTGCTCATCCAGCTCCATTATCCAGTACTTTTGATTATGGCATGCACTGTCCCTTTAAAGCCAAGGTAAGATGGAAACAGATTGTGTGTAGACTATTAAGTGTGTATATGTTTTAGTCAGAATGCAAGACTTAATTCTAATGTAGAATTTGAGTGTGGTATGTAACTCTCCAGAAAGATACATGCGTAATTGAACCCTCCACTGTTATGTGCTCTGAGGTTATGATGATGGTGGAGAGCGTCACTGTTGTGCAGGGAAGGAGCTACATAAGATAATTGGTTATAATTCATAATTAATAATATTAATTATGGATTATTAAAAGAAAATTGATTAATTAATTAATAATTAATTAATTATTACGTAAGCATAATATTCTAATTAGCTTATAACGGGGCACCACCGGGAAAAACCCGGACCAATGATCAGACGTAATTCAGTCTCAGAATATTCAGAAGAAGGAGTAAAGCTCGAGCACTGACCTTGTCAACCAGCTTTTATCACAATATGTACGAAAAACCAGGACAACTTCTCTTTATAGCATAACAGGATTTAGTCACACTGATGACATTAATTTACAATCAACATCAACATTGCTGTATAAACCCTATTAACTATAACATGTTACACAAACAAGCATCAAGAAGGGTGTGTGTGTGTGTGTGTGTGTGTGTGTGTGTGAGAAAGTGTGGAAGACAGTGAGTGGTTTAGCGAGTGTGTGTGTGTGTGTGTGTGTGTGTGTGAGCAGGTGAGTGTGAGGGAACAAGGTGTGTGAGAGAGAGAGAGAGAGAGAGGGGGGTGAGCCCGAGCGGGGGTAAGACGTGGCAAGATGGCGGCGGTGACGCTGCGGACTACGCCACGCGAGGGCCACTGACTACGCCCGTAATGGCGTCTCGCCAAGAACTCACGTGACTCACAATAAAGGAGGAGAGAAGGTAGCGAGGGAGATTCAAGTAGCTCAACTCCAAGTGTAGGTTAGTAGGAAAGAGGGAGATAAAGGAGAGCACTCAAGGGTGTCGTCACGCAGGCGGTATTGAGGTGCAGCAACCCGTCTGTGTTACGCAGAGACGCGCTCGGCTCAGCTGGTGAGCGGCGTGAATCTGGACATTGAACCAACACAGCCGAAGTACTGACCAATCCTGAGTGCGAGGCGACACAATAGCGGTCCGATGAGGTCGGATCACAATCAGACACAAATGAGCGGAAGAAGAAGAGACACAGTAGCACAGACAATGTCGTTACAGCATTAAAAATTGCAGCATAAAACCGGACGCGGCGGTCCGTATTCACAAGTCCTTACAGCTGATATAAAGGAAAGCACACACTATCTGATATCTGCCCAGATCTAAAGCCTCTTACTTTGCAGAAGGTGGAGTGATGTGTCGTCGTTCCTCGTGCGTCCTGGTTGCGGCAGAGGTAACGGGGTTAGCGGCTCCCAGCGGCTAACGGGTCCTCGGCGAGGCGAGTCAATTCCGGGTCGTAGCGGGGAATCACTCGGAAAGAAGGAGTCCTGGTCCTTCTTCTTGAAGCGGGCAGTTGTGGTTATCTGCCAGGCTTCGCATCCGTGGGCATCCGGTCGAGAGGGTCACTCCGTGGTCTCGTACCGGGCGGCTCTGTGATCCTCGGCGAGAAGGTAAGTCTCTGGCGAGGTGAGTCGATTCCGGCTCGTAGCAGGGAATCACTCAGGGAAAGAAGGAGTACTTATCCTTCTTCTTGAAGCGGGCAGTCCTAGTTATCTGCCAGGCTTCGCATCCGCGGGCATCCGGTCGAGAGGGTCAGTCCGTGGTCTCGTACCGGGCGGCTCTGCATTCCTCGGCGCACAGGGTGGAGGAGAGGAGAGGAGATCAGCTGGACCAGCGCGGGAAATCCGTAGGCCTAACGCGTCTAATGGTATACTGCAGTAGTAACTCTTGCTAAAGCATCGCCACGGGGGGGCGAGTTTCTAACTTTAGGAGCAGTTACTGGTCACTTCCATTGACTATGGGGTCACAGTCGGAAGCACTGTCCTCGGGTGCGCTTCGCATTATTATAGTCGTGCGTGACGTCATTGGCCATGGCGGATTTCACCCAATGGGAGCTGTGGGTTCCCTGGGGACCCCTGCTGGTCAGCGGGGGTTCTGCAGGGGTTTGACTCTGCTGAGTCATCCAAAAAGAGGGGGTTGACTCTGTCCTTTATTCTCTTGGGAGCCACATGTGGTCTCAGGCTTTTATGGTTACATGCAGGCCCCAAAAGTGAACAAAGAAAGTGTGGGCCTTTGTTGGTAATCCTTGTACGGCACAACAGTCACATATGTTGATGGTGGCCTTATCATGTTCTTTGCCTGCTCCTCCAGCTCCTCAGGCACAGGAACATGGGCACACATGTAAATTTTTGTTTTTGTCATGCACAGCAAGCTGTTATTGCCAAATTTTGCAATGGTGTAATTCCTAAAGATATATGACTTAACTGCTTCCACTGCGAGTTCTTTGAACAAGGTAAACCTGTATGCTGCATGTCCATTGAACATGGCCGCAACAGTGTTCACAGTGAACACTGTCTGGCTTTGCCTCGTTCGCTCTTATGGTCCAGTGTTGGATCCTTCGCGTCTGCTTGACAGAAATGACTTTGAGTTTAAGCAATGGTATCTGCCCAGGTGTTTCTGATGCCTTGAAACTATTTTGTGGTGGAGCCATTCTGAAACAACAGAACAGAAACATATGGACACATACAAGTAACATCTAGCAGTCAAAATGCAGAGTGCAAACAAGTGAACTTCCCCCCACACTGCCCCTCGCTTTCCAAGTGTAAGGTGGCTGTCATGTGACAAATGTAGACAACGCTGGAGCTGAGACATGCAAGAGTTTTCCCTTCACAGGTGATGTTGCAGGATAGAACCTCTGTGGAAGAGGACACACTAACTCTGTAGATATTAGTGGATTACTCTACGGCAATTCAGACATTAACATTATTAGTTTAGGTTTATTTTGCAATAATAAAAAACATACTTATGAATAACATATTCAATTTCTGCACATAGAGCCCAGTAAATGTTACACACTGCACCTTTAATAAACTCTTTATGAGGTCATGATATTGCATACTTTGTACACTAGAAGGCGCGCCATGTGCCTTTCACATTGGTTAATAGCACACTCTTAAACAAACAAAGTACTGCACTTCTGGATCAGTTTGAGCTGCAGACATGAGGCAGCGAGATCATCTCGGCCTTGTTCACAGATGGAGGAACATTCTGGATGATGCGGCTGCATGCATGCCTGGTGCATGTAGGTGACTGAAGCTATGCAAGATAAAACTACACAGGTAAGACGCTGAAGTAAATGTAGCCTGTCTATCACCTGTTAATGTTCAATTAAGGCGACTGTAGAGTGAAGACATGGTGTTTACAGAGCTTACTCAGACTCAAATGTTAGGAGAACGGTTAAGTGTGGCTACCATCAATGTATACGCCAAGCTAATCTTAACATTAGATCCACAACGGCTTAGAAACTGCGCTAGCATACTGAGCTAACGTCAACGTATTTACACTCAACCATGTGTCATGAAAAATAGTTAGATTAGATGACAGTGTGTAAGTAAGTACGGTATGGTAACAAAACATTAAAATCGGGTCACAGGGCAGTTAGTGTTAACCACTAGCTGTCGTTAGCGACAATGTCTAAGCTAGTGTTACCTAATTTGTCAGTAGTTAATACTTGTTCAACATGCCCAGGGTCTAATAATTGTCATTAAACAAACAGGCAGCTACTTATTCATGATTTCAATAGCTACAAGCGAGTATTAGTGAAAAACTGTGTTTATGAGCTGAATTTTCTTTAGTCACTTAATGCTTTATTACATTATTTATTACACTGAGAGTGACGAAACCGATCTGGTACTATGTTAAGACCGGTCGCCGGTCTATGTGTCAGTCTGTACAGACTGTAGCAATAACATGTTAGCTATATATGTACATAGTTACATTCAGCATCTGCTATATCTATATATGGTAAATAACCGGTAACTGGTAACGTTACTGTTGCCTCTAAGATTTTATGTAGCTGCCCACCACTACCCAGACTGCACGCCTACGTCTTGCCGACGTCGGCACGATGAATAAAGTTACACCGCTGCGACGTCGTATGGAGAGCGTTTGCTCATTGGGAAGACGTCGCCGAGACGTCGCCATTTGGTCGAAAATGCTCTCCAGACAACGTTTGGCCGATGTATCAAAGCTGCACAGCGTAGCCTCTCTACAGCTTCTATGACCTTTATTTATTCAGGTCAAATCGTTCTATCAGCAAATATCTCATATCTCATAATATCTATCATAATATCTCATTTTACATGTGATAGGAATATGGTAATATGACAATAAAAAACAATATGCTTGACCATCAAAATAGCTTCCTAATTTAGTGTGGTAATAAAATAAAGAGACACGAACGATTCAAGTTAATGATCATACATTTATTTCGGACTGCATACAACTGCAAACAACTCCAGCACAGAAAAGATAACCAAGACAGAACATATAAAAACATACAGGTGGCCGGTCGTGAGACGCACAAAGACAGCACGGTCTGGACTGCTGGCAGACTTATGAGCCTGCAAAGGGGAGAAAAAGACAAAACACATGAGCCCATGTTGTTCAATTAACTTATACTATACAATATTATACCCATACTTCACAAATAAACAGGTACAAATAGACACACCAAGGAAGGAAAACGTAGCTGTGCCTTTTTTCCCGGCCGTTGTCTGACCTTAGAGAGCCACCGTAGTTGATAAGAGACCTGTAGCTAATAGCATTAGCCCTATGCTCTTTAGCTATTAAACGTGTTAAAAAGCACCACAATAAGACCTCCAAATAACCCATGTTTAATACAGTGTCACAGGCAACACTGTATGAAGCACCAGCAGAAAGCATGACTTGAAAATATGATATGGTATATATAACCACAAAAAGTTTGCGTGTATTATTTTGCGGGGCAGTCTGACAGCCCCGGCTTGACCGCGGATAGCTGCTGAACTCCGGCCAGCTCTACAGGAGAGGCGGGGGGGGGGGGACTGGAGGGACTGGAGGGACATGACAGAAACAACTGGAGTCTGTTGTGTTTTCCACACACCTACGTGAAGTGGATATTAACTTCATTTACAGTACAAACACACCGACAATAGTCCATAACCATACAGAACTATGAGAAAATATTACACCGAGTCATATTTACAAATGGAGCAGAGCAGAGCCTCCCTTCATTAGCTGCCAGTTAACTGCTAAAGTTAACTCCGCAGCTGTAAAAACACCGAAGCCCACCAGCTACTAGCTAACAGCTAACGCTTACTAACGTTACCTGACCCTTTCCCAAATTCAAAACTGATTTGTTGTCTAGATGGAGACTGTTCACGTGCTGGAAAGACTTATGGCTACCTAGCAATGGCTAAATGAAGTTAGAGCTAGTTCATACATTTGCTGGTCAGATCTAAGCAACTAACGTTTGTTAAGCTAGCTAGCTAGCCTGTTAGGAGTCGGCATCTGGGCTCTTCACCTCTGCTAACATACCCAGTCAGGGCTTAACAACTTATGTTGCTAAATCCCGACTTATCGTGCTAACCCTGTATATCATATTTATAAGACAGCTATTTTCTTTTATATATTTACTTTAAGTGAGCTTACCTGAAGACTAGTCCTGGCTGACATGAAGTAGCCTCTCCGTCTCCAAAGCCTGCTCTCAGTTCCGTTGACAGTGGCACCAATTGGATAACGTGCAATGTATCGATCCACAGCCGACCTATCGCCGACTTTGAAATGGCGTGCATAATCCCGCCCTATGGCAAACCATGTCCCTGCTATGGGCTGATGCTTCTCCGATGCATTTACAGACGTCAGGAGGAGAATGCCGACGCACGATCTGAGGCCGACGTCAGCGAGACGTATGCGTGCTATCTGGGTAGTTGGGGCTGTGGCAGCCCCTCTCACCCAGCGCGTATGCCCCGATCGCCCAGATGTTTACATCAGCAAAGTCGGACAGATGAATGTAGACTGTAACAGAATAAGCTGATATATATTCACTCGACTGGAGAAACAACTTAAACCTGCAACCTGCTACTATTGTTAGCACTGCTAACATTAGCCACACTGTGTATCAGGCTGGCAGCTAACGTTAGCTCTGGATGCTTTACATGCAGACACTGTGACCCTCTCCGGTCTGAAAAGGTGAAATGTTTAGTGAGTTGTTGTCATGTTTTGTACATTAATGTGTAAGGCTTGTATTGCACAGCGCAAAATAGCGCACATTTCAGCAGCATTTAAAGTACGATTTGGCAATTTTAGACTGTGATTAACATCTTCAAATGGCTCTTAATACTAACACTATTTTTTTCGGACAGTCATTATAAATTAATAAATTCTGCCAAATTTTAACTGCTTTCTAAATGTTTTGTTAGTGTTAGACTAGTCGACTAGTCTAAATTAAATTTTGCGTTTAATTGACAGGGAAATTAGTTGCCAGGAACATCCATGGTTATGAGACAATAATTTTTTTATTTTATTCATACAATACCCAGCACGCATACGTCTTGCCGACATCGGCACGATGAATAAAGTTGCATCACCGAGACGCCATATGGAGAGCGTTTGCTCATTGGGAAGATGTCGCTGAGACGTTGGCATTTGGTCGAAAATGCTCTCCAGACGATGTTTGGACGATGTGTCAAAGCTAGACAGCGTAGCCTCTCTATAGCTTCTATGACCTTTATTTATTCAGGTCGGATCATTCTATCAGCAAATATCTCACTATCTATGGTCCAAATTAGCACGTATTTACTCATAATGTGATAGGAACATGGCAATATGACAATAAAAAAACAATATGCTTGACCATCAAAATAGCTTCCTATTTTTGTGTGTGAATAAAATAAAGAGACACGAACGATTCAAGTTAATGATCATACATTTATTTCGGACTGCATAGTCAAAACAACTCCACCACAGAAAAGATAAACAAGACAGAACAGATAAAAATATACAGGTGGCCGGTCGGGAGGCGCACACGGACAGCACGGTCTGGACTGCTGGCAGACTTATGAGCCTGCAAGGGGGAGAAAAAAAGACAAAACACATGAGCCCAGGTTGTTCAATTAACTTATACTATACAATACTATACGCATACTTCACAAATAAACACGTACAAATAGACGCACCAAGGAAGGAAAACGTCGCTGTGCCTTTTTTCCCGGCCACTGTCTGACCTTACAGAGCCACCGTAGTTGACAAGAGACCTGTAGCTAAAAGTATTAGCTCTATGCGCTTTAGCTATTAAACGTGTTAAAAAGCACCACAACAAGACCTCCAAATAACCCATACTTAATACAATGTCACAGGCAACACTGTATGAAGCACCAGCAGAGAGCATGACTTGAAAATATGAACTACAAAAAGTTTGCTGGAGGGACATGACAGAAACAACTGGAGTCGCTTGTGTTTTCCAGAGACGCTGCACTAAACTCAGACACACCTACGTGAGGTGGATACTAACTTCACTTAGAGTGCAAACACACCAACAATAGCCCATAACCAGTACCGAACTATGAGAAACATTTGCTGGTCAGGTCTGTGACTTATAAGCAACTAATGTTTGCTAAGCTAGTTAGCTAGCCTTTTAGGAGTCGGCATCATGGGCTCCTCACCTGTGCTAGCATACCCAGTCAGGGCTTAACAACTTATGTTGCTAAATCCCGACGTATCTTGCTAACCCTGAAGTTAGGGGTCCCTAATAGGTGGACCGCGGTCCAAGTCCGGACCCACACACTGTCCTATACGGACCTGGACCTATAACCATTAAATCATTAAGAGATTTAAAATTTTGACAGGATGCTTCTATTTGAACTGGCACAACTTTTCTAGTCTTTCTGGCGCTGGTTTAGCAGCTAAGCAGGAAACGCACAGACCAATTGCAGAGAAGCTGCGTGTGGAGGAGACTGTTGTTAATGACGGAGTTTATTACAACAGAGACTAACGTGATGGTTAATGACATCGACACCAACCAGATGCACTTATAAAATTAAACAACTGTTTAAGGAGGCCTATACATAAAACAGGAGAGTCTGTGTTTCTCTGTGAGAAACTTTCAGACCTTCTCACAGCAGAGTGAACAGGTGAGGGAGGAGAGGAGGGCAGACTGATCACTAATCAATCACTGATACCATCGTCCTCTTGGACTGATTAAAAAAATAAAAACACCAAAATTGGTGACAAACCAAACCTGGGTGTCCACACAAATAAAGTCTTTGTGTGAAACACTGCAGAGTGTAACATCGTGCTGTTTACAGACAGTCTGCTGTCTGTAGTTTGACAGAGAGACAGAGAGGGTCATGTCTAGAAGGGAACCCTAGATCCGTGAAAGATCGCGCAAACACAAATCTCGTGAGAGTTGTGCAAATAAAGAGTTACCTTCTAGACACAACCGAAAAAGGTGTGCAGCTCCAAAAATAGAAAATCATATCATGGTGCCGATGTTTTTAATGTCGCAGGCCGCCATAAATAAAACACTATTCACTGAAACACAGAGAGTCACTGAAACACTGATCACTGACCTGCTGTGATGGAAAAATACTCACATTCTTTACTGAGGTATTTTTACACTGTGGTATTAGTGTTTTTACTTAATTACAATAAAAAAATTTTGCATGTTATTTTTTCCTCTTTTGAAAAATCAACATTTTTATTGCTGTTGTTGTACTTTAATGGTATTATTATTGGTATTTTTTGATGACTAAATACAGACCTGCAAACTCATAAGAGGAGAAAAAGGTGTCATGTTGGTAAACCAGTCCCCTGTCCCCTGGGGGTCTGGAAGCGTCCTGCTCCAGAAGAAAAATGTTGTGATTTTAACGTGAACAAAACATTCTGGTGACTGTTTCAGTTAAAAGAGTTAGTTCACTCTTCTGTTTGTGGTTTCTGCAGACATTACTACCTTTACTTTTACCTTTGTACTTGGAAAAAAGTAGAAAGTAAAGTAAAAACAGAAAAGTAAATCTACAGTAAAAGTAAAGTTACTTTACTGAGTATTTTACTTTAGTAATTTATAGTTGTTCATTTAATAGACCTGTCTTATTTTCTTTTTTGTATATTACCATTGTTCTTAAATAAAGCAAAAGTAATGTAATAGAAAAAAATGCAGAACAGAATTATCTGATTACTCGATGAATCGCCAGAATAATCAATAGTTTATGCTTTAATTTTACTGGTCAGGCCCACTTGAGATCAAATTGGTCTGTATGTGGCCCCTGAACCAAAATGAGTTTGACACCCCTGATGTAGACGTTGATACAAATGAAGCTCAGCGTAAGTTCTCCTCTCCTCCTATTCCCTCTAATCAGCTGTTTGTGGGCGTTCACCTTCGTCTTTACTATCCAACCAGATTTTGCCACGATCATGGGAGCCAGTCAATTTGCTGCTGCCAAAACTTTAAATCGCCTCTGTCTTTCCTCCATCAGTTGTCATTCAGTCAGTCGCGCGACCCTCCTCCACCCCTCTCTCCTCCAGTCATTGGACCCAGGTAGCCACAAGATGTTCACCTCGATCCTCCCTGACGCCCTCTCCTCCAATCTTCAGGTCCAGGCAGCAGGAGTCTAGAGCCACAAGATGTTCACCTCGATCCTCCCTGACGCCCTCTCTTCCAGACTTCAGGTCCAGGCAGCAGGAGTCCAGAGCCACTTCACCTCACCAGTCTCTGCTTTGCACCTCTTCACCACCACCAGTGTCTAGACCCCGGGGGGTTCTCTTCACTACAGCTTCATCACCCCAATTTATATATATATACATAGTGTTTCACCTCAATGGGGTCTAACCGCCAAAGACTGTTTATGTTTCATATATCATGCACGTGCCAATAAACCATTTCTCTTTTACTCTTAGTCTCTCCTGATTGAACTACTACACTACTTCAGTATATATCACTCTAAATTATAACACAAGTTAGACATTATGATGTTCTGGACCTTTGCTTTCGGAAATTTTCTCTAACTGGACCTCTTTGAATTTTAGTTGGATACCCCTGGTCTATACTATACTAGGAAATTATACTATATTGATTAGGTTAAATAGAATTACATTACTAAAAAAGAGAGTAAAATTCAATTTTCATTGACTAAAACTAGACTAAAATGTCATCAGTTTTCGTCGACTAAAACTAGACGAAAATAGTAATGGGTTATTCTGACTAAAATAAGACTAAAATGCTCAGACTTTTAGTCGACTAAAACTTGACTAGACAAAAAAAGAGTATGACGGTGACTAAAACTAATAAAAACTAAAATGACAGTTTGACACAAAGGCTAGACTAAAACTAAAATCAAAACAGGTCGCCAAAAACAACACTACCTGTGACCTGTCTCTGTCTGACTGATGATGGAAGTAATATTTTACAGATCTTGATATTTTAAACTAACGAAGTTTGTTAAATCAATTCATTTGGTGTTTTCAAAGTAATGTTATTGGGCTGAGACAGATTCCACATTCTATTCACTTTCAGAAGCTGCTGCTGAGCGCAGTAGACGGCCCCCCACCATGCTGCTTCGATTTCCAACAAAGTCAGCTTAATTAAATTAATGATCACTGAAAGTTCAAAAGTAAAACTGTAACAAAGTTCTTATTCACATTGTGTTAGGCTTCAGATGGATTGTTCAGGAGCTTTTTGTCACAGCCAGCTGCTGAGGGTAAATCCATGGGATGCTTCGGTATTTCACCCAGATGTGTTTTGGAAGTACGAATTCATTGTTCTTGAAACTTTAGGCTTGACCTAGAATTTTGTCTGATATATCAAATGTCACAGTAAACCTCAGTCCATCAGATTTTACAGCAAGGACTAGCCAGAATCGTGGCAGCAGCAGAAACCAGTGGAACTTCCTGTTGCGGCAGTACATTTACAATACATTTAGTGATGTGATTGGGCTGCAGGATTAATTAATGATTAATGCTGCCACACACACATGCATGCACACGTGCATTTACTTGTGCCCAAAAAATTTATAAATGTGTGTGTGTGTGTGTGTGTGTGTGTGTGTGTGTGTGTGTGTGTGTGTAATAGTGCATGATTTTTCCCCCTATGGTCTAGTGTTAAAAAAAAAATAAAGTGCTGTCACAGAAGTGCCACAGCTTGCTGCCGCTACCACGATTCGAAAATGCTGTCACTCAGATTTTATCCTTCCAGCGCAGCGCGCAATTTGCATCTGCATCTTTAATATTTTGAAGTATTTCCACACAAAGCTGGTGTCAGACATCGTGTTGTGTGTCTCATTCAGATGGTAGAGAGAGTATGGACAAATATTTATTTCCAGACTACTACTAGCCCCTACTATTATTGTTATTATTATTATTATAATTATTATTATCATTATTATTAGTATCTTGATTAGTGTATTGTCCTTACATCCTCATCAGGCTCTGACACACACATAATTATTCTGAATTTAGTGCCGACCATGGGTGGCATTTTAATGACAGTAATTACCCAAGTGAACATATATCAAAATCTGAACAATTATTGAAATTGGTAATTTTTTGAAAATATGTCACACTCTTGAAAAAAAAACAACAACAAATACCAATAAGTGAGCAAAAGATGTATCTAGTTTTGTAATTTTTGAAAATATATCCCTATTTTCAACACCTTCTGGGTTAGGTGTTAATTGATTTGTTTGAGCTCCAGTATCTAGCTCGAGTATCTGCAATCTTTTTAAAATTATTCGGTAATATCATAGCATACATAGTCAGAATTTAAAATAAATGTTCAGTTGTATTTTGAAACCATTAATTCACATAACAAACTAAATGTACTTTAAAATATGTTTGAAAAAATCTAGTCAGGAAAAGTATGTAATTTTGATACAGAAAATGTTTAGGAACCTCTGAATAAGATTTAATTGACTGAAAAAACTTATAAAAGTGTCTATCACAATTTGTTGATTTAATATCACTACAAAAATGTTGACCGTAGGCTGCTATTATGCAAACAATGGCATTGGATTTTTAATTTTTGTTTTATTTCAGTTTATAAATCATGACATTGTATGCATCCAAGTAATTTTTAACAATACCCCAAATATTTGACATTAGTCTCATAAAGTATTATTAATAACTTAGTAACAATTAGATTTATTGCTTGACAAAAATTTATTGTACACCTGCAAGTAAAAATAACCATCATTTTCTTTTTCCAGCTTCTCAAATATAAAAAATTGTCATTTTTTCTTTAATAAATGGGTTTCGTAATGTGACTGTTGATAGACAAGAAAGGACAAAAGAAAGGAAAAGGAAAAAAGGACAATACTAAATAAATAAAAATACAAATTCTGCATATTGATTAAAAATAAATAAATAAATAGTTGTTCCTAACTTAATTAGCTAACTTATAATTTGTATTTAGAGAACACAGTTTGTTGCATGCAGATTGTGAATTGTGAACTTTCCGTGACACCTAAAACTACACTGATGGCATAACTGGTTCTGACCTGTTTGCACCTTTTTAAACTGCTGCATTGGAAGAAGGGAGGAGAATGTTGTTCTTTCCTCTCTGGGATTAATGGTTCATCTCATCTCTGTTTGGTCAGAGGAAAGAGTGACAGTGAATTCAAACCATGGAGGGGAATTAAAAATAAGATTAGTATCTTGTATTTGACATATGGTTTAATCTGACAACAGTTCTTTTAACAGGGACAAATCACGTGGAAATGAACTGCTTTTTCTAGTGCTATAAAAATACAGTTATTGAAACATACAGACTCTACCACAGCCAATATTCCACAGTTTCACCTTTACCTTGCCTGTATAACAACTGTATCTGTACGTTTAATTCACTGAAGGTATATTTGTCAAGAATACACACCCAGAAAAGAGTGGTAGATTGAAACAGTCATGATTTGACAAGTGATTGAGCCTGTCATTTCCCTGTGTGTGATATTAAGCAGCGATTTGTTGAGAGGGACATGTTTATTCATCTAAGGGGGCATTTAAAATGGAAAGAAATAGTACCACATCTATTCAGTGCCTGCAAGTTTAAAGCAAATGTTTACTATACATAATATACACACAAATGCAGAGAGCATCTATATGCATCAGACTTGATGTAACACATGTAGTGCAATATGTCTCCAATATTTCTCAGGATAGCGACACTGAACCTGATCCAATGCAGTTTTCAGATTAAAATGGAACTGCCCCAGTAGCAGATGGTAGCAATATGGGACTAGCCTATCAGTGACACCATAATCTAGCTGCCCTCTTTTCTGTTTGCATAAAGGATGTGGCTGTGAATGCAGGAAAATGCAGCAGGACCAATCCAGAGGGTGCAGCATCCAGGACCATGTCAAAAGACCCTAAAGAGGGGAAGTCAACTTCTTTCCCAGTCATCCCATTGGAGAAACTAAAGTCATACTGGAGACTGTGAGGCTTGAGATGGTGGAGGAATTCAAGAAGATATAGACAGAAAGAGACATGATTCTCATCCATCAATATATGCAACGCACCTTTGCACTCAGACATGAAGAAATAGTGAATTCAGCTGCACTTTTTTGTGAAGCCAAAGTGAGTAAAAACTTGAAAAGGAACTTTAAACTGTTGACAAGGCACACAAATTGTCAATGTTATGATGACCTAAAAAAAAGCTTGAGTTGTTTAATATGGTATGTCTATTTGTCTGAAAATATCCTGTGCTGTGCTTTTGTTTTCTGTTGAGCTCTATTGTGAATTCCACAGGATCACCAGTGGGATCTGCCATTTTCCTTCTTTGCTGCACTTGACAAATGTACACCTCAGCTGTTGAAGCTCTATACAAAAAGAGGAAGATGGGAGGTTTTGGTGAGAAGATGGAAGAACTCCTGATGGCATATGAGAAACAGGTAAAAATATTTTTAATGTATTATATTAATGTTAAAGAATGACATCACTGCTGCTAGAACAATAGCCCTGGTTGGCCTACCACTGTACCAAAAGGAGGATTCAGCAGAGGTATTTTTGCAATGTATTAATGTTTTCTCCAGTTCTCATATTCATAGCTCAATATCTTCATCTAACTTTATTTTGCAAAGAGAAAATTACAAATTGCCTTCTGCTGTGTGTCTATTTTTTGCTGCCTTGAGAAGTTCTCTATGTTGGAAGCAGCAGGAGTACTGCTGAAGCCTACACAGGTGTCTTTTTTGATATTGCTTTTACTTGCATGTAAAACTCCCGAAGCAATGATTTAATAATGATGTTTTAACTATATCATTTGTTCTGAAGATATCACTGAACACGTGCATCTTTGGGCTCAGCCAACAGGGGCTGTGGCCGCGGACTCCGTAGAGCAGTGTTTGTGTGAGCAGACCAGTTGCAGTTGCAGACTTGGTGGCACAGTTTTCATTATGTGTGTAGGTTTGGGTGCGGTGCAGTTTGTGAGACAGTTAGACTAAGACTGCAGACTAAGTGGCATTCAGTATCTAGTGCTCAAAGCACAAAAAAAAGGAAAAAGAAAATTAAAACCAGTGTCTCTTTCCAGATATCATGACCCAGTTACTCCAGATAATTCAATTGTTGTGAGCAGTTTCATGTAGATTCTAAAGTAGATTCAATAGATCTAATTGTAGAAAGAAAGTAGTTCCTACATGAAACTGTTAGCAACAAGGTTTGTGGATTATCTTGAGTAACCAAGTCATGATTTCTAGAATGTCATTTAGTCCCATTATATTGGAGAGAAGGCAGACATCTCTAAGGACAATATCCCCAAAACTCTGCAACTCACACCATCAATAGATACATGGTTAAACAGCACTACAGTCCAGAGGAAAACATGTATTTTTTATTTTGGGGTGAATTTATAAACTGGTACTGTGCAAATCACTTGACAGGCATGCAGACATCTTACTTGATTACATTGTTTTTTAGTCCTGCAGTTTTTCTGTGGTCTCTTCACACTTTATGCATTACCACATGGACAAGACAGGTTTTCAGTTATTTTAGAGTCAATTATTTTCAGGCTTAGTGTCATAACTTTCTTCACATATAAATGTGTATGACATTTTTTATCCACCAGCTTCATTGCATAAAATTATGGACAATGTAAGTCAAAGGTGCACAGAGTATCAAAACACTGAAGTTAATGTTGTTTTTCTAAATCTGGTAATGTGAAGTGAAAACTGTTAGCTGAAAAATCCCCTTAAATTTTTTACATCATATAGTTTGGCTATAGTTAGCAGATCACATATCTGCTTCAAGAAGGCTTCCTGTTGCATTGGCATTATTACTACACTGTAAAAAAAAATCCTTATTTTATGGTTAATAACTCTAATTTTTTACAGTAGTTTTTCTGTTTTTTAAAAATAGTATACAAAACCGTAAAATTATGGACATTATCTGTAAATTAACAACCTGTTTTTTGTTTTTTTGTTTTTTTTTAAGTATTATGCCAATAATGACAAATTATGTTTATTTCTCATTTTTTTATGGAAAAATTACTGTTATTATACATGATCTTTTCTGCTCTCTTAAATTACAGTCAAATTTATGTAAAATGACAATAGTTATCTGTAACTAAATATATAGTTCATTATATAAGTGTTATAAGTGTACTAACAATTTAATGTTTTTTACTGAAAATTTAACATAAATCTTATTAGTTTTATATATATGTGTACTTTTATATTCAAACTGTAATTAAATATGTAGCTCGTTATAAAGGTTTATGTCCATACTAACAATCTAATATTTTTCTCTGTAATTTTAAGGTAAATCTCATTAGTTTTATATTTATTTATTTATTTATTTTATATTCATACCAATTCTTTCAACAAATTTAGCAAACTTTTTTCATTACATCAAACATGATGCAATTAAAAAATAAAAATAAATAGTGTATACCTAAAGCTGCTATGCTCTTGAGGTTGAAACTTTCAGGCATGTTGCACCTCTGGCCAGCCAATCAGTGATGTCACAGTGAGCAGAAGTACATACATGCTAAAGCAGGGGTTCTTAAGCCACTAAAGCCACTAAATAAGAAGCCCTCTGTGCTTTTTCTGAAGTTGTGGCCAAGTTCACCATTCGTGTTTTCTGCCTTATGTATTCCTCAGCCTTTCGACGAAAAAATCTTTTGTTTTGTCCTTACACTCCGGGTCCTTTGTGATGAGATGCCGCTTTAGCTTGGCTGGCTTCATGGCTTCATTTGCTAGCACCTGAAGACACATGACACATTTTGGTCTTCCGTTGCTGTTTTCAATAAATCCAAACTTGAGATAACTGTCGTTATATTTTCTCAGTTTAGCTGGTTTGGGCTTAGCATCACATGATGAAGTGGACGTACTGAAATATTTGTCCATTGTCGCTAGCTAGAAATGCTAGGCAGCACAGGAGCTGTGCGCCAAGTGCCTCATGAGTAAAGCGACTGATACAGAAGAGTGACGTGACAGATTTACATGATGTGTCACAATCATATCAGACTTTTTATTGACCCAAAGCTAATGTAGGAGGGAGTAATTGCTTTAATATGTTTGTTTTATTGGCACAGCGGTCCCCACATGTAATTATGCACTTTTTTATTGATACGGCATAACTTTAAGAATTTATTATAAATTATTTTTCGGACCCCCAGCTATGGCTCGCGGACCCCGAGGGGTCCGGGGACCCCAGTTTGAGAACAGTTGTGCTAAAGAATCTGATAAACATGTGGCAGGTGGTAGGTGCACCAGTCAGGGACCCTACAAATATAGTTACCTGTAGGAGGAACACAGGTTCCTCTGTCGGTTTGGGCCGGTGGAATGAGGCAGGAGCAAAAAGAGATAGGTGTTGCCCATGGGGCAGACTAGTTTCTTTTTCTTTTCTTTATTCATGTTTGTTTGGATTTTTTTTTTTACTTTGTCAGCTTGCTTTCCCCCTCATCACCAGTACCCAGTATACTCCCAGTCAGACTGTCAGGGAGGGCCTAAGGTGTGTAAGTGTGCAGTGAATACATTCACTTGTGTAAATTCTGAGTGAGAACTCTTTGGAGTTCAGATTCATGGTGTGCAGTGTACTGTGAAAATATTCACGTGTGTAAACTGTGTGGTAACTCTTTTGAGTACAGACAAGTCAATGTATTGTGACTTCACCTCCATTCAAAGTTTTAGGAGGCTTTATGGCTTTCTTCATCACTCCATAAAACTGGATCTTTGAATAGAAGGTTTCCCATCTGCGCTTCATCTCAGAGATGTACTTGGAGTTGGTTGGTTGGATGATTCGCTGCAGCTCATCCAGCACCTGAAAAATAGATTCAGATACAGAAAGAAAATTCACTGAAAAAAACATAATGTTCATTGCTAGCCCTTGTCAAACATTCTGATGAGTAACATTCTTCAAAAAAGACCTATAATGTCTAAGGTATATGAACATTATGCCAATTAAGTCATGCTAAAATAACTCCCTGGAAGAGCTGAAAATGTGGACTGGACAGGACCAACATTACTTACGTGATCCAGTTCTCGGAAACATGGGTAAGCCTCTAGAATCTTTGTTGGTCTGTCTTGCTCCTTTAAGACATCAGGGGTAATGAAGCATCTTCGAGCCTCAAATTCCAGGTTCAGCAAATGAGTTATCGCAGCTTTGTTTGGCATTTTGGACTTGTACATTTCTTGGAGGGTCTTGTAGTGTCTTGCTTGAGTTTTCTGGCTGTCCATGAAGTCAACTGAACCAGCTGAAGACACTAGAGGGAAGTTATGGTGGAAAGAGGACATGAGATTTCCAAACTAACAAGTTGTCAGTATAATGAAACTCAGAAAGTGGTAGAAATTAATTCATGTTCATGTTACTTGATATAAAAGCAAAACACTGGACAATAGAATACATATGCCTTTGGACAGACACTGAAAGATTCTAAAGCTGCTGAATATCCAGTGTATGTCATGTGAATTAACTAAGCCAAAATGATGTTTAATACAATACATACATGTTTCATCGCTGCTGTTCCAGCTCTGCAGTGGGGTGCTAGCTCTAGGTGACAGATCTAGCACTGGGATGCCCATGGCACTAATAGGTGACCGTTCCAGAATAATGGTGGATGCACTGGAATCTCCATCATAGTCAGTGGTAGAAATATCTGAACTGACTTCCACATCTTGTTTCTTCAGAGGAGGAACTTTGGCCTTCCTTGGACTTCTGACATTTGAGAGTCTCTTCATCAGCTTTTTGGCAACATGCTCCTGCAAGGCATACATAGTAAAAATTAAAAAATGACAAGAGATCCAAGCTTTCTTATACTGTTATTATAGTTTTCAGCAAAGTCTAGCTCCATTTGAACCCTCTGTTATGTTTTAGCACTGTATGAATAGAATTGATCTAAATCTTACTGTTAACATCATACCATCAACAAGCGATAGTGACAAAAATCTACTCACCCACTCGTTGTTTGATGACCTGTCTTTTATCATTGGATAGTACTCCAACAATCGCTTTGCCATAGCATTCACCTCATGTTTGGTGGGGTATCTGCAGTCCTCTGTGGCTCTTGCGATAGAAATCATATTGGTCTTAGTGTTTCTTATGAGTCAGCAGAAAAGCTCCTTGGATAAGGCCACGTTGTGCTCGGTCCCCAACCGTTTCTGCTCAAAGTAGGAGCGTCACACCTGTTCAAGCTCACTGTCTGTGAAGACTATGTATTCTGGGTTGGACATAGTCACAAATTTAGAAGTATTGGCCTCCTCTTTTGAAAGGTTGCTGCCTCCAGGGGGGGGTGACTGCTGAATTTCAGGAGAAGTATCCACCTACAATACATTTACACAAACATTTATAGAGTAACATTATCTTTTAGTGGATTAAAAAAACACTTGTCATTTTATATCCACTGTTGAAAGGGACTCAAAGCAGAAATGTCTAAAAATAATGAAATATTATGTATATGGACCAGATTTGAAGTTATTTAACATTTCTGTGATATTGGAAAATCGGTTGTACTGTTAAACAGTTCTGTCATACTGTGAAAGACAGACCTGACCTTTTCATCTTTATTCACAACAAGCCATATAGCCCAGCGCCTCAAGAAATTTTCAGGACCAGGAAACAGATCTTTGATGTCATCATGGGAAAGCGAAGGTAATAAATCTTCTCCAATATTAGCAGCTGCAATATAGACAAGTTACAGTCAGTACCAAGAAACTGATGTTATCATTGAATTCCTTCAGATTTGAACATAGCAGGTGAGGATATTTTGCCAACTCAACACCCTGACACCTCATGTACAAGTAGCATTGTTTGGACAGTTTTTGGAAAGTTTTCATTTGCAGTCTTTAATAAGAAGAAAATACAATTAAAGTCCCAAAGCCTAATTAGACTTCACCTATTTTTCATTCATTCATTCATTCAACCTTTTATTTAAACTCAGAAATACATTGAGGTAGAGACCTCATTTACAATGTAGCTGAGTAAAACATTTAAAAAATAAAAACAGGTAGACACAGAAAAAGCCAAAGAGAAACTTACATAAGAGTGGCAACCAGAATTTAAAAAAAACACAATAAAACTGCAATTAAAAATGTATTTTATACATATATATATATATATATATATAAATATATATATATATATATATATATATATATATATATATATATTTGCATGTTCTCCAGGTGTCTGTGTGGGTTCTCTCCGGGTTCTCCGGCTTCCTCCCACAGTCCAAAGACATGCATGTTAGGTTCATTGGTGACTCTAAATTGCCCGTAGGTGTGAATGTGAGTGTGAGTGGTTGTCTGTCTATGTGTCAGCCCTGCGATGAACTGGGGACTTGTCCAGGGTGTACCCTGCCTCTCACCCAATGTCAGCTGGGATAGGCTCCAGCAGCCCCACGACCCTTACGGACTAAGCGGTTACAGAAAATGAATGAATGAATATATATATACATACATACATATATATTAATTAATAATTAATAAAACCATCAATAATGAATAAAATAGTTAACCCATTTAAGCCCAAATTTTTCCCAGACATGAAAATATCCAAATCATGTGTCATTGGTAACCCTTTGTAATGATCAAGAATGATTTTTTTTTTTTTAAATGTGGAAAAGTAGATGAAAAAGTGTGTTTTATGACCGGTCACAATTGTGACTGGTGGGATAATGTGTTGTATTCTCAGTTAAAGGTGCTGAAAGTACTTTTTTTTACAATAAGGGTGGTTCTATACTCTTACAGCAATCACTGAAATAGAGTGTTTGGTCAGGAACTTGGGACTTCCAACAAAAGAAAAAGTAAAGATCAAAATATGTGAACACTGTTTCTTTATTTGAATATAACTTGCAACAGTGTTGCTTTAGTGCAACATGTATTGAAACATAGATATTTAAACTAAATTGTAACATTTTAAATTGTAATTTAGTGCTATACTAATTGTAATGTTATCATAACATTTTAGTGCAACATTCACTAGAAAACCTACATTCCAGTCCTGTGATTCATTCACATTTTACATATTACATTTAGGAACAATGTCAAAGTGCTCAATTTGTTTGTGCATAACTATTTTGAACTACAATCAGACATGCTGTCATTACAGTAACATAGAACATGAACCTTTCAGCCCTTAAATTCATTTTTATCTTCTTTTCTACTTTCCATGGTATATCTTGAAGAACTCAATGTGCATTGACGCGTTGCATTTTTCACATGCATAGGTGGTGCGTTTATCACACAGACAACACCTCAGGAACCGATTCCCCGTGTTGATTGGCCACTGCGAGTCTTGGTCATATCTCACTTGATCTTGACCTGTAGCAGCCAGTAGAGGTCTCCTTCCGTGGCTCAGTGGCTTTGTGCCAAACCTTTGCATAAGAGACTGTGCCACTACCCGTGAGAAGGTGAGCAGGTCAATGGTCCCTCCCATAACATCTCTGTAAAAGTAATAGCTATTTACAAGGGCACTGTTGAGAGACCATGCAAAGATGGGCCACCACCACTTCTTGGACCTGATCGTGATGCTGTATCTTGAGACCTGTTGGTCATGAAGGTCTACATCTCCCATGTGCTCATTATATTGCTTGATGCATTGTGGCTGTCAGACTTGGTCAAAGGCACGTCACTCTTTGTTCCATCGCTTGACAACTGTCTCAGTATAGTTCTACTCCATGTTTGTTGCTATAGTGACAATGTTGTTGTCCTTCAGTGGACTAGCAGCTTCTCTCCTTATGTTAGAACTTCAGAGGTTCCTCGGGGTAACTGCATAAATTCCCTCTTTGGTTTGAAAGGGACATCAAAGAGACGGTTTTCCCTCATTGTCCCACAGCTCCCATATCCCCTCTTTGTCATCTCATCCAGGAGTGCAAGGGAAGTGAAGAGGTTGTCGTGGTGGAATTTACAACCTTGAGGAACCTCACCTTGGTCTGCAAGACCGAGAACCACACTCGGCCCCTGGCCTAACCCAGTCTCTGGGAGGAGTGTGTGGCATCCCCCATATGGCTCCATATGATGCATGTACCCACTGGATGAAGCAAGGCTCCAGATCTTATAACCAAAACGGATTGGTTTGCCCTTTATGAATTGCTTGCATCCATGGCGGCCATAATATTGTATCATGCTTTCATCTACCGACAACCATTCTGGATATGGCATGACTTTGTATGACTTGTTGAGTTCTGTGAAGATGGGCCTAACCTTGAAAAACGGGTCCTCTGTGATCTTCCTGTTGTCAACAAAATGCGGTGAGGTCATTATTTCATCAAATCGATTTCTCCGCATTGCATTTGAAATGCTTTCATTATGTACATCGCTGTCAAGCAACCAATGCATTCATCTTCTTGGAACAGTGCTGTAGCCAGATGCCAGAAGGATCCCATAGAATGTAAGGAACTCATCCACACTCATATCCAGTTGCTTGTCCTTGGTCTGGGTGGAGTAGAGGTTGGACATTTCAACAGTGATCTCTCTTAGGGTGGGCGGATACATTAGTAGGAAAACATCCATTGGATCGGGACAGCTTTGTTTGACACATTCAGCAACATTTGGGCTATATACTATGTATTCAGGAATGCTAGTAGTGGCTGGCCTCTTTGATCGTTTGAACACTCTGTCTTTATTTTTGACCACCTGTTGCTGTGCCCATAAGCCTTCTGACTGGTCCCTCTGGCGGCTAGAGGACCTTAGAGCTTCTTTAGATTTGTCCCTCTGGTGGCAAGAGGACCTTGGTGGTTCTTCAGACTGGCCTTTCTGGCGGCTAGAAGACTTTGGGGGTTCTTTAGACTTGTCCCTCTGGTGGTTAGAGGACCTTGACTCTTCAACAGTAGAGGGTGGTGTATATGGGTTAGTGGGGAGGGTTAGGCCATCAGCACTGATAATTTTCCTGTCTTGGGCTTTATTTTTGATACACCTGCAGCTTTGCCCTTGGCTCTTGTGGCTGCCTGGTATGGCTTGTAGAGGCCCTGTACTCTTCATTTTCAACAGTGCCAAGTGGCAAGGGAGGGCTAGTGGGGTGGGGGAGGGGGAGTTCATAATCAGTGTTGTTTCTGCCATCATCTATCCCCATAAGTTCAGCATCTGCATTCAACATCCTGGTTGGCAAATGGCCCACCTCCCCCTCATAGTCCATATCTGATCCATCACTATCACAATCATTCAGAATAGCATCTTTCTCATTTTGAGGGATAATTGCAATGTTCCTTGTCTGGGCCATCACCCATATCCAACATACCAAGAACTTCACTCAAAGTGAATCTAAAAGAAAGAAAACAGTAGAAAGTTAGGTACAACAAGAACTTTCTATGTATATAAGTATGTGTACACCTACATACAACATGCTATCCCATCAGTCACAATTGTGACCGTTAATATGTTTACTCATTCTGCAAACACACCAAACAAATTTGAGTAATTGCAACTGCATATATTATTACTAGACACCATAAAGATTATGTGTACCAGAAATCTTTGTCCTATGTTTATTTTAACATACTTTACTAACCTGTTCTTTGGGAGCGTTGAGGCAGCCATCCTCTTCTCAAGGTGCAGGAAGTAAACAGCTCTGGTCATGTGACAATTTACTCTAAACATGTGACACTGCACACATTTCATCCAAACACTGTATTATTTCAATATTTGCTGAAAATGCATTGAAAAATCACTTAGTAACATTTTTAGAGGCTTAAAAATAGAAATATTTTTTACAGTCACTATTGTGACCGATGGGTTAAAATGGGTTAAAATGTAAAACACATTAATCAGGTAAATCAGGAACACCTAGAGGTAAAATGTGATACAGATTTAAATTGCCCTATGAATAAAAATTATGAAAGCTTTAAATGCGTCTGCATGTTATTCCATTTTAGATGGAAATCATCATGCACCAAGCCCTACAAATTTACCAATTTTTATGTCATTTAGCCCATTAGCCTCTCTGACACTGGGAATCCACAACTTATTAACCTAGCTAGGTTAGCTACATAAAATATAACATCAGCACAACATAAAAGTAACCCTTGTAGCATACCTCTGAGTGTGGCAATTGAAACATCGTCCAGCTTATCCATAATTTGACTTTACTGATATCCACATACGACACTTTAGAATGATGAATTCACAGCAGCAGTAGACCACCTAGTGTTCGCAGGCAGTTATTTTCAAAATGCAACGGCCTTCAAGTGGAAAAAAAAAGCGCAACACGGTGGATTGTACCATCTGCACAGAAGGAGCGGGGGTGGACACTCAGCCTAGATAAGTTTGTTTTGCATTTATACAAAGTATATTTATCTAAATAAGTTCATATTACTTTATAATTATTAAAATCGAGTCACATCTACGTGATCATTAATAAATGGCGAGTTGTTCCTGTCCTTATAAGGAACGGAATTATGGTACTTACCCTTGGTATCCCATGATGTATCACCAGGTCATCAAGGGTTCAGAGGTAAAAGCGGTACACGGCAGGTAGCTAATGTAGGCTAAAAACGGGAGGGAAAATGATTTGGCACTGTGTTATTTGCTGTGTGTTTGTGGCTCTCACTCTCAAATCTTTATTGAGTCATATAAATTCTGCTCATAGTCATAGTCCAGATTTTCACGTTGTTTGTGGAATCGATGGATGTTCCAAAGAGTATCAAGTGTACAACTCACTATGGTATCACATTCGAAGAAACCACTGCGAACACCTGGAAAGTGGTGGCAGGTCAGGAAGAGAGAGAACAGCAACAGCGACATCAAGCCGGGAAGCCTCATCAGCAGTGAACAGAAACGTGTGGGCATGCAGGCCAGCGACGGTAGAAAACAGAGAGCATCAAACGGATGAAGCAGTGGTTGAAAACGGAGTGCAAGCTGAAGATGTAATGTAGCCCTGTCAGTCATCGGTGTCTCCACATTTTGGAGCATTTGACAGTACTGCATCTTTGTACTCTGGCTTTGACAATGGCACCTGTACCTCTCCAAGTCATCCTGCTTTGTCCCAGACTGTTGATGGTACCTTAAATAAAACTTCGAATATTCCCGATGTTCCATGTCCTGCTGTAGTTGACTCTTCTGCATCATGTCAAGCAAAGGTAATCCTATTGTTTCCTTAAGTACACAACTACATTCAGCTAAGCCCTATCATCAGTTTATGTGTTTATGTCTCAGCGTACCAAAACAAATCCGAACTTGATTGTTATAAAATGCTGTTTTATGACAGCATTTCTGTGTTTGTGACAACAGTGTGTTTTTCACACTGAATTTTCTTTTTTTAAAGGATGACACCAGGCGTGACACTTTGACCAGACAAGCTACTGCTATTATGTTGACTGCAAGAGAAAAACACCATCTTTCACAGGTTTGTCTACATACAATATTATTACATTTATTTCATCTGTGGCTTTGTTGATTATCTGCATGACAAGTCCAATCTTGGAAATTAGGTCAAAGGTTGTAGTCTTGAGTGCTTTTGCTGTGAATTGTACTAGGCATAGGCCTACCTCTCACTCTCAGTCTTGTACATCTGTGCTGCATGGTGCCTGCAGTTTAAAATATTGTGATGTTTACAATCAAAAACTTTTTTTTGCATGCAGTTCAAATCTGGTCATGCAGTTATTTTATTAGTCTCCCTTAGCTGCCACATAACTTGCATCTGTGAGATGTGATATTTTAAAATGCTTTGTATTTATTGTATTTACTCTCTGCTATCTAGTTAAGATAAATCCATATTTTGAATTTACTTTTAATGCCTTATCAATTAGTTGAAAAACTGTTGTTGTGTTGATGTTACTCTTATTAATCTTTATAAAAGGGATTGTATGGTAATTTTCCCTATAGGGAGCATTACTCAATAATTTTAAATCATTTTAAAACTGGACTTGCTCTCCTTTCCTGCCTGTTTTTCAGAGAGGTGTGAATGACATTTTGGCAGCAATGCAGCAATACCAAGCTCTGTTGGTGACTAATCTAAGGAGTCAGCTACAAACTGTATTCCAGCAACATCAAGGAAGTGAACTTGAAAAGGAAGTGATGGCAGTATTTGACCGGATTGAGGATCCATTTGCCTCTGTTGCGACAACATAGAGGCAGGACAATGTGATTAAGGAAAATTTCAATTTTGTGGAGTCAGAGGAGGTTACTGTTGGGTATACTGCCTGCTTGCAGAAAAAAGGGGCAAAAAGGGTCCTCTCTACAATACCCAAATGTTTTCATTACATATCTCTGATCAAAAGTTTAGAACAGTTATTGTCCCATCCAAAAGTTTTGGAAATGATAGATCAGCCACAGAAATACAGAAGTGGGTATTTGTATGACATCATAGATGGAGAGAGAGAAATTTGCAACCCACTTGGATCTCATGCTTCCACGAATAAGCTGCTAATGTTTTATTATACATTGGGAAACATTAATCCAAAATATAGATTAAAACTAGCTGCAATCCGTCTACTTGCCATTACAAAGAAGAGTGAGCTGTCTGAATGTGGAGTTGATGGAATTTTGGGCAGGTTGTATGAGGACTTTGGTGATGCTGTATGGTGGTGGTAATATTCAAACAGGGAATGGTGAACCTGAAATATTTGGAGCATTGGTTTTGATATGTGGAGACACTTTAGCACAACATGAGCTTTGTGGATTTAAAGAGGGTGTTGGTTTTGCCTATAGTAAGTGCCGCCAGTGTGAATGTTCATTTGAGGACATGCAAATGTATTTTGACGAGGACAACTTTGAGCTCAGGACACTAGAAAAACATGTTCGGCAGTGTGGTGACATTGAGAAGGCAAATACTGAGTATCTTAGAAGCAGTTTAAAAACTACATTTGGCATCAACAGAAGGAGTAAGTTGGTAGAATTTCCAGCCTTTAACTTGATCCAACAAACACCTCAGGATATGATGCATATAATTCTTGAAGGCATTGCTCCATTAGAAATAAAGTGTGTGATAAAACAGTTAGTTCTTTTAGGTCAACTAGACTTGGATGGCCTCAATACTGCATTAACTGGATTTCCCTACTCTCCACTTGATGTCAGAGACAAACCAAGCCCTATAGCTTACAGCACATTAGCATCAAGTGATAATAAGTTGAAGCAGTCCTCAGGCTGAATGATTGTTCTACTAAAAATATTGCTATTTCTTATTGATACAGTTAAAGATAATGAATACTACAAAATAATTCTTGAAATCATAGAAATTGTTCAGATTTTGTTTGCTGCTGTCATTGGTCTACAGACAATTAGTTGAAAACACTAATTGAACAGCATTTAAAACTACATGGCATATACAATAGAGATTCCAAACATGGCACAAGCAACTGAACTAATAACTAATGGCTGACAGTCTGGTAGATTTCACTCCATATTACAGTTATACTCACAAGGAAGTTACATATGTTCCTATGAAATATTATTTGGGAGATGTGCTTGGGCTACACAGAGCCTCATCTGATGAACTGTAAAAGGCACACTATTTAATGTGTTGGTCTCTCATAGACAGTGTGTTCTTGACTGTTTTGTTGTTGTTGTTGTTGTTTCATGATATTTTCTTCTTTTCATGTATCAAAATAACTTCAATCTGAACGATAAAATAGCAGATCAGCAATCAGTTAATAAATAGCAGTCTTTATGCTGATGCTGGCAGGATTCTACTGCATAAACCACATTCATTGCTACATTGTGATTCAGAATGCAGCTGAGTCAAGGGTCATTTCAGTTTGGTCATTTTGTTTTGTTTGTGAGCCATGCAGTTTTTGTCCAGCATGGTTATTTGTAGTATGTTGTATAGACCAGCCTGCTGTCATCTTAATATGTTAGATATGAAGCAGCAGAGTCTGCCAGGTTCAGATGGCCTGAGAACACATAACAAATGAAAATAAAGAACCTTTAATTGTTCTAGTTTCTTGGCATTCATAAATTGAGAAGTCATACAAGTGGTCTTACTCTTAAAATAAGGCAAATAATCTTGTTGCTCCACTGGGTTTTATTGTAAAATACTTTTATACCCTGTTTCTGGTTTATTCTAGCTCAAAATTAGCTGGGATATCTTATTAAGAAAAAGTTAGCCACACTTTCTTAAACTGAGATTATTTTTCTAATGCAAAACAAGCTTGACAAGATTCATTTTCTTTTTGGACAAAAAATAAGACTTGATACAGATACAAGCCTTTTTTACTTTCTTGAAATTCCTTTTTTGCAGTGTAGGGATTGCAGTGTATTGGTGTTACTGGAACTTATCTCCCCCGTCCTGTTAGGGTATGGTGAGAGAAAGTGATTGTAAAGCTGAGTTTTTGTAATAAATATTATCTATTACTTACCTTTGTGACTGTCCTTTTTAAAGCTAGTACCTGAGTGGGTGTAACAAACGTAAAATGAGAAAAGTAAGAATGGTAATCTTTGAGTTCTTTAGAGCAGCAACATGCTTTAAAATTTCTCCAGAGAGATGTGTGAAGACAGACCTATCCACAGCAATGGAGTCTGGCTCTATCCACTATCATTCTGCTAATTTATTATTATTATTATTGTTGTTGTTGTTGTTGTTGTTTTGTTGTTGTTTGTTACTATTTATTATTTGTTTTACTTTGTTACATTTTTTTCATATACAGCAATGAAAAAACATTTGGCCAATTAAATATAACAGTCAACAAATAAAATTAAATACACATTTCATTTGTTTTCTTGAAATCATATTTTCAATACCACACTGAGACAACTGCTATTGGCTGTCACGCAATATTGCTTTGAGCATGATTGGTTGATGTGGATGTCAGTCAAAGAAACGGGCCAATCACAATTGAGTACGCCTTCATTTGAAACTACGTCTGTTTGTATCAGTTTCGGGGCGCGGCATCAGGGCGACTTGGTGGTCCACTAGTAATCTACCTGGAGTAATTTACATCTTCTTGCCATATTCTTATTTTGAGCTAATTTGAGTTGTGGGATGTCAACGGAGAACAAAACAACTAACTAATAAACTGAAATATTGACACAATGGAAGAGCCGGAAAGATCTATTTCATCGATTAACATGAATTGAACTTCACACTTCTTATACTGGAGCATCAGGTAAGAAAAGTATTTCCCTCTTATTTTCTGTAACGTTAAGTTAATAACCAAAGGTAATGCTTGGTTAACTTAAAGACTGTAACATTATCGAACTGTTAGGTTAACTGTCCCAATCTCTCCCAATACTACCTGGCTGCAGACCTCCAACCCCCACAGTTGACAGGAAACACGTGACCTCCACAGTGGAAAATGTTCTTCTTGTCGTGTTTTTTCTCACGTGAAGGCCACATTATGTGTTTTCACGGTTTGGTTCTTAAAATTTGCAATTTGCACACGCATTAAAAAAAAAGCATATATCCACAAAATGTATTCATTATCTATTTTAAAAGGCTAAATGCTTCACACAATATTTTAAACTGCACCTTCGCCCCGTCCCACCTCCATCATAAAGACACTTCACTACAATTCGCTGTTATTTTTATTCATGAATGGAAATGAAATGAGACAAACAGAGGAGGAAGAAACTGATGATCGAGTCTTAAAGGTAACCCCAGACCCGAGTCTTTTAATAACTTCTGTGTTCTATAACAGTCCATTAAAAACACACCACGATCCGACGAGTCAGCGCAATGCATGGCGAAACGTCGACCTTCAGACTGGACAGGGATTGTTCACACAACAATTCAACATAAGAATCAAGCGTCAATGGTGGAAATGATATTACAGCAACCAAATATAAACATGAAATAAAGAGGAGTCATACTGAAAATCAAAAAGGGATTAACAAAAACCAGGATAAAAGAAAAAACAAAAAGAGACATAAAGGATCGACAAATCGGTCTTTGTCAGGTGACGCAATGTTTGCGGCAGCTGCAGTGCATTGTGGGTCGAATCGCCATTTTGGAGGGTCATTTGTTGTAAACAACTCAACAGTGAGCATCGTCTTTGCGTGCGGCATTATCTTTGATAAAATGGGACACTCATGCTATGTGAAAGGCTGCCATACTAAGTCACACGACAGAAATGGCAGAAAAGTTGACCACAATGTAAGATTTTTTTGGTTTCCCACTTGGAAAATAGGTTATGGACAGCAGGTTGAGAAAATAACGAAGAGGTATCGGAAGGCCTGGGTCGCAGCGGCGAGACGGAAGGGCATCACTTTCAACACCATATCTCCCTTAATCTGTTTGAGATAAATCTGTGTTTATTTTATTCCATCATCGTATATCAAAACATTACAGAGTGAAGGTAAACAGCAAAAATGCATAATAACAGAATTATTTATCAATGCGTGAGATTTCCTCTTGTCATCTGAGAGATCTGATGGGATGGTTAAATGGTAGCATGTCTGATTAAGTGGTTACGATTGTGAAATGTCATGGAAGCATCCAATGTTAACTAGCTTTCTAAATAAAACCTAACATGTGATTGCAGGTCAACCAGCTTATGAAATGATGGAGGCTGACCCAGACTGGGCACCATCCATACATCTGGGACACACATTTGTTACACCGACAAACACTGCACACTCTGCAAGACAAAGTAGACGGGAACAGCTATGGAAAGAGACACTGCAAGCACCAGAGATGGGGGTCCACCAGGATGCACACATTGAAGAGCTACAGGCCAAGGAGGGACCATCTGAGCCTGGTGAAAAAAGCAGTCATCAACAGAGTGAGGAGGGGACACCTGATGCTGGAGAAGAAAGTGGTCAGCTACAGACCGAAAAAGGGGACACATGAGGCTGGAGAAGAAGGTTGATGAGACACACAACACCAGTCAGGATGTGACACAGACTGAATGTGACCTGTGTGTGCTCAGGCGTGCAGAGGTAAACCGCCTGTTGGAAGAAAACAGAGAGCTGTGGTGTGAACTTAATGAGTGCAGGATGTCTGATGGTTTCTTTGGAGAGGATGATGAAAAAGTAAAGTACTATATCAGTCAGCCACACCTGGGAACCTTTATGGCATTATTCCATTTTTTGATGCCTCTCATGCCCAGTCAAAAGAAAATTCTCACTCCCTTTGAAATGCTTCTGTTAACCTTCACACGCCTTCAATTGGATCTGCCTGCGCAACACCTAGCTTATCTGTTTCGCGTTTCCCCAAAAACAGTGTAGAGAACATTCAATGAAATGGTGTTTTTTTTATATGCAAACTTGCGGCGTTCAATTGTATGGCCAGATAGAGATATAGGAACTTCCATCTGACCGAGTCCAATGCCTTTTCAGCATCTAAACTAATCAGCATAGCGTGAATTTTATTTTGATTTATATATCTAACAATGGGTGGCATGGTGGTGCAGTGGTTAGCACTGCTGCCTCACAGCAAGAAGGTCCTGAGGTCGATCCCCGAGCTTCCTGGCTGGGGCAGGGCCTTTTTGTGTGGAGTTTGCATGTTCTCCCCGTGTCTGCGTGGGTTCTCTGGCTTCCTCCCACAGTCCAAAGACATGCATACTAGGTTAACTGGTGACGCTAAATTGCCCGTAGGTGTGAATGTGAGTGTGGGTGGTTGTCTGTCTATGTGTCAGCCCTGTGATGAACTGGCGACTTGTCCAGGGTGAACCCTGCCTCTCGCCCAATGTCAGCTGGGATAGGCTCCAGCAGCCTGCGACCCTTACGGAATAAGTGATTACAGAAAATGAATGAATGAATGAATATATAATAATTTGTAAAGATCTTCTGATATTATCGGGGTCTGACGCAACAGAACAAAACCTGTTTGATCCATATGAATTATTCTGGGTAAAATTTTCTCAAGTCTTTTGAAATAATTGAAGTAAATAATTTATAATCTAAATTAAGTGCACTGATTAATCTGTAGTTTGCGCAGTCTAATTTACTTACTTACTTACTTCCCTTAGGTATGACTGATATAATCACTTCTTTCTATGATGCTGGGGTTTCCCCTTTTGTCAGGAACCAATTAAATGTTTTTAATAAAATAGGTGTCAGAACGTCCTTCAGATTCTTATACCACTCCAAGCTGAATCCGTCCGCACCTGGGGACTTATTAGCTTTGAGTCTGGTAATAGCTGAGTGAATTTCTTCTTCTGTTATTTGTGAAGTTAATATTGTATTTTCTTCTTCTGTAAGTTTTGGCAAATTTAGGGATTTGAGTTGTGACTCCATTTTCTGGTCAGTATTTACTTGAGGTTGTGAATGTAACTTTTCATAATATACTCTAAAACAGTCTTTAATTTCTTTAATTTGGTGGTAAATGTTCTTGGTTTTCGGGTCTCTTATCTTGTATATTGTATTGTCTGCCTGTTGTTTTCTTAGTTTGTATGCTAATAATTTTGAATATTTGCTGCCCCCTTCATAGTATTTTCGTTTAGTGTATAGTGATTTCTTTTGAATTTCTTGTGTTTAACTCTTCAATCTGGTTCCTTTTCTTTTTTATTTCTGTATTAACCTTTGGATCTGTTGATTCTTTATGTTCAGAGTCTAGGTTTTTGAGTTCAGTCTGTAGAGTCTTGATTTTTTTCTTCCCTTTGTTTTTTGAGAAAGGATGTCACTGCAATCACTCTCCCTCTTACCGCTTTGCAGGAATCCCAGAGTATGGGTGGAGACACCTCTCCATTAGTATTTTAATGTTTAACCCATAAAGGATGCTAGATCCATGCTTTAGGCCTCACCTACATACATGACCAAAAAAATTAAGCAATTGTGACAGTAATTACCCATGTGAACATCAAAAAACAGAAACAAAACCAAATATCAATAAATGAACAACCAAAGTGAAAATATATCAAGTTTGGGGTTTTTTTGAAAATATGTAACATTCTTGGAAAAAAATACAACAACAAACAAACAAGAAATACCAGTAAGTGAATAGCCAAAGTGAAAATATATCTAATAAGTTTTATTATTATTATTATCATAATTATAATTTATCTAATTTTTTTTAAATATATCTCTATTTTCAACTTAGTCCTAGTTCTGGGTTAGGTGTTAATTGATTTATTTGACCTCTAGTATTTAGCTACAATCTTTTGAAAATTACTTGGCAGCACCATCGCATTCATAGTCAGACTTTAACAATCATGTTCAGTTGGACTTTGAAACCATTAAGTTACATAACAAACATCAAGCTAAATGTACAATAATATAAAACATGAGTGGGAAAATCTAGTCTGGACAAATATGTAATTTTGAAACAGAAAATGTTGAGGAACCCCTGAATAAGATTTATTTGATGTAAAAATTTTAGAAGTGTCTATCACAAATCTTGTTTACGGAAAATGTTGCTTTGAAAGGGTCCTCAGCACCAGGAAGAATTTAACCCAATACAACTGCTTCCTGCTGTTTCATCCATCAAGTGCAAAACTCCTCAACTAATTTTCTGTGTGCCACTGTAAAAATGTTTATTTTTATGACTTATTATTAAACCATTTCCTATATACAATTATGGATATATTGTTTTCCCATTTTTCAGCACACAATTATGAAATGGGGGAACAGCCACATGAAATGATTACTATTTGGACTAATATCATCTCACATGAATACACCAGATTTCATTCAGTCCATAGGAGTCTGAGCTTTCCAGGCAGACCAGTTTGTGATACTCCAATAATAATACTGTCATAGACCCCAGTATGCAGAAATATTCAAATACATGGTTTTCAGAATAGGCAAAAATAGCATATACTGTAAGCAAAGCACTGCATGTTTTTTGCTCAAAATTGCATGGGATTAACATAAAGTTAACTCTTGGGTACCCATAGAACCTGTCCTCATTCAGATATCTTGAGATGAGAGCCTGCTCCAGACTCTGAAAGACAGTAATGTCAGGGATTATGTTTATATGAGTCATTGTCATTGTTTTTTTTTTTGTTTTTTTTTTTTTTGTTTTTTTTTTTTGTTTGTTTGTTTATATTGTTTGTAATTCACCCTTAATCACTTGTTATAATACTAATATAGTATATATGTTTATGGATGCCCTATCATCCTTTCAGGCATGTCAGTTTTGATTTTGTATTTGATTATTCAGAGCTCAATGGTGTTTTCCAATAAAATATCTTAAAAACATAACTGCAAAATCATTGAGGGGTGACAGATACTGTGGACCCTTTACGGTTTTGGTGTGAGGTGCAGTGTTTTGGACGTGTCGGCCGTCGAAATGTCTGTCTTCTCTCCAACATAATGGAACTAGATGACACTCGGTTTGTGGTGCTCATCCAGCTCCATTATCTCAGACATCTTTATGACTGACATCTCCAAAACTCTGCACCTTACACCAAACTGTAAAAGGGTCTACAGTATCTGTTACCCCTCAATGATTTTGCCCAGCAACAGATGCAAGCGCAAGATGCTGCTGTTGCAGTGACCAGTGTCCAGGCAAGTAAATGACATCATGTATTGTGCTGATTCCCCCTTCAGCACTGATATTTTACATGACATCATTTAAGATCAGTAGTGCATGCAGTAATAACTAAATCAGGTCTTCATTCTCAGTAGGCATTCTCTGATCTGATAGACATCAAGGTCATGGGAGTGAGAGTTGCAGACAAAAACGTGGAGCTGCTGGACATAACCAACACCCCACAGCTTATCAGCAAAAGTGTGTGGGCCACTGCTTTCGAAGAGCCCATGGTGACTGCAGTGGGCAGAAAAGTGACCATGTATTACTCAGGCGGAAGAGTCCAGGAGGTCTTTTCAATCGAAGACTGAAAAGACCTCCTGTACTCTCAATCTGCCATAAATTGCACCATAGTTGTTTTGCAGAGCAGTTGTTTTGAGAGAGAGCCTTTTTGTTGTATTACTGTTTGTTTTAACTGTTTGAGCTTTATGAATTAATGTGTTTTGTATTCTAACTGTTAATTGTATGTTAATGTGTTAAACTATTGGTTATCCTGATTGTAGTGAGTAGAGCTTCCCCCGTTTGTCCCGCCCTGTAGTCGTAGACAGGAAATAAACAGACATCAGCTGTTTCTAATTTAGCCTCCCCTTAAAAAGTGGCTTCGTTACCGCTGTTGAAGGGTGAACATCAGACTGAGGTATGCTTCTTACCTGGTTTCTGTATTGATGTATCTGCATGTTTACTGATTAGGGTTTCACTGGCCTCCCCACAGGTGCTGTTAGTGGATATACCTGAGCTGGCCGGTGTTAGCATTAGCTTCTCTCAACGCGTTTGTACCGCGCACATGTAGGCCGACAAGTGTGGCGTGCTATCAAGCCCAGCTGATTACATGTAACTCGCAGCTTGAAGGTATGCCCTTTTCATATATGAACTATAACTCGTATACATATTACAAGTACTGATGTGTAGTCCTTATAATAGGAACGAGGTAACCTGGTGACGACTTCCAGATGATTTAGCTCCATTCTATGCAGTATAGCTCCTAGGAGTCTATTTTGCCCACTGTATTGATCTGTAGTTAATATTGTGTTTTTTGCTTTTATTGGGATTTTATTGTTGCCACTGCTGTTTTGGTCGGGTAGTTATTTGTTGTGTAATTTACCCAGGATTATCAGTGATCCTCACTTACCTCAACCTGTGGGTTGGCACACTTCCACCCCTGCACTGGTAATACAACCCCTGCAACTATTTTAGAATTATAGAGTCTAATTTTGTAATAAAGAAATTTATAGATTTTTAATAACAGTGTCTTCCTTTTAAACAGGGAACAATACAAAAAATAATTGTCGTTGATTTTTAATAAATTATTCCTGATTGAACTTGAAATGCAATGTTTCTGTCCCTCCTTTTTTTTTTTTTATCGAAGAACTGATGTGTGAACCTATGGAGTGTATATTCTCTGGGTGAAATTCCCAGAGTGGTCCATGTAGGGTCACAAGTTTGGGTCATACACCCCCTCTCCCCGATCACATAAATATTGACTGATATTACAGCAGTCCCCCCCAATATGTGCATGATATTGAGAGATAAGACAAAAACAAAGGAGATCATTTGGAGACGAAAGATGAGGAAAAGATGTGAGTTCATCCTGACAGGGACATTTCACCCGTGACAGTGCTGGAAAATAATGGTGGCCACACAAAATATTAACACTTCGGGCCCAATTTGGACATTTTCCACTAGGGGTGTACTCACTTTTGTTGCCAGCAGTTTAGACATTAATGGCTGTGTGTTGACTTATTTTGAGAGGACAGTAAACTTACACTGTTATACAAGCTGTACACTGACTACTTTATATTGTATCAAAGTGTCATTTCTTCAGTGTTGTCCCATGAAAAGATATAATTAAATATTTGCGGAAAAGTGACGGGTGTACTCACTTTTGTGAGATACTGTATATATCCCGGGACAGGAGGTGATGGTGACGGCGACCCAGCCGGAACAGGAGATGGCTGCGGAGGACTCACCAGGACAGGAAGTGGCTGCAGCCCAGCTGGAACAGATGATGGCTGCGACCCAACCAGGACAGGAAGTGGCGGCGACCCAGTCGGAACAGGAAGTGGCTGCTGTGGCCCCACTGTGACAGGAGGTGATGGTGACAACGACCCAGCCAGAACAGGAGATGGCTGTGGAGGCCCCACCAGGACAGGAAGTGGCTGCAGCCCAGCCGGAACAGCTCCGACCCTGCCCTGCCCTCAGGTCGTCCGCCTGAGGTCTCCGCCTCTCCCTGTCCAGTCCCTGGACCTATGAACTAATTGACTGTTTCTGATCCTTGTTGCCAGGCTGTGCGCCTGAGTATTGGGACATTTTGTCATTTTGACCTCCCTGCACTTCATGTAAGCCCTTGTTTTGTTGTTTCATTTTAATTAAACCCTTTTTTTGAACTGCTCTCCTTGCGTCATCTGCATTTGGGTCCTCCTCCTTGTGAAACTATAACACCCTGAGGCTGTAAAGACACCCTTCCAGTACTCCAGTTCAAGTCAACAAACCAGCACCCAAAGTTGGCAGACCATCATCCTGCTCTCCACCACCTCAGAAGAAATGCTACACCCCAAGACCCTCACAACCACAACCAGATGTGCATTATGACAACTTTGGACATTGGCCACTTCACTGTGACAAACGTGGGCTGTGCAACCAAAGGGTGTCCAAAGGGTGTGTCGAGATGGAAGTGTCAGAAATGTCTTCCTGTTTCCTTGAATGCAAACTGGCAATGCTTTGCAGCATACCATCAGAAATATAGTGGATCTAATGCCCAAAAAAACATTGAACCACCACACAGATGAGATGTGTCAAGATGGAAATGTTAGAAATACAATGTTTTCCTGGGATTTGCAATGTTCCTGTGTTTGAATGAAAAAAACAAAACTGTTTACAATACCACCAAAAATTAGAAGTGTGAAGTGGATCCAATGCCCCAAAAAACTTTTATGTTTATTCCTTCCATAAGTTAGCATTTTATTTGACTTGGTATTTGTATGTATTTTTATACATTTACCATCAAGCAACATCTCAACCATTTGGTCGAGGCCTGTATTTTAAAAACTGGGGTCAGTTGAAATTTTTTTTTTGATTGTTGTTATTATTACCCCAAGGAAATAAAAAATGCAAAGAAATAATTTTTCCATTGCTTTTTTCTTAGTGAGGACATTAAAGGGTTAATGTATTTTAAAATAGACTTTTTAAATGTCTTGTGTCAGAGAGAGAGAGAGAGAGAGAGAGAGAGAGAGATCTGTCTTCTCTCCAAAATAATGGAACTAGATGACACTCGGCTTTTGGTGCAAGTTCTTTGAAGAATGTAAATTTGTAAACTATGTGTCTGTCTGACACGGCCGCAACAGTGTTCACATGAACACTGCCTGGCCTCGTCCGCTGTTATGATCCAGTGTTAGACCCTTCGTGTCTGTTTCACAGAAATTACTTTCAGTTGTATTGACAGTATCTACCCGGATAGTTCTGAAGCTTTTTCTGTGATTGAGCCATTCTGAAACAACAGAACAGAAACATATGGACACACACAAATGTTTTTTTATAAAGCAATGCAGCATTAATTTAATCAAATAATAAACACACAATAACATGTTAAACAGTTAAACAGTGAAGGGAGCAATGTGTAACTTTTAGTAACATCTAGCAGTCAAAATGCAGAGTGCAAACAAGTGAACTTCCCCCCACACTGCCCCTCGCTTTCCAAGTGTAAGGTGGCTGTCATGTGACAAATGTAGACAACGCTGGAGCTGAGACATGGAAAAGTTTTCCCTTCACAGGTGATGTTGCAGGATAGAACCTCTGTGGAAGAGGACACACTAACTCTGTAGATATTAGTGGATTACTCTACAGTAATGCAGACATTAACATTATTAGTTTAAATTGATTTTACACTAGCTGTAGCTTGTAGCTACTACACTGTAGCTTGTCTGTCACCTGTTAATGTTTGATTAAGGCGACCGTAGAGGGAAGGCGTAGTGTTTACAGAGCTTACTTGGACTCAAATGTTAGGACAATGGTTAAGTGTGGCTATAGTCAATGTACCCCTCAAGCTAATTTTAACAACGGCTTAGAAACTTGCACTAGCATACCAATTTTTCCCCTATCCTGGTCCTCCGGGCCTGCTGCCCTGCATGCTTTACATGTTTCCCTGCTCCAACACACTTGATTCAGATGATCAGCTCATCATGAAGCCTGATAGCCTGAAACCTGATAACAAAGAATTAAGTTGTGGCAGACAGCTCTAACGCCAAGGTATTTAAACCAGCATTCACAATAAAAGTGAATTTCAAATGTAGATGATCTTCCAAATTCTTTGTGGAACAGGTAATGTGAGGATGGGGTCAAGCCTAGAAACATTATGTTAAACATTTCCAGCAAATGAGTAAGTGCTTCACCAGTTAAATTGTGCTGCAACAGACAGGACATCAGCATCAGTAAACTCTCTCCTTTTGAAAGTGGAGCACCAGGATACAAGGGCTTGTCACTAGTATCTCCTCTATCTTCACTGTCCTAGGGGAGAGAGAGAACATAAAAATGTAAGCAGTCATAAAATCTTAGGCTAGCATATTTTTGTTTTCCTTGGCAAATGTAATTTTCCTGAAATGTTTCCCCAGGATTACAGCAACAAACTTAAAAGAAACAGTACCCAATACCAAGCAAGCATTGTGTGTATCTGTGCCTTCAATTTTGGCAGTTTCCATTTATATAATTAACAAACCATAATATGACTCATAATGGTGTTGAAATGTCCTTATTAGCTCCCAAGTTCACAGCACCTATACAAGAATTGATTACTTTTTAATTGACTCTAGACAAGCACCAGCCATCTCTTTATCAAAATATTACAACATTTTAATCTCAGATCATAGTCCTGTTACTATTGGCATCGATGTTGGATGGAAGAGGGCCCATTACAATTGGCAGTTTAACCCTAACTTATTGAATGATGAAATATTTTTTGAAAAATGTTCAGTTTTTATTAAGGAATATGTGGCTTTCAATGATACAGGGTATGTCTCAGACTCGACTTTGTGGGAAGCTTTTAAAGTAGTAATAAGAGGATTTGTGATATCATATGAAGCCACACAAAAAAAGCAAAGGAGACATAGGCTGTTAGAAATAGACAAGCAACTCACTTTGCTTGAAAAGCAGTACAGAATGGCTCCATCTTCAAATGTACTTAAAGATATAGTAAAACTGAAACATGAATATAATAGCATACTTTCTAAGCAAGTAGGTGCTCTGCTTTTGAAAGTAAGACATAAGCAGTTCGAATTGGGTGATAAACCTGGACCCTTGCTGTCACGACAGTTGAGGGGTGTCCAAGCCAGTAGAGCTATTCATAAAATTAAAGCCCCTTCAAGTTCTTTAGTTACGAACACTTTTCAAATTAATGATGGTTTCAGGAAATTTTATGAAAAATTATATAGCTCTCAAAATCTCGCAAAAGAAGAAGATATCCTTCAATTTCTGCACTCTATACCACTTCCCAAACTAGATTCGAAAGCACGAGATGAGCTTAATATAGAAATATCACTACAGGAAATCCTCATGGCAATAAAAGAATTCCCAAATGGTAAGGCAGCTGGCCCTGATGGCCTTGGTATAGAGTTTTATAAGGCATATGTAAACGATGTGGCCCCCCTTCTCCTAAGAATGTATAAAGAGTCAATTAAAAACAAAAAAATTACCAGAGTCCTTATATACAGCAAATATTTCTTTAATTTTGAAAAAGGAAAAAGAAGAGACTGACCCGTCATCATACAGACCTATATCCCTCCTTTGTAGTGATTTAAAGGTGTTCACCAAAATCTTAGCTAATAGACTGAATAAGCACATATCAACCATAATACACCCAGATCAGGTGGGCTTTATTCCCAGAAGATTTTCTTTCTTTAATGTGCGTAGATTATTAAACATTGTGTATAGTAAACAAAATGAGTCAAAACATGGAGTCCTTGCACTTGATGCGCACAAGGCATTTGATCAAGTGGAGTGGAAGTATATGCTGTTAACCATTGAGGAGTTTGGCCTGGGCAGGGACTTTAGCTCATGGGTAGAAATGCTCTATGCCTGCCCAACTGCATCAGTCCTTACCAACTCAGAGAGATCTGTCCCTTTTAACCTGCATCGTGGTGTTCGGCAGGGTTGCCCTCTGAGCCCCCTGCTGTTTGCCATATGTATAGAGCCCCTGGCTATCAGCATCAGAAATAATCCAAAAATTACTCCCATACATCTTGGAAAAATGGATCATCACATAGCTTTGTATGCTGATGATATAGTTCTGTTTCTTTCGCAGTCTGAAGAGTCTGTCCCGTCACTGCTGGATCTCATTGAAAAGTTTGGAAGGCTGTCTGGATATACTATAAATTTGCAGAAATGTGAATTTATGCCTCTGAGCGAGGACCTAGATAATGAGTTCCTTAATAATCTTCCAGTTAAAATTACTGACCACATAAAGTACTTAGGAACCACTGTTCCTAAACAATCAGACCTGCTATACAAATTAAACTTTAAAGTCATTACTGATAAACTCAAGAGTGACCTTGAATATTGGCGAACACTCCCCCTGTCAATGATAGGTCGAATTAATGCCATAAAAATGGTGACTTTACCTAGGTTTTTGTATTTATTTCAAAGCATACCTATTTTTCTGCCTAAAACTTTTTTTAAAACATTAGATTCAATCATTATGCCCTTTATCTGGGGGTACAAAGCACATCATATTAATAAAAAACACCTTTGCAAGCCTAAAAACTTAGGAGGGCTGGCCTTACCCGTCTTCCAGCACTACTACTGGGCAGCTAATGCCCAAGCCCTCATTTACTGGCAGGATGCATATCCTGACGAAATTAAAGATACATTCCCCTCATGGGTGGCAATAGAGCAGGATATTAGTGACACTTCCCTTCCAGCACTACTCCATGCGGAAAGAAAACCTCTCGCATCATTTAAAGGGATCACTTTTATAGTTAAAAATTCATTAAAGGTATGGTATCAAATTAAAAAGATGTTTAAGTTACCAAACACTTCTATTTTAGCCCCTATCTGTTACAATCATGCATTTCCCCCTTCACAGTTAGATTCCATTTTTTCAACCTGGAGGAGGAAAGGTCTTGTTACTATAAATGATTTGTATACTGATAATGTATTCTCTTCCTTTGCCCAGCTTAAGGACAAATTTACGCTGCAGCCATCCCACTTTTTCAGGTATCTACAAATAAGGAACTATGTCAGAGGAAACGTTTCAAATTTTGAAGTTTATGAATCTCCCAATGAACTTCAGTCCTTATTAATAACTGAACCTGATACCAAAAAACTGGTTTCTAAGTTTGTCACAGTGTTTACGGGTCAGACTGCTCCATCTACACAATATCTGAGGGAGTCCTGGGAGAGTGAAATTGGAGTACAAATTTCAGAGGACACATGGGCTAAATGTCTCTATAGCATACACTCTTGCTCAGTCAACTCAAGATATCAATTAATTCAGTATAAGGTCATACATAGGCTCCATTATTCACGTGTTAAATTGCATTCGTTCTATCCATCCTCATCACCACTTTGCATTAGGTGCAAAAAATCTGATGGGACTTTGGCTCATATGTTTTGGTTCTGTGAAAAACTTCACAGGTTCTGGTCGGGTGTCTTCCGTTGTTATTCAGATATCTATGGATTTGATCTTCATCCCAATCCAGAAACGGCCATTCTAGGCTGGTCACAGCAGCTGGAAACTCTAAGCCACTGGAAAACTTTGTCAATCCAGTATGGTATGGTAATTGCAAAGAAAACCATTTTGAAGGTCTGGAACAAAGAAATATCTCCTTGCTTTGACGCTTGGCTCATAGAGTTCTCCAGTACTTTATATATGGAGAAAATTCGATATGAAATGTCAGGGAAAGCGGGGAGGTTTAAACAGATATGGCAACCCTTTCTTGACTATATTACAGTACTGGGACGACCTCCATGACACCTCAACGACTTAAGTTAGAAGCTACATACTTGTTTCAGTATATCTTTTAAAACTTAAACTGTGTCAGAGGATACATTCTGAATTCTGTGTAGTAGAGTACACCAATTTTTTTTTTTTTTTTTTTTTTTTACTCCCTCATATGCAGAGGGAAGGGTGGAAAGGGGCAGATAATGTTCTTCTGTCTGTCAATCACCTTTGTGTTTTGTCTCTTTTATATGTAAAAGCTATAAATAAAATATTTAAAAAAAAAGAAATGTCCTTATTAGTTTCTCCATGATTGCCTGGGTTGTTAATATAGACTACAGTATCTCCCCCATTGACTTCTATAGCACAGCAAGACGTGCAGAATAACAGTCTATTTTTGGCACAATTAAAATAATTTTGTAATGGTATAGTGTTCTTCATTTCCAATGTTGTATGTTGACACAAAGCTACTGTGCAGTATTAGTACCAACATCCCAGTTTTAAGCAGAAAAAATACAAGCAAAGGGTTCTTTGTAAATCCATTTAGCTCTTTTTTTTTTTGTTTTGTTTTGTTTTTTGGCACTAAATGCACTACTTTCAAATTTTTAATATAATCAATAGATATATATACAGTGGTAAATTAATAAGGAGGGGTGTAATGTTACCTGGCCACAGTCTCACATCTAGACACAGCATATACAGTGCATTCAGAAGTATTCAGACCCCCTTCACTTTTTTCACTTTTGTTATTTTGCAGCCTGATGCTACAATCGTTTAATTTTTTTTTCACATTCATCTACACTCAGTACCCCATAATGACAAAGTGAATATAGAATTTTAGAGATTTTTGCAAATGTATTATTATGTGTGTATTATTAGACACAGTGGCATTGCAGTTCATAAGAAATGTTATCCTGAAGCATTTTCATCTGACAAAGATTTACATTACAGTAGCCATAATGTTTCGGTCACTAATCAAGCTGGCATTAACATCAATGTCACATGATTTGGTTCAAGTTCTCTATTGTCTTATCGTTAGCTTGATCAGAAATCAAGACCGCAAATGATACTGGAAATGTGTCCTTAAAAATTCATTAAATGAATGTATATATAATATATATATATATATATATATATATATATATATATATATATATATATATATGTATATATATATATATATGTATATATATATATATATATATATACATATATATATATATATATATGTATATATCAGAGGTTGCGCTAGACTTTTTCATTGTCTGTAATTTTGACTGACAGGGTCATAAAAATCCCGTCACAATCTATTTTTACCCGTCACTTTAATTTTTAAAATGATAATAGGTGCGTTCGAGATGAGCCAGGCCTGCGCAGAATCTATCAGCAATGACCGCCGCACAATGCATGCCAGTTAGATTTGTGTCTGACTTGACCCCAACTTGCTCTGACATCATGCACACATGGGCAAAGATAACCTCACGAGATCGAGGCTGCCGCAGTTTGTAGAGCCAGGGACCGCAGCTGCTCTCCACCGACTGCAAACGCCTGGCTGTCACCTGACAAGCTGACAGGCTCTGATTGGCTCATAATTTTGACAACACCACGTGTTGTATAAAATACTAATTTTCTGTGTAATTGTAATATTTAATGCTGCATATATCAGCCTTCTGTTGTGCAATGAAGCTTTAATCTGTCAGCAAGCAGATATTTTGTGTCTGATAATAATAAGTGTTATATATATGACTTATCAAAAGAACAGTTTAGTGCTTTACAAGGCAGATAAAAGAACAGATGCATCGAAAGGGGGATCTCTTCTATTTTAACGTCAATCAGCGATAAAGATTGCACTCTATTTCTTCAGCGATGAGCATGATCTGCAAACTACAGGTAACCTACAAGTGATCTAACAGGATGTTTGAGTCTCTTCCTCAACACTCTCCTAACTCTGTTGAAAACTGTCTGACTTGACTGCAGACTTTCGTCACCACCTCCTGCTGCGGCCTCCTGATCTCGTCTACTCTCCAGGCCAGGCGTGGTTCATCTCAAACGTACCTATTCTTCAGAGTGAAGCCAACAAAGTCGTGCATCAAGAGAGACAATAGCTAATTAATATGCTCACTCGCCACCAAGTGGTCAGGGCTGTGAATTGCAACCTGTCAAAATGACAGATGACCTTTAGACAGATGACCTTCAGAAAAATATTCGGGTAACGTGACCCCTGATATATATATATATATATATATAAATATATATTATATATAAATATATATATATATATATATACACATATAAAATATATATATATATATATATATAACTTTTCTACTGTATTTTTACTTTTCTAAAGTATGTGTGTAGAAAGAAGAGGGGAAGGTCCTCCAAGACCAATCCTGAAAAGGAAATTAGAGTATATGCACAGGTAGACAGACAACAATCTCCTAAAAAAAAAAAAAAAAAATTAACAAGAAAGAAAGGAGAATTTAACACGTCACACATTGTGGCTAGGTGATTATGCTACTGCAAGCTAAAAACATAAGCAATACTTACTTTTGCTAATTTCCATCTGTACTTTGTTCCTTTTGTAAGTTCCTAAATGTTTTGCCATTATTTAAGTCACAATGTCTACCTGTTAAGAGACCTTTATTTGGTGTTCTCAGTTGTTGTACAATGTGTGATTGTGCTGCTGTTTGATGAGATGCAGTGTTTTGTTTTCACCGCAGTGGGTCACAGGTGTGCAAGTCACATTTTTGTTTAGGCCACGCCCAGTTTTATTTTGTCATTGAAGGTCAGAGTTCATGACTAAAAGAAAGTCTCAATAAAAATGCCAGAAGAGCTAAAGAGAATATTGCCTCCGTAAATTGATTCCCTAAGTTCAATGCTAGTGAAGCCGCGAAGTTCAACACTACCAACGACAATTCATGGCAAAAGGAGACGTAAAAGCCCCAACACATGATCAGCAGTAAAAACACTTTGTGCTGGTTGTCCCATTGTTTTCCTATGGAGAGAGTGGTGTCGCCCTACCAAGCAGCACCGCTACCTTTGGCGTAGCACACCGCTCAGATCTGCCGCTGACCACTGCGCTCAAAGTTCAAATTATTTGAACCTTTCAAAATGCAACCAGTGAGATAACAGCTGAATGTGACAACGCAGGCAGAAGAGACCGCAGATGTGCCTAAGTGACACAAGTAGAAGAGACAGTGACTGATGGTCGAGTCTTGAAGGGAAGCCCAGAACCGCGGAAGATCTCGCCAGAGTGATCATTTTAACATCACAATGAAGGGACAACATAGAAAAATCTCGCGAGAACGTCGCAAATCAAGGGCTCCCTTCCAGACACAACATTAATAATAGAGTATGATCTCGCCAGTAAATGCCTGGCGAAATGTAAACAGTCAGGTTTGATTATAAGATTTCTGAATCATATCGTTTACAAACTTGGCCACATCCAGAGCTAAAGTCAGCTCAGCCGTTTGTATACCTGGCAGACAGGATGTAGCGGTTGAAGCACTGTGCTTCGCCTCTCTGTGCCCTACCTCACAGTGAGTCAGGTGTTGTGCCAAGGTACTTATCCCCAATAGGAAGCATATTCCGTTCAGCGAAAGCATGCCCGCACTCAGTAAAAATGGACATTACTACGCTGAATGAAATAATGAAATATAGCAATATGTGGATTGTATAATTTGTCGTGTGATTACTGTTGTTTTGTCAAGGAGACTTAAAAAAGTTTTACATGGCTCATGTATCAAAATAAATGCTTTTATTCTAAAGTGCTTGTTGTCGAAGTTTATTGCACGAATGCAATCATATGTTTTCCTTTCTTCATTAAGGACATATTTTCATTATGCAGACTAGTTCAGTCAGTTTGTCAAAATATGTATCCCGTCTATAAAGCCCAGTCTTTACCATACTGTCAAGTGTTTTATTTTGCAGATACTTTGGGTCATGTCTAATAACACACCACAGACCACTTTTGTGGTGATGTTTTTTTCAGAGTATTTGTGGCACGTGTAATATAGCTGTTATTACATTATATTATAATATATCAATTAATTTTATAATAAGCTTACATAAACTTATTTTGTTGAATCTATGGACTGTGTATATCTTGCAAAACCCAATACCAATAACAAGGTTTTGCCATTTACACGTTTTATACACATTAATGTTTTGAGATACAAAATAATCCCTTGTTTGTAGTAGGCAACAGACAATCTACACTATACTGCAATGTAATATACTGTCTCAGTAGTGGAAATAGTGAGTACTGTATTGCACAGCTGTCATTGGATAGTGTCAATGAGAAGAACCTACTTGACTGGTGTCTGTAAAAGTTATAAAAGTATCCTTTTCACATGCTCATACATTAGTAATTGGGTAGAAAGCCTTTTAGCATTATCCCATATCCATACAGACATTTGACACTGCAAAACACTTAATTATTTTGCTGTTGCAATCACACATTAATACTAAATAAACCACAAAATTTAAAGTAGACAAAAAAATTCATATAGATTCAATTCAAATTTGTGTTCTTGGTGTTATACAGTTAAGCCATTGTGATCCCCTTTGTGTTTACAACTTTTTATCATTGTGCGTTTTTGCATTACATTGCTTATCTTACCTTGCAAATCATCCAAAAAAGCTTTCCGTTGAAGAAGGAGTTTCTGTTGTTTGTTTGACAGTGGTGGGTATTCGCCTTTCAGTTTATATCAGACTCTGCTGGTAATCGTTGGGATCCATTATGCTACTATGTCAGCGATTCAAATTAGCCTGTTATCTGTCACCTTCTCTTAGCTCTCTGAATTGGCTTGCAAATTTGACCTGTGACGTCAAGTAACTGGCCCATCTAGAAGAGAACTATAGAGTTGTGAAACTCTCACAAGATTTGTGCGCTTTGTTTATTCATGGTGCATGGTGTACAAAGTAATTATGTTTTATAATGTAACAACACTGTGGTTAATGTTTGGGTAGATTTAGAGACAAAAAACCCTTGGTTAAAATTGTACATCTTGCAAGATTTTACACGGGTCTTGGGTTCCCCTGTTAACACGACCAATCTCATTTGCATAATTGTAGGGGAAGTAATCACATGTCCTGAAAATGTAGCAAAATGTGTGTGTTCATCTGATGTTTGGGTTTTATGATAAAAACAAACAAACAAAAAAAGCCTCTTATTCTGTTCTCATTCTATGTGTCTTATACATTTTGAAGCCTATAAAGTAAATAAAAATAAAACGCAAGATTTCTGAGCATTTATACCTCTGACTGCCACAGCAGTCAAACAGACAGGTGAAAAATTATACATTTCACAGAGTTGTTTTCCTGCAACTATGATTTTCATTAGTTAATGTTTATTTTTACATATTCCATATTCATACGCCTCCAAGAACAGTCTGAACAAAGAGAGAGAGAGATAGAGTGATACAGACAGTCACACTAACAGAGTGATACAGACAGAGTGATAGAGACACAGACAGCCAAACAGACAGACAGAGTGTGTGGGAAGTAAACTATGAGTTTAGATCTTTTGCCCCAGGTGTATGCCCTTGGTACCGCTGTAAAACTCTAAAAAAGGTCTCACTCACTTGGTGTGGGGCTTTGGGTGGACTCTTCGGGAGATATTGGCGTATTTCTTCAGTAAGGGGCACTTTTGCCATGGCCAACTATTTGGTAGCAAGTATAAATCCAGTGATCTTGAAGCTTTGAGCTTCACCTGGAATTTCGTCTGAGATTCCAAATGTCACTCAGTGTCACGATTGTCACTCAAAACATATGATTGCATTTGTGCAATAAACTTCGACAACAAGCACTGAAGAATAAAAACATTTATTTTGATACATGAGCCATGTAAAACTTTTTAAAGTCTCCTTGACAAAACAACAGTAATCACACAACAAATTATACAATCCACATATTGCTATATTTCATTTTTTCATTCAGCGTAGTAATGTCAACCTTTACTGAGTGCAGGCGCACTCCCGCAGAAGGAGATAAGCTTCCTATCGGGGATAAGTACCTTGGGACAACACCGGAACAAATTTCTTATCATGTGAAGGCCCCTTAACAGTCGCCATCCTGCTTCTCCTCTAATCTCCTATAACTCAGCATTCATTTGGACGCAATAGTCTCGCAGTAGTACACACTGCACTATCAAAGATACAGTGTGCTGTAGACATCTCGCAATAGGAGGCTACATAGCCCTTTTGCGCTCATTCACCTGTCATGCACTGCTTGTTCTCAGACTTGGCAGTGAAGGAGAAAAATGGGAGCAAAACAGGAACAAAGCAGTTGTAAAAAATAAGATTGGAGAAATAATAACTACTCTCATTGGCGATAACACCATCAAGATGTCTTACGCCATATATTATTTTAAGGATGATACGGTCGAAGTTGGACAGATTGACTGGATGAGTAATAAAGACCAGAAAGAAATGTCTTCTAAAGATATCTTGCAGTGCCCCAATCTGGAAGACGAAGATGGCTGGATCAACGTAAAGTGGGAAAGAGGCAAAAAGAAAAAGGGTGGACCAACATTTTTTCATGCCAAGGTTTTAATGCTTTAAGTAACCACTGAAACACTCAGAAGAAAAAGTTTTATTTTGCTGATTTAGTGCCTTTTTTGTCACCGCTGCTCGCTCTCTGCATTCACTGTCTACCTCTCTCTTTCTACCTCTCTCTGAACCGTGGTTGTGAGGTGTGATGAGTTGTCAACTCTGCCATAATTTACTACACGAGTGTTGAATCATTTGCTTGTTTCAGCTTTAAGACATTTAATTTTCAATCAACGAAATGTGGGACTTCTGTCCGCCATGGAGTGCATTCAGTGCAGCTTTGCAGGTTTAACGAGGCAGACAGAGGCGTTAGTGCACCCTTTTCCCCGCAATTAGTATTATTTTTCATAAGTGAATCTGTTGGGGTTTTTTTATTCGTTGACAATCCTATTCCACATCACATTAGCCTATGTTAACTTTAATGAGTAAAGCAGACATTGCCTAGTATACATGTTTTATGCACATTGTTGAGAATGTGCAAACATGTTAAATACTTTAAACAGGTCTCATTGTGTTTATTTCCTCTCATCAGTGAAACAATATACACATTAAATAATTTATAAATGACCCACATAAAATCTCCTGTGACCCATATGTGGGTTCTGACCTAGACTTTGGGAATGACTGACCTAATTTAACTTAACTTTATGTGTCAGCAGAACTTATCAGTCTGCTCATCAAGGTTGTGGAGATTTTTCTAGCATGTCAAATGTGATATTTGAATGGAAGCATGCATTGTGTAACTTTTCCCAACTGACCTATTATGAACTCATAATTTGCTCATTGTACCAAAACTTTCTTTTCACATAGACAACTTCACTGAACTCTGCAAAAAGAGGGAGGAATTTATAAAGGGTGAAGACATCTGGAAAAAAATAATCAAGAGGAAGTTAAAGCCCAGCAGGTGGATGGAGACTGTGGAAGAGTAGAATCAAAGACAATCAAAACAGGTAAATACATAAACATTCTGGAGAAATTTTGATGATGACAAATTTTGGGATACTTGAATTTTGGCTCAGACGACAGCCTGTGGGGTGTCGTTTTTGACGAAGATGAATTTTGGCTGCGATTGGAGCCGTTTTTGGCAAACTTGAATTTTGGCTGTGACAACAGCTCGCTGGGTGCCATTTTTAATGGGGATGGCTTTAGGTTGCACCACCAGACAATCTGACAGTAACTACCTAGGTAAGCTAGCTAGCTAGATTTCCTCCTATAAAAAAAGGTACAAAATGGGTGTATTTTTACTGATTGATGTCTTTATTTCACGCATGTAAAATAACAACTAAAACAACAAAAACAAAACAGATGAACAAGAACAGATGAACAAGAAAAGAAAAAAGGGAAAGAAAAGAAAAACAAAAGGAAGAAAGGACATAGACTGTTTGCAAAATTCAAACATCTTAATTTAAATGCACGAAAAGGAGTAGGAAAAAGTATAAACTTATTTAACTACTACTACTTCTACTACTTCTGCTACTACTACTACTTCTACTACTACTGATTGCTTACTTTACTTTTGTATGACACCAGTATCTTCTATTTTTAAATCAGAGCCTGCTATAGCCTCTGAAAGAGATTAAATAAATCAGATTGCTGAGGCCTAATGCTGAAACTGAACTTATGGCTTGCATTTTAAACAAAACAAGGACTGTGAATTTTGATTCCTATCTCTTTTATATAAGGTTTTTTTTTATTAGGAGATACCTGAATCTGTTCTTAAAGCTTTTCAGTTGACTTTTGCAGATGTCAGACTGCATTCATTCAGTGATCCAAACTGTTCTTGACCAGTGCTGTGGTTTCACTTGAACTAGACGCAAGCTTCCTGCTTGACATGGTCTGTTCGCCTCTCACTGGCATCAACCACCTGTGTGTCTTCACTTGGAGCTGTTGATCCCCCACAAAGCCAGCAAATCCAAAGCAATCCCTGCCATGTGAGGTGAAGGAGGTTGACACTCTTCTGGTTAGATGATTGGCTTTTGCTAAGGACAGACCCAACATCACTCTGGCCTACTTCCTCATCCAAAGAGCTTTCAGAGCACCACTGACACGATCAATCAAGCTGATGGAGAATTAGGCCAGACCCAGGATCCCACTGGTTTCTGCTAGTTCTGAGCTGATGACACTGTTGGACGTCTTCAGATTTTGAAGGGAAGTGAGCATAATGTCTCTTTCATCTGTTGCACTAAGTTTCCTTGGCCAACCACTGTGTCTACGGTCCTCTACGTTGCCCGTTTCTTTGTGCTTCTTCAAATGAGCTTGAACCGCACATCTTGAAACCCCAGTCTGCTTTGAAATCTTTGCCCAGGTGGGACCTTGCTGATGCAGTATAACTACCTTTTCTCTTGTTGCTGTGCTCAGTCTTGATATGGTGTCTGATCTGTGACATGAAACTGTCTTCCACAACCTCACTTTGGTAACAGAGTTTGGCTGTTAAGCCTCCTACACAGCTGTTTCTGTTTCAGTTAATGACTGTGTTTCAACCTACATGTGAAATTGATGATCATTTGCACCTGTTTGGTATAATTGGTTTATCAAACACCTGACTATGATCCTACAAAATCCATGACTTTGTGCAAGTGTACCTAGAGGAATTGATGCTGTTTTCAGGGCAAAGGGTGGTCAAACCAAATATTGATTTGATTTAGATTTTAATTCTGTTGGCTCACTGCATTTTGTAAATCGATAAAAATAACAATTACATTTAATTTAGAGCATTTCCTCACACCTACTTAAAGTTTTGCACAGTGCTGTAAATTAGAAGAGGATTTTTTATTAATTTGCATTTTGAGAATAAAGTCAAACTAAATCTGACTTTTTTAAAATTTTGCATTTCGAGTTGAAAGTCGAAATAAGCTTGAAATTTCAAGATTTAGAGGCGGCACGGTGGTGCAGTGGTTAGCCTCACAGCAAGAAGGTCCTGAGTTCGATCCCCCGGCTTGCATGTTCTCCCTGTGTCTGCATGGGTTCTCTCTGGGTTCTCTGGCTTCCTCCCACAGTCCAAAGACATGTATGCTAGGTTAATTGGTGACACTAAATTGCCCGGAGGTGTGAATATGAGTGTGAGTGATTGTCTGTCTATGTGTGAACTGGTGAATTGTCCAGGGTGAACTCCGCCTCTTGCCCAATGTCAGCTGGGATAGAGTCCAGCAGCCCGCGACCCTTACGGAATAAGTGGTTACAGAAAATGAATGAATGAATGAATTTCAAGATTTAAGTCGAACTTTTGAAAATATATCAAATATATCATGAGGTGCGCATGCGTCGGCGTTGTCCACGTCCGACAAAATCTCAGACAAAATCTCTATCGCATATTGGCATTTTATACAGTTTTGAGCCACAAACATGATAAAAAATCTAGATCTTTGATGCTTCACTTGCATGCTCTTACTGGGTAAAAGGTTTTAGTAATCGGACCCTCGGATGTTCACCCAGGCCGTTTGAATCGCTTACCTGGATCGCTCCTGTCTCTTTGGCGTGCTGCCAGTCACCGGCTTGTCAAAACGCATAGACAATTCCACTACTATTCTGAGGACAATCCAAGGGAGCTCCATTCCTCTCGCTAGGGGACGAAACAAAAAGAGCACTGCAAGAGCAGAGGACCAAAGCGGGCCCAGGTGTTGGGCCCTGGTCGGTAAGTTTCATTCAGTCGAAACTTGATTGACAGCTGTCAGTGCCGAAGCGCAGTGGGCCTCGGTGTGTACTACCCAGTCGCTGTGGGCTCCATTGGACTCCAATTCTCCATTGTCTGCCATTTGATCTCTTATTTAGATTGTTGCCTGTCACTTCCCCAACAATCCATACTGGCCGAAGCTGTCTTGTTTCCCTGCAGCTGCGGCAACCCGACATGCCTCCACTCACCACCGTCTCCGCTGACTGCGAGAGCTGCAGCCGCCTCAGCCTTAAAATCAAGGAGCTAGAAGGAAGAATATCCACCTTGTATCAAATCCAGGAGGATGAGAGGCTCTTGGACACCCTCGTACACAAAAGGCACAAGAAATCCTTCTCCCAGTCCCCCCCATCGCAGGATATCCAGCTGAGCAACAGGTTTGATGCCCTGAACGAACAGGATTTTCCGCCGCTATCTGGTCACTTGCAGTCAGTGGGAAATCCTCTGAGATCACCGCTTAAGGATGGAAAGGTTACAGGGCCTGTCCAAGCTACGGCCAAGTCCAATCCTGCCCGTGGACGCGTAAAAGTATCCCGTTACCCCACCGTTTCCCCTCAGAATCGGAGCACCTTGACACGCCCCGCCCCTTCCTCAGGCCGAGCCCCGCTATCGCCCCGCCCTGCATCCTCACTCATAATTGGCGACTCGATAGTTAGGCAGGTAAAAAATAAAAACACTAAAACTCTCTCTTTCTCTGGCGCTCAAGTTGAAGACATAACAGTAAAGATCCCAGGCATCGTGAATAACCACTCCTCTGCACGAAACGTCGTTATTCACGTTGGAGTAAATGATATCCGCCATCGCTCAACTGAATCACTTAAACGGGATTTTAACTGTCTTTTTAACATACTGCAAAACTGTGGGAGAAAAGTCTCAATCTCTGGGCCGATCCCCGCCCTGAGAAAAGGCACTGAACATTTTAGCAGAATTTTAAGTCTCCACACCTGGCTGCAATCAGCATGTAGGGTGCGCAATCTTATATTCATTGATAATTTTAACCTCTTCTGGAACCGCCCCTCCTTTTATGGTCGTGATGGGTTCCATCCCAGTAGACTGGGTGCCCGCATCCTGACAGACAACATATCCCACACTATTTTAAACTATACTCGCAAATGACTTGTAGCGAAACATGACCACTCTGCCAGTCCAGAACCGCAAGTTTCTCCTACGAATCAGCTATTTCCCATCGCCTCTTATGCCTCACATAGTGCTATACCCTTAGGTCCTATACATAGCTCTTTCAAAATAAAAGCACTAATCAGACACAGACCTAAGCAGCTAAAAACTAACAGTGTAAATTTACAAAATCTAAGTTACATCAAACCAGTCAGTCATGTAGAACCTGCTAAATGTGCTTTGTTTAATGCACGGTCACTAACAGGCAAAACTTTCATATTAAATGACTATATCACCTCCAGTGGCTTAGATTTTCTATTTCTGACAGAAACCTGGCTTCGGCCTGGTGAATATAGCCAGCTGATTGAGGTGTGCCCCCCAAATTTTAAATCATTTACTTCTCCTAGGGTGAATGGTCGTGGTGGAGGTCTGGCTGCAATCTTCAACAGTAAATTTATGTGTAGCCCTATTTCTGTGGGTGACTTATCCAGTTTTGAGGCTCTAATGTTTAAAATAAACTGTGCCTCTCCTGTGCTCTGCCTTCTTGTATATCGCCCACCCAAAATGAATCCTTCGTTTTTAACAGAATTCTCAGAACTCCTAGCATCAATTGTTGTCAGTTATGACAAGTTAATTATTGTTGGTGATTTTAACTTCCATATTGATGATGTTTCAAATCACAGCTCTAAAGCGTTTCTAAATATCACAGAATCCTACAACCTGGTTCAACATGTTAAAGGCCCAACTCATAACCAAGGCCACACATTAGACTTAGTGTTTACTCTGGGGTTGACTGTAAATAATTTCTCCATCATAGACCTTTCTGTATCTGATCATATGTGCATCTTGTTTGACACTGTGGTCCAGACTGTGGAGACAAATCCCAAAAGGAAGGTGTCTTTTCATGTCATTAATGAGCACACAGCGGAAGCATTCATTATCCTTTTTAACAAGGCAGCGCACTCTCTGACATATCACTCAGATACAAATTACCTTACAAATACTTTTCAGAAATTATGCCTATCCACCTTGGACATGGTGGCACCCCTAAAATCTCAACTGAAACCAACAATAAAAGCAACCCCTTGGATAAATGAAGACATCCGGTCCCTTAAAAGAACATGCAGAAAAGCAGAAAGACAGTGGAAATCAAGTAAATTACAGGTGCATTATCAAACGTTAAAAGATCTATTGCAACATTATAATAACAAGGTGAAGGAGGCTCGAGGCCATTATTTTTCACAGCTAATTTCTGTTAATCAGCATAAACCTCGTACTCTATTTAGCACAATTAATAATCTTGTCAAGCCCCAGCAACCAGCTGCAACTGCATCATCCGCTGCAGAGTGTGAAAAGTTCCTCACCTTTTTCATAGAAAAAATAAAACTTATTAGAGCGCAGTTAACTCCTCCTGCATCATTTGTAGATATTCCTGGCCCTTACTTAGATCTAATGAACTGCTTCGAACCCATAACATTACAGGACCTCCTCAACACTGTGTCATATATGAGCATGTCATCCTGCCCACTTGACCCTCTTCCCACTAAACTTTTGAAAACATCTATGGACACTTTAGCACCTCATTTGCTCAATATTATAAACAGCTTGCTTTCCTCTGGATGTGTGCCAGACCTCTTCAAGACGGCTTGCGTTCAGCCACTTCTTAAAGGGCCCACGTTGGATCCAACAGACCTAAGAAACTTTAGGCCAATTTCTAAATTACCTTTTATCTCAAAGATATTGGAAAAAGTGGTCTTAACACAACTTTTAGAGGGACTTAGGAACAACAATATCTTTGAAAAATTCCAGAGTGGCTTTCGAAAGGCACATAGCACAGAAACAGCTCTTCTTCGTGTGACAAATGATTTGTTACTGGCTGCAGACTCAGGTCACTGCTCTGTCCTAGTGCTGCTGGACTTAAGTGCAGCCTTTGACACTATAGAGCACAGAATTCTTATTGAAAGACTGAGTACATGGGCAGGAATTTCTGGTGTTGCACTGAATTGGTTCTCCTCATATCTGGAAAACAGGAAGTTCTTCGTCTCCATTCAGGATTTTAAGTCAACAACAGCGGACATCTCTTATGGACTACCCCAAGGATCAATTCTGGGACCAGTTTTATTCTCCCTCTATATGCTACCCCTTGGACATATCATTCGGCAACACAACGTCTCCTTCCACTCTTATGCTGATGATACGCAGTTATATCTTTCACTTAAACCTCAAGATCTACACAGTCTCAGCATACTCCAATCCTGCTTATCCAGTGTCAAAGACTGGATGGCAATGAATTTTCTACAGTTCAACAGCAATAAAACAGAGGTTTTGATCTTTGGCCCAGAACGTCACAAATTACAGATACAGTCCTCTCTAGGTCCACTCTCCACCAATGTAAAATCTGTAGCAAAGAACCTTAGAGTAACTTTTGACAGTCAACTGTCCTTTGAACAGCACACCAGGAAGATCACACAGTCTTGTTTCTACCAGCTAAGAAACATCTCCAAGATTAGACACATGCTCAGTTTTAATGACACAGAAAAAGTCATACATGCTTTTATATCGTCACGTCTGGACTACTGTAACTCTCTTTTTACCTGTTTAAACTCACACTTGGTCTCACAACTACAACTCATCCAGAACTCAGCAGCCAGATTACTGACTACATCTAGAAAGTCCTGTCATATCACCCCAATTTTAGCATCCCTGCACTGGTTACCAGTTAAGTTTAGAATACATTTTAAAATTGTACTAATTACATACAAGGCAATTCATGGTCTTGCTCCAGAATATATTAAGGAGCTTTTAACCTTGTACAGTCCAGCCAGGCCCTTGAGATCAGCTGATCAAAATCTCCTGGCTGTTCCTCAGACCAGACTTAAAACTAAGGGTGACCGTGCCTTTTCAGCTTTGGCCCCTCGGCTCTGGTCTTCCCCTTAATGTGAGATCAGCAGACTCCACAGAGGCTTTCAAGCGACTTCTTAAATCTCACTTCTATAGAATGGCCTACTATGATTAATGTTTTATTGTTTTTAAGAAAATATGTTGTATTTATCTGCTCTAAATGCGTTTTTAAATGTTTCAATATGATCTTTATGCCTTTTTCCTTTTTGTTACGTGCCAGTCAGGAAAGGCGCTTATTCTGTAAATCTTTTAATATGGAAAGCACTTTGTGCGTAAGCTTGAAAAGTGCTATATAAATAAAATTATTATTATTATTATAAACTACAAATGCTAGCGCATGTGACTACCTCTTGCACTCCAGAATCATTTTACATGACAAGGAAATTCTTTCTCTTTTAGTGCATGAACAGTATAATCAGTATTAGGACTTTGAAAAAGATTGTGCCAAAAAATGGGTCCTGAAGGTGTGGAAAGCAGGTGGGTGTTGCATCTAAGACCAGCAGCAGAGCTACCATATATGCAGATAATGCAGCTGCATTAGGGCCTGGGACTGACAGGGGCCCTTGCAATAATTCACTAGGGTTGGGCATGCATGTTTATATGACTGTCTCTTATCATTTGAAAAGCCTACCAGAAGCCTTTTATGTGGCATTGACATCGCCATGTGTTAATGCTCATTAGCTAACGTGGTGTAAAAGGTATTTATAGTACTTATTCAGTCAAGACACTTGATGGTGTTGTGTGGTGTCACATATTTGTGACATGTCATTTACCAAATAAATAACATTACAATAACATAAAATAAGTTTTGCATATATGAGCTTATAGTTTAACTCATACATGTCACATTTCTAAATTAAGTTTAATAGGGATTTATGGGTGATTTCATGTTCAAAAATGCACACAGAGTGCAGTGCAATACAAATGCAAGGGAAAATAAACAGAAAAGTAAGAAATGTCAAGACAGCAATTAAGTAAGAAACAAGCAAAATACAAAGACAAAATTAAGTTTGAGAAGCCAGAATTGAAAGAAGCAGCAGAGAAAGAAAAAGCAGCTTCTAAAAATAGTCTTCTTTCAGAAAGTTTTAGAGAGACAAGCAATATAAGCTATACCTATGGTTGTATTAAGGGGACCAAACCTATGATGGAAGTAGAACTTATTTATTTTATTTGACTAATTACCATCCTACACACTTCTGTTCTTTGATTATTTGCTAATGTCAACATGTAGACATGAATAATGTTGTCAATGTGAAGGTGCACTGTCACCAAGTATACTGTATTTCCCTCTGTTATAAGGAGCGCTGTTACCTGTTAGTTTTAATATGTGAGAAAAAGCGCTGACAGCGATTATGTGATATTTCTTCTCATATCACAGTGGTGCATTTCACTGTTGTTGGTCGTTTTAAAGCTGCATGCTTTCACTACTATCATTCACTGACATTACATTACATCTGATTGTGATGGGCAGAGCCAGGTTTGATAATCCTGCATCAGGGCCTGGTACTGACTCGTTATGCCACTGTCTGAGACACAGGCATGACCGCAGCAAAGGTCCCAACACACCATGGCATATGGATTCCAACAATAAGCTTCACGCCATAGGACTTTTGTTGCAGTAAAATCTGTTTCACGCAGGTCATGCCGTGCCCGCCTCAGCTCCAAAGCATTCTGTAGAGGCAGTGAAATGCGAAAACGATAGTAGTTTGATATATTCTCAAAAGTTTGACTTTAATCTTAATTTCAAGTTTATTGCTGACATTTTGACTTTATTCTCTAAATGCAGCAAAGAGGAAGTGGAACATTCTGTCTAATGTTGCTGACAGCTACAGCTGGTCAAAAGCACCATCTAGTGGTAGTAAGTGAACTCTACACAGTACATGGAAAAGTTAGTACAATGAAAACATGAAAGATTAAGGTAACTTTATAACCATTTATTTACATTATTTTTGTTCTCCACCTATGGAAAAGCCACACACTGAAGAGCAACTACAGGAACTAAAATGTTTAAATATACAAACTGTAAAATAATCAACTATCTGACCACAAAATACACACAGCCAAAAGGAATGTTCATAAAAACAAAAGGAAATGATAGCCTGCCCTCACATCACCATTAGTCTGTTAGCCGTAATTACAAAAAAAAATAAAATAAAAAAATTGATCTAATCAGCGGTGGTGTTTGGTCATACTGCTGTGTCCCACACTAAAACAAAGAAACATCCAGATGCAAAATATATATGTTCAAAAAGTTAGATAACGGGATAATGGAACAGACTTTCAGATATGTTCTAAAGAATCTGAACTCTAGGAAAGATCAATGGGGCAAATGGGATGCAGTCAGGAGAATATGACAGCAGGCTTTTCATGTCACCTTCCAGTGGACATTCGGAACAGCTAGAAGCACACCACATTTGAATCACCCAGTTATTTTGAAACATATTGAGACCTTAACCACAATGCACTGTAAAAATCAAGTAGAGGAAGAGAGTATCAGGGGTCTCATTACAGAAATGTCCAAAGTCTGAAATCCTCTCTTATCTCAGCTATGAATGAGATTTGGGATTTTTTGGGACATGTGTCCAAAGTGCATTGAGGAAACCATCCTTTCTTATGTTCTGATCTTAACCAAAGAATTTCCTAAGTTAGGAATCCTCACTAAGTACACACCCTCTCCTGAATTCAAAAGAAAAGTCAAAATATTGTGACTGGCAGGCATCTCAAATCCTACAATGATGCTTTAAATTTCACAGGGAGTATTAAAGGGCTTATATCAACTGCCAAGGTGATTAATTTCAAATGTGACTCAACTCCCAAAAGGTGGGTTCCTCTCCTCCAAAACACAATTCATCCCTCTGACCTGTCTTTTCTTTTCCATTCACAAGTTAACCAGTGACAAGTGAAGTGAGACAGCTGTTATCATATACAGGCAGTCTTGCATACATGTTAAACACAGATACAGGAATGGCAGGATGAGCACTGACTGAAGAACCAAGTTTACAGCTCTAGGATTTCCTAAGTTACGATAAGATACAAGGTCATGAGTGAAGGAACTGCTTCTGTAAAAGGAAGACAGGCCTTTTCCTATAATGGAAACATAATTTGAACTTAAGACAGGGCATGCACTTTTTTCTGTAATCAGGCCCCAGGAGCATAATGAAACAAGTCACAAGAGTAGAGTTAAAAGAAACAAAAGGCTCTACAGGTTACATTTTGAATTTCAACATCTCAATTTATATATATATATATATATATATATATATATATATATATATATATATATATATATATATATATATATATATAAAAAGCCAGCAAAAACAGAAAAACCAATCACATCTGATCTCGGACAGTTAAGTTCAGAGAACATGAGTCTCTGCCAAATGACCAAGTAACAACAAGGGCAAGAGGCAGGATGACTGTAACTGGAGATATATATATAATGTATACGCATAACGTATAATGTGCTAACAGGGTAACCTACAAACCGCTGTCCAAGAATCAAAGCGTGCAACGAGAGTGTGGTGTTTTCTCAGAGCCTTTCGGGACAATTGTATGAACATTTCTTTAGACAAAAAGAGAGTCAATTGCTAGCAGTCTGACCATTAGCTTTGGCATGGGACCATTATAATTATGTAATATTTATTTTTTTATTCCATCTTATTAGAACTCTGATCTAACTTTCACGCTTTTCATTTATGGCACTGCCCTCACCAAGTTGGTATTTGACCTCTTGGGATTCTTTTTAGTGTTGCCGGATCTCAATAAAGACGTCACAGCAAGTCACAGGTTGGAAACAAACCAAAACTTTGACCAGATTACTTAACCAATTTATTTAAAGGTTAATCTGAAAGTAAGAATCAAATGACATGTTACAAATATTCCCTAATTACACAGAATATTACAATAAGTACAGAAGGTTAAGTTGAAGCACGAAGTGTCTGTAAAGTGTGATGGATGTTTGGGTTAGAATTTTCCTGTTTGCTTTCCATTTTCAATTCCAAAAAAAGTTGGCCAACATGGAAGTTTTTTTCCAACCTGCTGTTGCTTGTTTTGTTGTGTTTCTGGCCCTGATCAGGAAACCAGAAGAAAATGGGAGTGGGTAAAGGCATATCAAGTTTCCTGGAGTGCCATAACAAGAGCCAGGAAAGAGGCAGTAGGAGGGGTGCTGTCAACCCCTCCTCCAGGGCTTTGCTTGGCTTATACAAAGCATGAACGTGGAGGCAAGTAAGGTAATCGCAAAACTTATCATGTCATGTTTCACAGTCATTCACTGTGCATTCCAGTGCAATTGCTCTACAACAGAGAAAGGGATTGGCCTGGTTATGCATTCCCACACTTACATGGCTTGTCAAAGGCATTATTTGATAATGACTAGTAAGATAATTTGCACAGGGGCAGGTAAAAATTGAACTTGGGCTACAGACTTGTGAGCCACTTGCCCGCTGGGTAAGAAAAGGAATGTACATGCACTTGTTAAATACATTTTTAGAACACAGAGAAAGCAGCAGCAGAAAATGGTTTTCCTCAAAAAGTAAATGGCCATTCATTCTTGAACAACACTTTGTAGGATCTGCTCGTACACATGTGCATTCATCTATTTTTATTTATCAATTTAAAGTGGACGGAGAAAGATGTGTAAAATCATTGGAATTAAATACTCAAACAATCTACTGATGCCGTCTTCACTTCCCTTGAAATCAAGAAGCTCTACATTCTGTTGAAGTAAATCACATTTGGATTTTCATTTTGGAAGACTGTTGTGTCCACATTTAAAAACCTGTTGGTGAATTTCAGCTTTCATAAAAACAGGAAGATAAAACTTCATTTACAAATCTGTACAAGTTTCCACGTCTTTACACAGATAAAGGTGTTGCCTTCACAGCAGTCCCTCATCAGAACAGGTATTTTCGACATGAGTCTGATCCACACCGACACTCAACTCGAATCCTCTTCTTTGGAGAGCTGGGGAGCCCCGCTAGACTGAAACTTGAGTCCATTTTGGTGCTTTCTGTGTCGACAGGATCAACTGGAAACAAACAGGAGTTGGGTTGGAAAGGTTTCAACTGAAAAGCCAGCTCTTATAAACCATTAGACAGCTTGAACACAACCCCTTAACAAATTTACCCCTCAACATACAGTCAATTGGGAATGGCATGGTGAAGGCAATGGTGCCCTGTAATACAGGGGTGAGCTGTATGTGTTAAAGATTACATTTTACAAGAAAAGCTATGAGTGATGATGCAACATTTGAACATTTGATCTTTAGATCTTCACCTCTCTTTGAACATAACAAGGGTGCAGAGGGCTGTAATGTTAGCTCCTTGTCAAGGCTGCCATGGTTTAACCAAATTAGCCTAAGTTTTAACAAATTAGCACTAGGTGATTCATGTTCATGGTAATGTATTATAACAGAAAACTACTCTGTTCACACCCTGTGACTGTTTGGTGAAGCTGGTGCTCTGTATAACATAAAACAACTTTTCTGCATTGTCTCTACAACTTCACTGAACATTTGTTGTTATGGGGGGGGTGAAGCCTTTGTTGCTGACAGCTGTGCTTTTAAACACCCAATAACAGCCTGCTGTGTACTCTTTCATTTTCAGTGAGCTCTCACCGTTTTAACATTTTGAACAGGAATGAGGAATTTCAAACTGAATTCACCTATTTATACCCAAATTTGAGCTGGCTCACTGGGCTTATAATAATAATATATAATATATAACATAAAAATATAATATATAATAATAATTATATTTTAGCATTAAAAATATCATTTTGGTTAAAAAGCTTCTGCATACTGGTGTATTAACCATTACAGAAACATAAAAATGATTTTGGTAATTACCAATGTTGTTAATTTAGGGCACCCTTACAATGGGTGGTGGTCTAATAAATTTGTTAAGCACTGTACATAGCACAATACTATATAATTCAGCAGTGTGTAGTATTTGAAGTATACTATACTAGTACTACTATTATTATTACGGTGTAATTTTTATTATTATATATAATCCCACCTCTTTTTTCTTTTTTGCTGATCCGAAAAATGATCTGATCCGTGACACGATCCAAACTGTGAATTTTATGATCCGTTGCACCAGGCAATTATTTGACAGTGCTGATGATTACACCTGATTTTATTCTGAACTTCATCCCTTTGACTATCCCTTAAAGCCTGTTCAAATGTTAACTGAACATGAGTATAAAATGTGCTGATTTAAAGACACTTACTTTGCATCTTGTAGTCAAAGGTGAGCTCCTCTCCTGCTCGAATAGCACGTGTTGAAAATAAAGCAATTCTTGGTAGCCTCTCATCAATGTTGTCGATGAAAACATTAAAAACCTGCAGGTTGGGGTTACACTGCAAAAAACAAAAAAAAAACAAACAAACTCATGTCACAACTTTTCATCCACCCAGATTTGGCTTTAAAATTCCACACAATAAAAGAAACAGCAGATCCAAACACAGAAAAAGGATGCTGGTAAACTGTGGCACTGACTCGACTTCTATTTTCTGATAATTCACAATTTAAATTACTAATTAGTTACTGTGTATTAAGAAAAGTAATGTTCTGATGGTTAATACAACAGCAGCAAAAAACCCTGCATAAAAGTTCAGATGCACATTGCTACACAGAGCCTAATTCACTGTGGTCCTGCTGACAGAAAGCACTGACTGCAGTTTGAAGACACTCACACTGTGGTTGACAAAGTGGGAGATGTTGCCTAGGTGAGCTGCATCCACTGTATAGACGTCTTCCACATAGTCCAGGTCAAACAGGTATGTGGAACCTTGTCGGTCATAGACATGACCCCTCCTCTCTGCTTCATCTGTGGTGATGATCTGGAGGATAACACAGCATTTCACTGCAACAAACCTCTCAGTGGATTTAGTCATTTTTGGACAACACGAAAAAAAACCCAACAATTTCAGATTTTTAATAAAACATATCAATATGAATGAACACAAGGTCAGCAACAAATAGCTGATGTTGAGCACCACTGAAATACAGAATGAAAGTGGTATCAACATAGATGAAGAGTGTCTATAAAGATTAGTTCATTGGTTAATCATCTAATTAAACAGAGGAAACATGCAGTAAATCCTACCTTTGTTTAACTCAGTGTGTCAGGTGTCACTTTTATTGACAGCGTAGCCGCATTGGCTAAAGTAAAAACATATTTTTATTATCTCTGGTATTCCCCTCATTTATAAGCAAATATTAATAACACCTTATAATGCCTCAAAATACAAACCTGCCTTTAACTATAGCTTTGAGCAGACATCAACTGCTGCCTCCCATTGTGTCCTGACTCTGACTCTCTGACTAGTAAAGACAAGCATTTATTTCTCACATTTGTCTGACCATCTTTAAAATGGCTAATCCGATACTGAGTCTGATCCAAATTTTTGTGTACCTGAATGTTGATTAAATGTGTCTGACACACTGATATATGTCCACTGCTGTCAATGTCTAAATTTCATGAAATGTTAGTTTTTAATTTCACCTTAATTTAACCAGGTTTGTCACATTATTTCTTACTTGATTAACCGATGGAATTAACTGCAGAATAATCAGAGCCTTTTTTGACTTTTGAAAGGGGCACATGCCAGAAAAAGTTTTAAAACCACTGCTGTAAGCACAGCTTCCAATATTTTTAGAATTTTTTATGCAACATTTTATGAAGTTGTAATACTATATAAAAAGTTGTATCTACTTGCAGTAAATGGTAAAGTAATAAGGTATAAGCCTGCTAAGATACTTTTCTCTAAATGTTTTGCTTTTAGAACATGCCTAGTAGGGGTGTGTATCTCACTGACTGAGATGATTCGATTCGTATCTCGATATATGTTCAACGATTCGATATATTTTATAAATCTTTAAGTGGCCAACGATTTGGTTCGATACAATTCAGCTCTGTCACGATACGATATGATACAATGCAATACAAGACAATGCAATGTGTCAGTCTTTACATTTTGATTCAATTAATGCTACATTTGTAGAGTGCTGTTAGTTGCCAAAAATTCTGATAGTTTTACTAAATATAGTAACAGTAGAGACAGAAAGAGGGAGACATTGCAGTGGTGTTTATATCTTATTATGAGTCTCATGTGTAAATGAGATGAGATAAATGAGAACATTTAAAACTAACACTGCATACTGTTCTTAAGTTTTGACGTTCTAAAAAGAGCGGCGAGCAGAACGAACCATATGATTTTAACATGAACTTCTTCTGAACAAAATGACATAAATGGACAATGGACATAAATGTAATCTCTCAATGGTTATAAGCTGCATTAAGCCACAGAGTTCCAAGTGACAGAGCAGGTCTTACCTCTCCCACATACTCCATCACAAATGTGTTCTTCTTGATGTGCTGCAGTGTGCGAACACCCCACCCCCGGCCATTCTCTGTCTTGAAGATGCACAGGTCAAACTGGATACCCTTCTGCACCACTCTGTTGGGGCAATCAGGGCCACAGCTGCACTGGGAGTTACACTCATATATGGGCTTCCCCGGCCGGATGCGGACTTGCCCCCTGTCATTGTAGGCCATGCGGTGCAGGGAGGCCCCGGGGCAGCAGCCGTTCACTGGCTCCTCTAAACAGTTTTTACACTCACAGCCAACAGCCATCTCATCCAACACGATGCCCGGACCTACTTTGTAATTGTTGATGTAGGTGAAGTTTTTCGGTGGGCCCTCGAAGTCCACTTCGTTCATGACAAAAATGCGGCCTGGGTGGTTGCGAGTCTGGTTTAGATGAGCCTCCCAGTCCTGCAGACGCTGACGCAATTTGGCTTTCTGGACGAGGAACGAGGCAACTTCATTATCCAGCTTTTTAGGGATGCAGCGTCTCTTGTGGCGCCTCAGCTCCTTTTCCAGGTCCACATGGAACTGTTTTATAAGTTTGGGGCATCTGAGGTTCTTCTTGGGTTCCCACGTGTTATCTGACTCTGGGAAACCCCTCCACTTTACCAGATAGAACTCTTCATCATCCTTAAACAGACAACAACTTCAATTAGGATGTGATTAGTGGGAATGATCATTTTTGCATCACAATTTCAATTTTAATCGGAAGAAAAACCTATTAATATCATTGTGATGATGTGATATTTGTTGGGGTCTGAACCAAACAAACATTTTTTTCTTTCATCTGGAGAACAAGATTTTTAGGTCAGAGCATATAGTTTCATTCTGTTTATGTGATTTGGATATTGCACTTGTCCATGTAGTACTTTGATAGTATTGCGATTAATTGTGCAGTCCTAATCAGGATTCTCTCTCATATATGCATATATGTTTTTTTCTATCTCAACATTAACAAATGAAACAGACAGCAGATGTGCTCAGTGGTTTGAAAATTCACAGGATCAAACCAGCACTGAAGGCTTAATGTTTAGAGGTCTTCTCATTCACTTTGGCTCAATTCTGCAATATGTTTTTTTAAACAATAAGTTCAAATGTTTGAACAATAAGTCAAGCCAACTGCACAGGTTTTAGCACATGGTTGGCAAATGTCAACAGTCTGCACAAAAACCACTTAAACATGACTCACTGATCAAAACTGATGAGCTGATTCTCAGTGAACTCTTCACAACGTCTGAACTTTTTCATCAGTTGAGCCGTAATAGGGTTGGGCAGTTGGACAAATATATGGGCTGAATCTATCGCCAACTGCTTTTTTGGCCAATTTTTAGGCTGACATTTGTCATTTTATTTTGCTAATATAATAGTCTGCAGAGTGACAGCCTCCGCTCTGCATCACGCTCTAATCTAGCAGTGCAGTACACATCCACTCAGCCAACCATGAGTGCTTAGAGCTGGGTGAGGAGTGAGAGGAAAACAGTAAAGTCAGACTTCCTTTCACGCTTTGAATTAAGGGACAGACTAACAAAGACAGTTTGGGTGAGTTTTACATGTTTTTCTGTCAAGTTTGAATTAAGTGTGTTTTCTGAGGCGTTAAGGAGCCAATTAATGTTGAATTAGTTCAGTAAGAGAGAAAGTTGAATTCAGAAGGTGTGAGGTTGTATTTCTGTGTTAAAAATGGAAAATAAGTATGGCAACAGCTGAGACCCGAAAGGATGGGATAGGTGGGAGTGGGGACAAAGATATCGCCAATCCGTGATGGATGGGCTGACGATGATCATTTGGAAAATTTTAACCCATCACCCGACTCTAAGGCGTAACACACAAAATGATCCACTTGCAAAAATGTGCAAGACATATATGGATACTGCATAAATATCTGATACAGAATGTTTGTGATGTCTGTTAAATTGGCATATTACTGTCAGGTGACAGTAATGAACCATCAATCACATTGTTACCATTTTGTTGCAAATTTCCTGTTCACTGTGTCGGCTCTGACTTTACACGAAAGATCAAAGGTGAATTTTCTGTTTACATCTACCACATTGCCACACAAATAAATGTACTGTAGAAATACAAATGTACTTATCTGTATACTACAGTATTGTGCAGCATGATCTTTTCTCAGTTAACCTCAGTTGACCTACTGTTGAAATCTGAAACTAAAAGGCTCGGGCTGATACACAACAGTATTCAGCTGGACAAAACTGACACTCATATAGTACAGTAAGCAGTCAATAGTGCTGAACAGTTAATCGCAATTTTATCAAAATGTGTGTCAAACTGCCATTTCAAATTAAATATCTTGCTACACAAATGTCTTGGCATACACTTCATATTTTTAAAGACATAAGAAAACATTTGTGTTTGGTTGAGATCATTTAAAAAATCACACCATAATGTTTTGAATGAAAATGAGAATAATGATGTAAAAATTAGTATTCCCTCTAATATCGCAAATCATACTGGAATTGCAGTTTCAAAATAATCACAAATAGATAATTATTCAAATTAGTTCAGCCCTAGCAGTCAATGTCAACAAAAGGTAGAAAAAACAGATTTGTTTAACACAGGGGTTTGCAACCTTTACAATCAAATGAGCCATTTTTGGCCAAAGAAGGGGGGATAGCTTATGGAGACTCAAGAAGACGAGCCACCATCACAGTTTAGAGGAAAAGACACCACACTATAGACACAGTCTTTGATGCATTTAGTTGATGAAATATTAACACTTTTTTGAAATTTTGGTGTACAACATACTGCAATATATTTGAGTTTTGTGCCCAACTTAAAATTCTACAAATTTTCTGCTGACCAATTTACTATTCTTCCTTAGATAAATTTATAGTAAAAGTTAAAGTTAGAGAAACTCAAAAAAATAGTTTTTCAAAATTTGGTCACAGTTAACTGTGAACCTGATTTGTTACTATTTTGTTGTCTTAAAATTAAATGGTTTATGCTATAATTTTTAAATACAACATTTTCGGTTTTCTACATTTCAAATATTTAAATTTATCTAAAGGGGAAAAGTAAATTATCTGAATAAAAGATTCAGTTGTTGGTAAAACTTTTTTAGAACTGAAGAATTTGACTTGGGCTCAAAACTGATGTACTATGTATGTAGTACATTGCCTTGAAATTTTGAGTTGTCTCAACTTATTCATAGACCTAAAACAATGAAACACGAAGGATATTTAAAAATATATAATGTTATTCATTTCCATATCAATTTTTGCCAAAGTCACAGGGAGCCACTGGAGAGGAGCTGAAGAGCTGTATGTGGCTCTGGAGCCTCAGGTTGAAGACCCCTGGTATAACAGTGTGCCAGAAGAAGGTGCCAGTGTTGACTGTCTAGGGATATAACTTATGATTATTTTCATAGTCCATTAATTGGTTGATTATTTTCTCGATTAATCATTTAATAGTTGTTTGGTCTATAAAATGTCAAAAAATGATGACAAATGTCAATCGGTATTTCCCAAAGCCCAAGATGACATACTCGTGGGTCTTGTTTCGCTCACAGCCTAAAGATATTCATTTTACTGCCATGAAACAGACAGTTTTACTATTTTTCCCCTCAAAGGATCACTCAACGGGTAATCACATGCCTTTTCTGTCTCCTCAGCAGTGGACTGTTTCTTGTTGTTTGAGTAAACTACACCAGGTCATCTCATGAACACCAAGTTTCAATGAAAAATCTTGTTGCTCATTTTTTATGAGTTTGTCATGAGCTTCAAGGAGATTATGTTTGTCACTGACAGATGATTTCAATGTGCACCCACAACCAGCCTCAGGTAGCAGCTGGAAGCAGATTGGTTACCGCAAGGTTAAGTATCATGAGAGTAAAGTAAAAAAAAAAAGAAAAAAAAGAAAAATAGAATTACTGTAGCTTTAGAATTGTTTTCCACATGTCATATATGTCAATGTTTGAAAAGACTCAAAATGAACACTGTAAGTGGGCCACTTGATTACTACAAGCTAGAGATGCAATGATTACTTGATTATCAAATTAATCACCAACTATTCTTAATTGATTGTTCTGAGTATTTATTTAACTTAAAAAAATGTGAATATTTTCTGGTTTCTTTAGTCCTCTTATGATAGTTAACTGATTACCTTTGTTTTTTGGACATAACAAGACATTTAAAGGTGTCAGCTGGGACTTTGAAAAACACTGACTTTTTCTGACATTTTATAGACCAAACCACTGATGGATAGTTGCAGCCCAACTATAGGCACATTATTTAAACAGTATTTGTATGGTAATGATTCTGTCCCACATTTTTTGATTGTTACAAGTGGTTGATCACTACTACGTTAATATAAGAGATTTCCACTGTATTTGCATTGGAAAAAAATCTTGTTGTCTTTGACCCTTTTCATCATCTAATAAATTCCATTTTAGTTCTTTTAAGTCCATTGTTACTATTTATTTCTACCATATAGTTCAGCAGCTAGTCTTTCTTAACCTCTTAGTCCTCTGTGAGGGTGAACACTCCCCAATCTACCCTTGTGGTTTTAAACCTCAAATGTACTTATCTCTCTATGCCTGCTATAAGTTCCCGCCATAAACATGTAGACCAGTTCACTGTCTTTCAGATAAACACTCTTAATTAGCACTGAGTAACAGGAAACATATGTGTGTGTGTGTGTGTGTGTGTGTGTGTGTGCGTGTGTTTATATATATATATATATATATATATATATCATTTTTGTGACATTAAAGACATCCTTTGTCATGTGGACAAATATCTTCTCTCAAATGTGTTTTATTTAGGAGAAAATAGGGGGTCAAAATTATAGTAACTGCAAAAAGGCGTAGAAAAACCACTGTAACGTCAGTTATTATATTCTAACGTAAAATATCTGGAAGAAAATGAAAACATATGTCAACCATGTGCATTACTCTACTTTATATAACAATGGTATAGGAAAATATTTAAAAAAGACCCCAGAGTCATAACTTTGAGACCCACCTCAGGCTCTAATCCCAGGTGTGAAAATGCATTGTATTAAAATTCAGCAATCAGTGTTATATATTATCAGAAAAGGTTTGATGGTATTCTGTTGCAGCATATAGCCTTTTATATTTAAAATTCCAAATTTATTTCATTAGAATATAATTAGTAGCTTCAAATGCTCAGAAACATCCCAAAATCACTGAAGTTACTTCAAACATCACAAGTGTACTGTAATATAACAATAAATGTTGCCAATAAATGATGATAACAATAACAAAGAATGACGGTAAAAGCTACAATTCATTTGACATCGTTATCAGACTGAGGATTTGATCATATTTGTCATTATACTGCTTTTTAAAGCTGGAGTGATCAGATAAAATGGAAATTACTGCTTTTTGCCTATTTTTTGGTAGACTCTGCAAAGGCAGAATACAGGAACTTCCAAATAAGGGTCAAAATTCAAATAATGGGTCAGGATCAATATGTATTATATTACATAAAGCTAATAAACTGCCACATATCCAATTATCTGCCTGCAACTATTTTGGCTTGACAACAAGAAAACTTCAGCCTTTTTCCTTTGTAGGGCATAGACATTCCCTGATCCAATCCCAGTAGTGCTAAATGCAGACAAACACTCAACTACCATTTTAAAGTTTTAAGAACAGCTCTGGTAAAGCAACACACCCTTTAATTCAAGCTTGATATAGGCATCATTGTGCACTTAGCATTAAAAGAGGGACGTTATCCCATTTAGAATTGTAGAGATTTTGATGCTAAGCTTCAAATTTCTTTTACCACTGACTGGTAATTTCTTATATTCCTGTTTAACTATTGCTCAGAGGTGTCCATATGGAACATGTTCATTATATAACAAGGTATCTTTGTTTCTGTCAGTCTGGTTGAACCACTGTACAGTGTTTTGTTCTCCGTGTGTAAAACACACTTTTTTGCAAACTCTTCATACAAAATAGCATGAAGAGGACTATAACCAAAAGCATGAAAGACAATTAAAATGTAGTAGTCCTTTCAGCCATCTGAATATACCTAATCAACTTTTTGTGTCAGGTAATTCCACAATTTTGACTGGTGGTTAGTAGGTGTGTTTATATATTTTGAGCTGATTCACAGAGAAGGAATAATAGTTGCTTGGAGCTTCAGACTGTCCCCCAAACAGAAGTAAAAATTAACAGTGTACAGGCTACATAATGCATACTTACCACTTGCAATGTGCCATGATAACTGGAGCTGTTACAACACTGATATCTTACCTTTGTCTTCTTGTAATCACAGAGGAACTCCACCTCATAGTCGTTGATATTGGTTCTGGTGACTCCGAGCTCTTCACAGTGGAGCTTCTCACTGCGACACAGGGCTTCCAGCTCAACCCAGGACGTTTTACAGGCCACGCTGCAATCTGACAACAGCAAATCCCTTAAACCAAATTAACTTCGCACCAAACTCCATTTAAAAGTCAGTCAGTTTTAACTGAGGCTGCCCATTGCTGAAGATGCAAAGCACATGAACATGACTTTGACATCTATTAATATTGTCTGGATGCATGACTTAATACGGCATATATATATATAATCCAGTGAGGAGCATTTTATCGCAATAACATCTACTTTTCTGGTAACTCCGCCTTCTACCGCCAAACACCGCAGAGAATGAAACTGCACGTTAACCGTGGAACGTTGACTTAAATAAACGGTGACTTCGTTGTGTCAGTGGGCTGGAAAACATTTGGCTCTCGAATATTGAACCTTACTTTTTAGTGTGTGACGGCTCCTGAACAGAAAAAAAAGAAAAGCAATGTGTGCTTTTAAGAGAAAACGTCACTGACGAGAAGTCCCCGCAGTAGGAACAAGGTTAGAACCAGTTTTTAGTACTTGAATCGTTGGGTGCACAACGTCACCTCTGACGGGAACATCAACTAGCCAAAACAGGTTTATAATTCAATTAAACATAACGTTACGCTGCATGGCGCCTGATGCTTGTGGAGGAACTTATCGTTAGTTTTGCCCGCTAAACCACACCGCCTGCCCATAAACTGCACAGGGCTAAAGTGACTTTACTAAGTCATTCATTTATGCTTCCTTAACAGATAACATACATCTAAACTATATCAGAGGTACTGTGAGTACACACGCGGAGATACCGAACAAAAGAGGCTGCATTTAACTGCACAAGTCCTCCGGACAACTGACGGCTTCCTACGGTCACCTTAACATACAAGCCACCGCTGTCGTTGATCTTATGTGAACTGGAGGATAGAAAATTATATTCGAGGGCTCCAAACAGTTAACACACAGACTTTACCATACACCAAGAGTAAATAAATATATAAAGTCATGAGTTACCTTTCAAATTTTCCGCCATGTTTTCCGCACAGCCGCCAAAATAGTAGAAACTGAACTGGTGGGGAGTATCGGACTGCGGAGATGACTGTAGCGGCTTCTGATTGGATAAGCGTCATCTATCAGGCCTCTCATTGGCTCAGGCGTAGTCAGCAGGGTCTGCCCGCCCGGAAGACAATAGAAAGCCAACCTGAGTGAGTGCAGTACAGGGCTGAATGGTAGTGATGGGAAGTTCGGCTCTTTTCAGAGAGCCGGCTCTTTTGGCTCAGCTCCCAAAGAAGAGCCGGCTCTTTTGACTCCTGAACGGCTCTTAATTTAGGATATTTTGTAGGCCTTTATTTCACAATAACTTTGCAAAAATTAATGGTTTGTGTTTTCATGTTTCATGTTCAGTGTTTTTATGAGAAGCCTTATAATTGCCTAATTTTGTGCATTTAGCCAGCCAGATGCTGCTTCGCTTTCGGGTGTCACTCATAGTTTCAATACACAACTACACAAGGCACTCACACACAGACAGAGAGAGACAGGGGCGCTCAGACAGACAGACAGAGAGGGGGGCGCTCCAGGGGGCGTTTTCACATAATGGTATGATCCTATATCCTCACATCTGATTGGCCACGATACTGACCAATCAAAACAAAGTTCTGCCTTGAGCAGAGCTCAGGCTGAGCACTGAGGTAAGCAGCGAAAGGAAAAAAAACTGGGAGCCGGCTCTCACTCCATGCGAGCTGATTCACTACAAAGCATCGGCTCTCAGAGCCGCATCTTTTGTGCATGACACCACATCACCACTGAATGGTTTAGAGCTGCGAGTGGTTTATAGTGTTAGTTCTACACATGTTAAACTCGTAACAGAATAGTAATCTACAGGTAGTCGGGTTAAGAACCTTAACGTAAAATCACTTACTATTCATTTCATTTTCCTATTAAAATGATGCATTTTAATTGCATAATTCGTACAGATTTCTCTGAAAGTCAACACTGTCACAAATTGACTTTTTTTTACAGGGATCTAAAGTTATTTATTTATCATTTAATAACAAGGTTGTAAAATAAGATTTAGTTGTTAGTAATAAAAACTTGGTAATAAAATGTATATATGAATTCACCTTGATAAACACTAGGGTTGCAAATTTTAAGCTCCTTCCTTAACTGATCATTGACAAAATCCATGCTTATCATCATACTTACAAAAGCTTAAAAAATTTTGCATATACCAAACAATAACAAACAAACCCCTCTCAATCGAAGTTTTATTGCCACAGCAACACGTTGCACATTCTCTGACAATGTTACATACATCCTTAGAGATGAAGCTGCTAACTAGAATCATATAGGGTTTTTGGGTTTGTCCTAATAGGAGAAGCATTTCTGGTTTGTGTTTGAACTTCTTCTAAAAGTTCACTTGTACCTTTTTCAGAGAGTTCTACCTAGAGCCCAACATAATGGGTTATACCAAGAACCATCTGTGAAAGGTTTCACCTAGAACTCCATGTGAGAGGTTCTACAGAGAATCCTTTTATGGTGAAATGGTTCCACCCAGAACCCTCTCTAGAGGTTCTCTCCAGAACCTTTTCTACTTTCAGGGTTTTATCTAGAAACAACCCAGGGGGGTCCACCGAGAATCGTTTTCTATTATGGTACAAAGAACAATCCTTGAAGAATTCTTTCTTCTGAAAAAGGGTCTTCGGATAAAAAGGGTTCTTCAGAAGCAAATTGCTCTGGGTAGAACCACAGCTCTTCAGGAGGAACCCTTTTGGAACCCTTATTTCTAAGAGTGTAGCCTATCAAACATATGAAGGGCTACGTATTCCAGATGTTTATTTGATAGAGGATTGATTAGTTTTACATGATTGACCATGTAAACTGTTTAAATCTTGTATATTCTTCTACTTTTTTCTTACATAGTGTTGAACGATGCAATACAGTTAATCCATTACAATTTAAGGGTGCAATTTTACAGATTGGTGAAAAATAATAACTCATCATAGTTGTTTATTTTTTCATATCAGCACTACATTTTGATTAGTGTATTAAATAAATGCCCATGTATCCGTCTGCACATCTCAACTTTCATAAACAAGTCACATCCATACAGTCTATGGTCACTTCGTTGTGAATGGAGAATATTGTCCCCCTGAAGCTGCCGTACATCTGACAGGCCACAGTTTGTCATAGGAAACACTTGTGGACTTACAACTAGTATGATTGCCACTGTCACTGACACTGTCAAACCAAGAGTTTAACAGTGTTTTCTACTCTCATGTGTGATCAAACCACCAATTGCAGCAAGTTTTACCCGATCACGGACTGCAGTCAAGCCAGCCTCTACTTCGAAAAACACGGTCAATCTAGCCCCCACTTGTTTTGTGTGCGCATATATACAAGACATTACGGTAAGGGAGCATCGAGGACTGATTTAAAAATAAAAGTACCCTTCTTTTGGGTGTGATCTCACTTCTATTCAATCAGTCAGTCAGTCAGTCAGTCTATGAATCAATAAATAAATAATTAAATTAATTCATCTATTAATTATTTAAACAAAACAATACAAATGAATACAATCGATGCAATTAATATAAAAATATATGCAGTATTTCCATCTAAATTCAGATTGATATTAAAAGGAAATTGCCTGTTTCCACAGACCAATTATGTTTCAGATTGATAGTATTTACACCTAAATTCAGACTGCTTTTATAAAGACACTATGGTTCCAGAGACAAATTTTAATGCAGATTGATAGTACACCACCTCACTGTGTCTCTCAGACAATATCAGGGAAGTCTGATGTAGATTTTCAAAATTAAAGCCCTGAAAAAAGTCCAATATTTTCAGCATTTCTACCTAAATTCAGATTGATATTAAAAGGAAACTACCTGTTTCCACAGGCAAATTTCAATGCAGAATGATAATACACCATCTCAGAATGTCACTAACACAATATCAGGGAAGTCTGGTGTAGACTTTCAAAATTAAAGCCCTCTAAAGTGTCAAGTATATTCAGTATTTCTACCTAAATTCAGATTTGCCTGTTTCCACAGACCAATTATGATTCAGAATGATAGTACACCACCTCAGAGTGTCACTGACACAATTTCAGGGAAGTCTGATGTACATTTTCAAAATTCACCTGAATCAGTCTGAATTCAGGTGGAAATACTGAAAATATTGGACTTTCCTCAGGGCTTTAAGGTGGTGTACCATCATTCTACATTGATATCGTTTCCTTTTAATATTAATTCGACTGAATAATAGAAATACTTTTGTATTGTTTGCATGGTTGTATTTCTTTTTATTATTATTATTATTATTATTATTATTATTATTTTATTGTTTTGCTTAATTAATAAATAGATGAATCGATTAAGGAATTTATTAATTGATTCATATACACACCGACAGGCAGACTGACTGATTGAATAGATGTGAGATCGCGCCCAAAAGGTTACTTTTATTGAAATCAGTCCCAGTGTTGCCAAGTCCGCTTATTATAAGCGACTTTGGGCTTGTTTTTCCGTTAAGTCGCTTATTAATATTTGTAGTCGCGGGTCGCGGTTTTCTTGGGCTTGTTTCTAAAGTGTAGTTGCTTATTTGGGCTTGTTGCCAGCTCCGCAATAAGTTGTCAAGCAGATAATTTCAAAATGTTATTTAAATGTAGGATAATTTGTCCTGCCTATATTCTGCCTGTTCCCTCTGCCCCCAACCCCTGCCACGCACAGGCACACACAGGCACACACACACACATTAGGTACGTTCGAGATGAACTGCGCCTCGCCTGGAGAGTAGACGAGATCAGGCGGCCGCAGCAGGAGGTGGAGACAAAAAGCTGCAGTCAAGTCGGACAGTTTTCAACAGACTTAGGAGAGACTAGAGGAAGAGACACGAACATCCTGTTAGATCACCTGTAGGTTACCTGTAGTCTGCAGATCACGCTCATAGCTGAAGAAATAAAGTGCGTTCTTGATCGCTAATTTAAGTTAAAATAGAAGAGATCCTCCTTTTGATGCTTGTAACATCTGTTCTTTTATCTGCCTTGTAAAGCACTAAACTGTTCTTTTGATAAGTCATATATATATATATAACCTTTATTATTATCAGACACTAAATATCTGCTTGCTGACAGATTAAAACTTCATTGCAGAACAGAAGACGGATATGTCGAGCATTAAATATTACAATTACACAGAAAATTAGTATTTTATACAACACGTGGTGTTTGTTGTCAAAGTTAAGAACCAATCAGAGCCTGTCAACTTGTCGATCAGGTAACAGCCAGGCGTTTGCAGTCGGTGGAAGGCAGCTGCGGCGCCTGGCTCTACAAACTGCGGCCGCCTCGATCTCGTGAGGTTATCGTTGCCCACGTGTGCATGACGTCAGAGCAAGTCGGGATCAAGTCGGACACAAATCTAACCGGCATGCATTGTGCGCTGACCGCCGCTGATCGATTCTGCGCAGGCCTGGCTCATCTCGAACGCACCTATTCACAGAGGAGACAGCAGAGTCTGTTCCCACCCACATCCTGCTTCTAATTGGCTCTGATCCTGATGGCAATGAGTACTAGCCAATCAGCGTCAGACTGAGCAGGGCAGTGTTTTTTTCTGTTACGGTAAAAACACGTCAGTGAGGTTTGAATGAAAAAGCGCGACTGCCGACTGATGGACTGTGGGAGAGTTTTTTTTTTTAAGCAGACAAAGTGGGCGAAATACGGGAAGAAATACAACAAAGACTGGGAGAAAGAGAGCGGGTTAAAAGAATGGATTCAACCTGTCGTGGGGGACGACTCGAGAGCCCTGTGCAGAGTATGTAAATGTGAAATGATGACATGACATATTGTTTCAAAGTCATGTAGCTAAAAGAAAAAAGGAAGATGCATAAAAGCAGCAATAAAGAATTTGTGAATTCAGGATATTTATTTGTGGGGGTTTACTATGTATATAATGTACTTGCATCAGTTTATATTTGTTATCCCATCTGTTTTCTAATGGTAAAAAATGTGAAAAGATGGTTTAACTCCCTCTGGTCATTATCCTGAAGCACAGGGGAAGAAAAATAAACAGTACCGTCGGTACAATTTTCCAAAACTGCGCACAGTTCACCAGTCTGTCCATATGGATGTACATTGGCAATCTGTAGTACCCACAGTTTACGATCCATCCACACAGATTGTAAGAATATGCACACAATTTCTGTATTTTTCTCTCCCCAGAGCCTAGGGGGGCTCCTTAGAAAAAGTCGCTGGTTTTGGGCTTGTTTTTAAAGGCCTGGTTGCTTATTTGTCTCGCGAGATCTGGCAACACTGATCAGTCCTTAATGTTCCCTTACCGTAGTATATGTGCACCACAAAACAAGTGAGGGCTAGACTGACTGTGTTTTTCGAAGAGGAAGCTGGCTTGACTGCAGTGATCACGGACGGAGTTGGACGGCTCTTCAGCAGGCAGCGGGTGGGACGAAGCTGCATTCAAGACGGAAATACGAGACAAACCCCGTCCGCACTGATTCAAAACGGGACGTGTTATTTAATCCTCGAATACGGGACGATTCCGCATTTCAGCAGACAGGTGACAACTCCAATGGCGACATAGACCACAGACTGTATACACAGACACTCTACCTAAGTCACGTGACGCGATTAGCCGCGCGTTAATTCTTTATAAGGTGTTATTGTTTCCAGATTAATCTCATGCGTTAACGTGTTAACTTTGACAGTCCTATATATGTATGGGTGTGTATGTGTATAATGTAAATGTAAAAATAAATGGCTGAATAATTTTTAGATCATCAAAATTGTGCATTATAGCCATAAATTCCGTATATTCTAACTCACAATGTCGTAGTCCTCATTGAACTATGAATGGAATTCCAGTCTGACAAAATATATCAGTCTTTACCAGTGACAACAGCTGTACTGCATGAAAATTGGTTTTATTGACAGTTAGAATTAGTGTTTGCTGTTAAATAGTTGTAATTGTTAGGGAAAAGGCCTTTTTTTCGTGCACTCTAAAACGTATAATCTGGGAAGCATTTCTAAAAGCTACTATTTAGATGTGAAAAATGCTGTGTCCTAAGTGACTGGACAAACATGGTGTTCAGATTTTGCCAACAGTGTGAGCATAATCAGTAATATCAGGAGGACGCATTAAATAGAAACCTAATGTGGGTTGTTGTTTGAAGTCTGGGGCTTTTGTTGTGATGCTGTGGTCTAGCTGATAGTGTGATCATCTGCCTATGATGTCACTGTTTTATGCAAGTGTAACAGGGTAGACTGTATCGGCACCTTCATCTTACCTGACCTGTATTACTACAGTGGTACTGTTTGGGGGTGGTTTGTGTGTGCTGTGGTGTTCTCTGTGTGTATGTGGTTGGAGGGACTTCACTTGTTGCGAGCCAATGGATATGGGGCAGTTACTGATTGAGGACTGATTAATCTGCAGACCTAAGACTGCTGCATGCCGCAGCCTTAAGGCCAAGTTGCAATTCCAGAGAGGCCCAAAAGTGATGCTGGCCTTGTTCATGGTAGCAATCTGAAGCCAGTCATCAGGTAATGATTAGGTGTGACAATGAAGGACAACTACAGAAGCAACCAAAAAGTGAACAAAAGTGGACCCTGGCCGGCTCTCCTCCTCCCCCTCAGCAAGTAAAAAAACTGACATTAACCTGCCCCTTTGAAACTAAAGGACTGACCATTTCCCCTTACCAACATTAGATTATCAGTCTGATTTTTATTCATGTGTAAATAATAAAATTGTATTTTTTTAACCAATTTTAATGGTGTTGTCTTTTGCCTTTACAATCCTGGTTGTGAAATTGGGAGTCTGCAGACCCACTGCAATTATCGCAGTAGGGGAGTTATACAAAAGCAGTTTAAAATGAAACAATTTGATTGTCTGTATACTTCTTTGTATACAGACAATTTGATTGTACATGTTTTTACGATGCATTTACAGAACCTTGTAACTTTGAAACCACCTGATGATGCACTGACTGGTTTGTAGAACCACTCTGCTACACAAAGTCTATAGAAACACCTATAAAAACTTCAGCATAGAAATGCAATCAAAAACAAACAGGACATTTATTGTCATTTTCTGATGTAACTGTATTAAAATCACTGCATAAAAGCAGATTGAAGCCAACTGTAAGGAGTTCTCCAAGTCTGTTAAATAACTGAGATTTCTGTCTGTCTTCAGAAGCAGTATATACATGAATTATGAGGTATTTTTCACCATGATAAAAACAATCCAACTTTAAATGCCGACCTGAAATAATGAATAATTATAATAACATCTTGAGATTTAATTTTGTATTTCTCCTGCTGTCACCATTACCGCTTTTTGTTTGAATGAAAGAGGGAGAGCTCGCTTGTTCTTGTTACAGAGAGCCCCTGGATGACGTATTTCCACTTTTACATCAGTCCCATTTGAGAGGAGCTACTGTGATTGGTTTCTTTCTGTGAGGAACCTAGCATGTGACCAATTGCATTTTAGAAAAAAAAAAAAAAAAAAAATGCAACAGCTGACTTCAGCGATTTGCTCAAAGTAACAAGTAACAACAACCTTTCTAGAAATGTGGTGGAGTCTAAAGTACAATATTTGTCTTTGAAATGTAGTGGAGTGAAAGTCAGAAGTTCCCAAAAAAAACAAATACTCAAGTAAAGTACAGATACTCAAAAAATGTACTTAATTACTGTCCACCACTGCACACAAGTTGCTAATACTTGTATTAATAGTGTCTCCAGATGCATCTTGTGACCAATTGTGATCGACCCTGCTCCATACGCAAATGGAATGTCCATTACTGTCCATTTAGCCGTTTAATCTTAAGTTTTATTTATCTTTTTGTTCCTTTTTTTTAGTTCAGTGCCACACTAAATTTCTATATCATCCTGCAGGAGCGTCATGTTTTACCACACCTGGCAGGAGTGATGCTGTGTGAGGCACTAGGACTGTATAACTAACTATGAGCAGGACACTTCTACGTGGTTTTAACGTGGAAAGGAACAACTAAATATATTGCATTTCATTGCTGAACTTACAAGAGAGCCCAAACAGTTGAGAATTTATCGTAGACAGCATTTCACAAATGTTTCTCCTAACTCAACTCACAAATTGCACATTTTTTAAGGAAGACAGCAACAGATATGTAGCCTATATTAGTTACCATTTACCATTTGTAAAAATGTTCAATAGAATGTTTCCTGTCATAAATCTAGTGTAAATGGTGAAATCAGTTTGAAATGGTGTGTTGCATCACCTACTAAACGTTAGCTGGTAGACATGGAGTAACCATTGGTACAGTGATGCCATGACTGACACGTGTCTCCCTGGAAATAAACAACTTAATGTGTTGCATTTAATGTTGAATTTACAAGACGAAGGTGGCACAAATGATTAAGAATTTGTTGTACCTGTTTCACAAAATTTATTACGTTTCTCCTAACCCAACATCTCTCAAACGTGTGATTTTTTTTGAGGGATTGTGGGGATATTGAGATTACTAGTTGAATGGTGAAACCAGTTGAAACAGGTGGTCCTTCAGTGTGGCAGCCCAGGACACATTGTGTACACACTGATGAAAGAATGTGTTCACTTCCAGTCCAATCCACCTCCAAATGTGGTCTGAGTGGTCGGATCTCTTATGCATTCAGATCTGTACTTACTTGTACTTGTTGCTGTCCACTTGTGATTGGATCAACAAGGCACATGTTAATACCAAGTGTAAGCATGCTAAAACCAGGTGTGAACATGCTAATGCACCTTAACACCAGGTATGAACATACTAATAAACATGATAATGCCAGACCTGAACGTGTTAATGACAAGTGTGAACATGCTAATAAACATGTTAATACAAGGTGTAAACATGCTTATAAATGTGTCCATACCAGGTGTGAGCATGTTAATGAATATGGTAATGCCAGGCACAAACATGTTAATACAAGGTGTGAATGTCTTTTCACAGGAGAGCACAGGAAATACTATATGTTGTAGCAGATACTATATTTTGTACTACAAAAAAGAAAGATGTCATGCTTGGGAGGGAAAAGAACTCTCTTTTATTTGGCTGAGGCTTTTGTGCAAAGTGTGGAAATGGGCTACAATCTAAGTAACTACGGATCAAGGAGAAGATGTGTTGCAGGTACATGCAGCGAGGCAGTGATGCTATACATTGTAGCACAGGATTTCAAGAGGTGAGCATTCCTCTAGCCCTTTGAAATCCTTCAGTGATATGTTCTCATGTATCCATCATGCCTTTTGTGCTCCACAAATTATCTCAAGTAGTGTGTGAGATATTAACAACTGCAAAACAAACACTGTTAAGAGTACATTAGAAAACACACATGGATTGAAGACCATGTGGTGAACATTTTGTCATTCTGTAGCGGCAGTGGACAGCTTGGAAGGTTCAAACTGTTTCCTATATGTCAGGTTAATGTGCATGTCAATGTTTGCCTGTTCTTCACCTGTTCATGCTCCTCAGGACCCCACACACACCCAGGACAGTTCCAGCATTTTCAGTGGTAAAGCTCAGACTTACACTGTCTTTAGTCTTCTGTTACAGGTCTTTCACAGACAGTCAAACCATAGTGACCTCTTTAGCATCCTCATAGTTAATATCAGCCCCCACAGTAATGTGGGTCAGACCCACACCAGGTTCCTCTGGTCCCGGCAATCCTGACTGCTGACCTCTGGCCTGAGGAAAACTGAAACCCTCCAGAGGTGCATGTTCTATCCTGCACAGGCTGTCCTCGCTGTTACTGGTGCAACTAGGATTGTCGAGGCAGTGGGTAGGCTGGGCCTCCTCTGACAGCAGAACGGGCCTGTGACATGTCATCTGAAAGTTGTCTGTCTGAACAGCTTTCTCCATCTGCCACACACCCACAGACTCCGCTGCATCCTCCACCACACTGGGCTCCACCTTACGGAAAGTGTGGCGGGCATACAGGCTGATGCAGAACATCTCCACAATGACACAGTAGTGGTATATCACTGAGGGGGGACAGAGGACATAAGACATCAACAGCTACTGTCTACGATGATATGATACATGTTTCCTCAACACAGAGGAACAGATATATGTATCACTGCCTTCTGTTCCACTTGTCTGGCAAAAGTGTCAATTCAATTTTCATTCATAAAATTCATTTTGAATGACTTTTGTTATATGTTATAATTGTGAGTAAAAGAACCAGTGGCCATTTAGAAATGTGAAAATCCAAATTCTAAGTTTAGTCGGAATTTATGGAAGCCAATGTCTGCCAGTGAAAGAAAAAAGTATCCTTAAGGTCAAAAAGTTGAAATTTTGAGATAAAAAGTCAAAATGATGAGATAAAAAAGGTATAGTCAGAATTATGAGGTTAAAAAGTCTGAATTATGATTAAAAAGTCATATTTATGAGATAAAAGCCATAATTATATAATAATAATTTAGATTTCCACATTTATTTTCTTATTCCCCTTCAGTTTTATTCTTTTTTTTTATGGCACTCTTATGACTCCATATGTACATTAGCAGCACCTTTATAAACAGATTCCTTGTGTTCTAGGCTGGCATCTATTTTCTGAGAACTAATATGTAATACCAGTATAACATCTGGCGAAGCTGAGATTGGAAGAGTCCAGATGTGCTGGGACTTACACTGGGACCTGGTGAGGACAGAGAAAGGTGGTGTACAGGGGATGACCTCCAGAGCACCCATGGTCTCTAAGATGCTGCTCTGCAGGCCACACAGCACCAGTACCATGATGATGCAGATGAACTTGGCTCTCAGTCCGTAGCCGTGCAGAGCGCTCTTAGTGGCTTTGTAGAACAGAAGGTGACCATAGAAGGACACAAAGGTGGACACGCCTATAATACCATTCACATACAGGTTGGGGTTCACTGAGTCCACCTGGAGGACAAGAAGGCAGTTGTCACAGATTTTATACTTCAGCTAATCCAGTCTGTTTGGAGCAGGACCTGTCCCAGAGTGTACACTCAGTCCACAGTCGTCCACTCCACAGTCCAAAGTCATCCACTGTTCTAAAGGTCCTCACTGGAAGACTGCACTGCCTCTGTGACTTCCAACAACTCTGTGTTTTGTTGTTGTATTTGAAATACTCGTATACATGGAGATAACAGCACCTCCTCACCCACCATACCTTTCTTTTCTTTTCTTGTTTATCTTCTTTCATTTTTGGTCTTTTTCTTCTGGGTTTATGACTTTTTTCCATTTATTTTTTTCTACTTCTATTTTTTTTTCTTTTTCTTCCAGTTCTGTTTTTCTTTCTTCTATTGAGTTTTCTGTTATTTTTTTGTCTTTTGTCTCCTTTTTATCTGTTTTTTTTTCTTTTTGTGTTTTTTTTTTGTTCTCCTTTTTGTCTTTTTTCTCCTCCTTTCTGTCTTTTTTTATCCTTCTTTTCTTGAGTTTTTCTTCTCTGTCATTCTTGGCTTTTGCCTCCATTGGTCATCTTTCTGTTTCTTTCTTGGACTTTTCTTTCTCCGTTTTTGTTTTTTTCTCTTTTTTCTTGTATTTTTTCCCTCTGTTTTATTTCTTTTTTGGATTTTTTCTGCTTCTTTTCAGTGTTATTTCTCCTAATTTTCTTATCTTCTTTCTGTTCTCACTTTTAAAAAACAGGTGTTGTAAATTAAAGTTGCTGAAAACTCTACAGTGTATCTGGTGCTTGCACATGTTATTATATACATATTTTGAAAATACAGAGACTGTTGAACACTTTAATAAGGGGAGTTTAAGACACTGTTACATTACCTGATACCCTAACACTTCATCTGAAGTATACAGTGGCCTTTACTCCTATTCAACTCAGCTTCCATCTAAACACCTCCAAACACTTCACACCTAGTCAATAAAGGTTGAAAATCATTATGAATGAGAAGCTGATTGTTGTAGTTTACAAAGTTACAAATGGGCTTTAAAAATACTCAGTTAAAGAAAGTACTGTCAACTTTATTTAAACAGTGGTTTAACAGGTAAGTTTTACTTTGTTTCCGTTGAGTTTGAAAGAAAATGACAATGATGGTGCTAAGTGTACAGTTTTTGAATATCTGGTTAGTTTGGCAAAAGCAATAACAGCTGTTTCTGGCTCAACAAAATGCATCTTTTTAACAAAAAGCATTATCTCTGTAGGGATCTTTTCCATAATGCCATCAGACGCTTGACAGTTCACAGTTGCACATGAGCCTATTTCGCAATCTGTTGTCCCCATTAGTCACTTAGAAACATGGGGAAAAGGGGTCCAAGCTGAAAATACTGAAGACTTTTTAAGGGAAGAAAATCAAATGTCTTAATGTGGTCAAGCACTGAAAAATAATCTGTTATTGACTGACAGATTAAAAAAATCTTTAGGCACACAGAAAATTAGCAAAAAGCTCCACAGAAGAACTATAATTTAACCAGAGCATGTAAAAGAAGAAGGGCAGGCAAAAGGCATGGATCCTCCTTAAAATAAAACACAACATATTACACCACCAAAAACCAATGCTCACCGGGATAACAAGCATAGATAGAGTGAATAAATGTCTTACATCACCATAGTCATACTGTTCATCTGTCCACAGGACCAGAGTGACAAAGAACAAGATGCTGCGGATTACAGAGAGCTGCAGCACGGCAGCCATCATCCAGCCACGGCTGCTGCTGCACACAGGAAGAGATATGTTAGCAGTAAATCAGCTCACACTTTCTGCACACTGACTTTCATACTGTTCTCTGTATACCAACACAATCGCATTAATCTGTTGAATATTTATGCTTGCAAACTGCCCCAGGTAACTGTGGGATCACCACCCAGAGGTGGAAGTAACCAAATACAAATACTTTGTTTCTGTACTTGGGTAGATTTGTCAGGACCTGTACTTGAGTGTTTATTTTTCTGACAACTTTTTACTTTTACTTCCTACATTTTAAAATTAATATCTGTGCTTCATACTCCTAACAGTTTTAAAATAGGCTCACTACGTCACTTTTAATGCATTTGATGGGAATTACTGATTATTTTTATTTGGCACATTATGTGCCACCTTCCAGAATCAAGAATTAGGGGTGTCCCAATCCGATATTGATATCGGATATCGGGCCGATATCAGCCAAAAAACGAGTATCGGATTTTATCGGACTGCATCTAAAATCTCCGATATAAACACTCCGATATGCAGTCCATTTTCCGCTCCAGCACTTCTATCCATAGGTGACTCTGGTTGCTGACTATTGTTCTCTGTTTGAGTAACATCATTTGATCAAGCCTTTTCTAACATTCCACACTACAAAATAAGTAATAAAAGTATGTATGATTCGTGCTGATATCGTATTGGATCGATATTGGTATCGGCTAATACTCAAGGCTGCAATATTGGTATCGTATCCGAAGTGAAAAAGTTGTATCGGGACATCCCTATCAAGAATGATATCACCCCAAATGTTTGGGACAGTAACACAGAAAAGAACATTTCTTAGTTTGTCAAACGGTGCATATCATGCAGGACAGATCCAACAAGATGAAAATGACAAAAAAGACATAACAAGATATGATATAACAAAACAAAAAACGCCATTAAAGAGATACCAAGATAAAAATGATGTAATAAGATGATAAGACATCAGAAGATAAAAAACAACATAGACAACACAGATGTCTAATACAAGACAAAAACAGCGTACAAAATATAATAAGATGAAAAAGACACAACAAGACAAAAACAAAGGTACAAGATCATAAACAACATAAAAGACATAACAAAGCAAAAACAAAGTCAAAAAATAAAAACAAGTAACAAGATGAACCAAGTGGAAAATGACATAAGATGAAAAAGACAGCAAGACAAAAACAACTTAACAAGACAAAGGCAACAAAATAAGAAGAAAACCACAAAAAAGATGCAAGGAGACAAAAACAATGTAACAAGACAAAAAAAATGCCTGATGAGATGCAACATGACAAAAACAAAGGCATGAGATGAAAACAACCTAAAAGACATAACAAGATAAAAAAAAAAAGACCTAACAAGACGCAACAAGACAAAAACAAATGGGATGAAAACAACGTAAAAGCTGTAACAAGACAAAAATGACAAGATGAAAAAGACCTCACAAGACAACAAACATTGTAACAAGACAAAACAGAGAGGGAGACGCATCCTCAGACAAAAAGATGAGGTTGTTAGCTTTTCACTGAAACAATCAGTAGTAAAGAATATGTGTACTTTATCCTCCTTTTTATTCTATATGATAGAAAAAGACGACATTTTGAGTGCAGACGTGTGTGTGTGCTCTAAATGTACCTGTTGATGGCCACCATGGGAAGACAGCAGCAGCAGCAGCAGGGGAAAGGATCTGGAGATACCTGTTGTCCAGATAGAACAGCCAACATACGAGCTTTCCCTCCAAAGAAGTCTGTGATCAGTCCCATAAACTTCAGCAGGGTGATGGAGTGGTACCTGCACACACGCACGCACACACACACACACACACACACACACACACACAGGAACAGCAGTGTGGAAGGACAGTGTCCAATGTGTGATCACAGTGTAGAGTGTGTGTGAAGACTCACAGTGAAGCAATGAAGTTACACAGTGAGGAGGAACGAGGCACGTACAGCGCTATGAGGGAGGTCAGGGCAAACACCTGAGATATACAACAACAACACAGCTGCGATTTTCATTTACATTGAAAGAAGTCCAGCTGTCAGAGAAATGTGTGTTTGTGTGTGTGTGTGTGTGTGTGTGTGTGTGTGTGTGTGTGTGTGCGCACGTGTGCATGTGTGTTACCGGGTACATTCCCAATATCCACAGGTAGAGGTGTTTGCGTCTGGATGAGGGGATGTGGCGCAGGAAGAAGCCCACCTCCTCCAGAAACAGGCCCAGTACGATGAGAGCCAAGAAGGCCGGGATGAGGAAAAGCCACAGCTCATCTTTAACGGCTTTCATGACAACACACACATCACACAGTCAGGTAAAACACACTTTTCTGTTTTAATCTACTCTTGTAGTTTCCTTAATTATTTCCCCTATTTATTTTCTTTCCCATTTAATTTGCCACTTTATTTATTAAAGGTAGAATCAGTAGATTTGCCTGAGCTATTCATAACTCTACAAACCAGAAAGATTACAGTTGTGGCTCATTCCCAGGATGTGACATACCAGCATTTTGGGTTGGTTCGGGCCCTGGCTACCCTTGAAATCTGATTAACTAACCCCAACCAAGTGCCACCCCTCAAATACTGCTTATCTGTCCAGTTAGTTTAAATCAAATGCTTGACCAGTATTTTTAATCTGCATTGTTTTCTTTTGTAATAGCCTACTTTCAATTTTTTTCGAGGTTGATTCAACTTTATGGATCATTTTACAACACAGGTTTCTATAATGAGATGCTAGCTGTGGTTCCCTTTAAGCTACTCACAAAAGCATACACAAAAATATATATAGCAAATAATAACAAATAATAAAAAATAATTAATTGATACTACCTCTAACATTACTCTGTATGTTTGGCGTGACCTTTGCCAACATGAACCATGTGGTGGTGACATGGGGATAGTAACACCGAGCAAGACCTTTGTGATTGTCATGATATCGATTTCAACTGTTTTGATCAGTCTTATTCCTCTTGACTTTTTATTTTTCCTCCATGTTGTTGTTATGTCTCATGTTGTGTTCTCCTTGGCTTGTTTTATCTGTCAGTCCCTCCAGGAATTAGGGATGTGCGTATCAATCTAGAAATATCGATACTTCCGATCTAGACATGTGTTTTTTAGAATCGATCTTCACATCAAAATATCGATCCCAAGTCCGCTTTCACGAGAAATATTTATGCTTTTATGACACCAAATCTCTAATAAATTCTAAAAGAGTAAAAAGTGAAATCTGTAGTCAGGATATAAGAACTACTTTTCCTTCTGGCTTCCGCTCTCTACTCATGCTTGGCACTCACGCGCACTGATACGCACACACACGGCAGCAGTCCTGTCAGTAATAACATCACAAGGGAGAAAGAAAGAAGCTGCAGTATGGCAGTATTGTTTGGTGTTATTTCACTCCACTAAATGCAAGTGAAGCAAGATGTGACTCATGTAAAAAGTCAGTGAGGTATTGTGGCAACACCACAAACCTAAACAAACATTTGAAGTTGAACCACATAGAAGAGCACAGTGAGTTTACAGCGGAGGCGAGTAGAGGAGCGTGAGAGAGAGGAGGAAGCACAGGGAAATGCCCCCACACCTGCCACCCGAACGAGATAGACCTCCATAATGGAAGCCCTTCAGAGAGGCAGGCAATATCCAGGTATATAGTTAAAATACATCACAGTGCCCATCACAGGCATATACACGTAGATTAGATAAATTTAGCCTACATAAAATACAATAATGTATTTTTGTCAATTTAACATTTTTTATTATTTTAGTGATTACCTTCCTGAACAATAGGTAGTAAATTTAACTTGTATTCCTGCCATCATCTTAACACAACTGTCACTTTTATCAAAAGTTGGATAATGCATTGTATAATTAAACTCTATTACATAAAATGGCACATTTCAAGTAAACCTGCAGCTATTTAGTCTATTTTTGGTTGTATGTGAGTTATACTTCCCATAAAAAGACTTCCTTGTACATCAAAAATATTTTTTATTTTTCATAGATGACTCCCAAAGAGATTACAAGAAGTCTGGGAGAAATGATTGTGAAGGACCTACAGCCAACATCAATAGTAGAAGACAGAGGTTTTAATGCATTTGTTAAGATTCTTAATCCACACTACAAAATCCCAAGCCGCAAACATATGATGGAAGGCACAATTACAGAGTTGTACAACAGCTGTAAAGAGAAAGTAAAGACAGCTCTACAACGTGCACACAGCGCGGTTCTCACAACAGATATGTGGACTTCGAGGACCACAGAAGCATATTTGACTGTGTCCTGTCATTTCATTGACAACGGGCAAATGCAAGACTTTGTTTTGGAAACTCAATGTTTCCATGGTCAGCACACAGCAGACAACATTAGTCTAGAGCTGAAAAGAATAACAGATGAATGGGCCATAACTCAGAAGGTGATAGCAGTTGTCACAGACAGCAGTGCTAATATAGTTTCTGCTGTTCACAAGGCTGGGTGGAAGCACTACCCTTGCATTGCTCACACCTTAAACCTTGTCATAAAAGATGGGATAAAGGCGTTCCCTGAAGTTGCTCAGCTCCTGACAAAATGCAGCAGCATAGTCTCCTTTTTCCACCATAGTGCAAAGGCTACAGAGAAGCTGAAGCAGATCCAAAAACAAAAGAAGGTTGCAGAGCATAAATTGATCCAATCAGTGGAAACGAGGTGGAATTCAGTTTTCTACATGTTAGAGAGACTCCATGAACAGAGGGAAACAGTGACCACAGCCCTTTGTCTACTTGGGAAGAGCTCCCTTTGTTTAAATGATGAAGAGCTCTCCATGATCCACCTAACTGTTGAGGCCTCGAGACCCTTTGAGGAGGTGACGAGAGGTTTCATCAGAAAAACATGTCTCTGTGTCAAAAATAATCCCTCTTGTATCACTACTTCACAGAGCAACTGCAGCCACTGAGCATCAATGTAGCTCTCTTTCAGCAGAGCTGGCACTGCAATGTCAACGCAGATTCTGTGGGATTGAAACCTGCCACAGTCTTGCTGCCAGCACTTTCTTGGATGTCAGGTTTAAAAACCTTGTATTCCGTGACTAAGACAATGTAGAAAACATGAAAAAGCGACTCCTCACTGAAATGCAGGAAACTTATCAGCTAACCTCAGAGGTGACTTCTGCAGCCCCACCAGCAGATGCCTCAGCACCTGGGCCAAGCTCTGCCTCACCAGGGAGTCCTGCACCTACTTCCAGTTCTGCCCCAGTGAAAAAAGGAATATGGGCAGATTTTGACACTCAGGTTTTGGCAGCCCAACAGCACTGACAACAGGTACTGATGCACTTATTGAAATGCGTCGCTATGTGGAGGAAAAGCCAGTTCCAAGGGACCAGGACATATTACTTTGTTGGCAAAGCCACGAGCAAGCCTTCCCGTCCCTCAGCAGACTTGCAACTAAGTGCCTCGGAATCACTGCTTCATCTGTACCCTCAGAGAGGATATTTTCCAAGGCAGGAGAGGAGACAGACTGAAGGGGGATCATGTCAACATGCTGTTGTTTCTTAACAAAAACATATAAACTGGAAATGACAGAGAATGTAGAATGTGACTTTTGTTGTCAAAGTTCAAGTTCTGTCAAGTTCTGACCACTCTGTCTGGTCCAGAAAGAATTATATCTAAGTCAGAGCAACTGTTCTTATTTTAATTTTTTGAGAGATTTTTTTAAAAATGTTTTTTGCTTAGATTTTCAGTTGACTTGTTGATTTGCACAGATAGTCTTTAATTGCTCTGATTAAAGAGAAAACAAAGTCTGATATTTGGCAACTTGTTTAATTCTTATACAGAGGTATAAAATACATTTTTCCTAATTACATTCACAAATGTTCATTGTAAAAGTCATCATTAGATCAACAGTAGACATCTAAAAGTATCTATATCAGTATCGGTATCGGGATACTGAGCTTGGTATTACTTGGTATTGGATCGGTAGGAAAAATAGCACATCCCTACCAGGAATTTGCGATGTTGCAATCGCAACAATTAACGCAAATTCAACCAAACTCTGTGAATTCTGCGCGACCTTGCAATTTTGTCCAATCACCGCAACTTTTCCGCAATTTTGACCAGCCTCGTGTAAGTTCCACCAATCATAGCAGTCCCCCGCGTGAACGTAATGCAACTAAGTCACCGAATTCACTTCCTTGTTTATGGTATGAACATGCAGATGTGCGAGTCTAATGTCTCACATTTACCAACAAAAATTACTGCTAAAGACCGTGCAAAACAATGAAAGCGGCGGTAAACTATTTTGCACCCCGTGCAATATTGTGGTGGAACACAAACGAAAATCATCGATTGACAAGCACTTTTCTACCGCGAAACATATCAGGAGAGTGGCTGAAACGAGCGGACCACAGACCAGACAAATCACCGTGATGGAGGCTGTTGCATCCAGATCTGTTGCGAGCGCTGAAAGAATGAAGGTAAGTTAGATTAAATATACATGGTTGGAAGTAACGTTAGTTATTATAATTACAAAGTTAGAGAAGTGTGCTTGCCTGTTTACATGACAAGCAGTGAGCGTTTGTGTGTGAATGTGTGTCAGGATGGGAAATTAACTTTTTAAAATGTCTACCAAATCTACCAGCCACTGACAGATATGTTCAAATACGATTAATTCAATAGTAAATTATCATTTTGTGTCTTAAATCTGCCAACCACTTCATGTTAAACCAGTATTTGGCTGGTGCTAATTTCGCACCATGGTGTGTGTGCTTGTGTAAATGTGTTTGTGTGTGTTAAAGAAAATAGTTTAGGAATAAACATTGTCAAATAAAATGAAAGCTGAAAGCTGTCTTCAGTTTATTAAGATGGATGCGTAATGAAATCCGAGATTGAGAGCATGAGTGTGTGAGAGATGTCACTGAGACAGAGTAATGAGAGGGAATAGTCAAACACAAGTAAGTTAAAACAATCCTATAAAAGATAGGGGTTTTTTTGTTTGTTTTTTACCAATTCTCATCAGGGTAAGAATTTTACACTAACCACCAGCCAAATACTGATACAAATTTAAAGTGTCTGATAGATTTCAGACCCAAAAGAATGATGTACTATTGAGCAGCTTGTAAATTTGAACTTTTATCCATCAATCCAATCTTGATTGAGATTGCTTGTCATCATGATTGCATGTATCTTCCCCCCCTAGATTTGTGAAGATTGGGTTGCCACTTGCACTGCTGTCAACATTCTACTCTCCAAAAGTGACCACCCTGCAATGAGAAGATTCTTGAAGGAAAAGGTAGTCAATGGAGGAGCCATTCCTGGCTTTCACCAACTTCAAGAGAAATACTTAGGAGCAGTATATGAGAAGGAAAAAGAAGCTCTCAAGACACATCTTGCTAAAAAGCCTGTTGCAGTTATATTTGATGAGAGTCCAGATGTCGAGGGAAGATGTGTACTGAACATCCTCATCGCACCCCTGGAGAAGGATGACTCTGGGAGGATCCTGGCCTACCTGGCAGACACTGTTTTCCTAGAGGGGTGCAATCATTCTACAGTATCCGTGTCTGTGGAAAAGTGTCTGCAAGAATACTGTATAGCCAATGAGGATGTCATTGTGTTTGACACAGACAATGCAGCATACATGAAGAAAGCATATAAAGCTGCATTGCAGTCTTTATTCCCCAACTCACTGCATGTAACATGGATGGCGCACATAATGAACCTCATTGGCGGTGCCTTCCGCAGACCTTTTGATCAGCTGAATGCATTCATGCTGAGTTTCTCACAGATGTTCTACCAAGCTGGATCCCGCAAAAGAAGGTATCTTCAGTTCATGACAAAAAAGCTGCCACCAGGAAAGGACATGAAAGGCAACCATGCCTCCAAATCCATGTGCAACAAGGTGGAACTCCTGGTTCACTGCAGTACAGTACCATTCAGAGCACTTTGGACTGTACAAAGAGTTCATAGAGATGGAAATAAATGTAAGATACACACCCAGCAAACATTTAATCAAAGATAACAGAGATGTAAAAAAATCAATTAGTAATCAATTATTAAATTAATTCCCAGCTATTTTGACAATCAATTAGTCAGTTTGAGTCAGTTTATAAGAAAAAAGGTCAAAATTCTCTGATTCTTGTTTTTTAAATATGAATATTTTCTAACAACAATGCTGAGGAGAAACTCAGCAAGTACATGTCAGATGCCTGCCATTAACTTTCTTCAGGAGGTCAGGGTGTTTGATCCTCGTCATACTGCGTTTATGAATGATGATGTGTCCAGCTACAAATACATCCCAGGCTTCAGTGCTGTTCCTAAAGAGGGACTGAATGCTTACTTTATCCGCCTTGCTCCAGCAGCAGTCAGAGCTTCAGCATCTGGACTGGTGGATTTGGATGTGTTCTGGGATGGACTGAAGGAGAGACTTCCCGTGCTGAGCATCTTGGCCAAACGATACAAAAATGTCATTATAAACTCAGCAGATGCTGAACAAAGCAACAGCATCTACAAGCTGGTGTTGTCCAGCCGAAGGAGATCCATTACAAACAATAACCTCAAAGCCTTGGTTTTCTTATACCACAACCAACGCCTCACCAGTGGGGCTTTTGAAAGGGATGAAGTGGAAGAAGATTCTGAAGAGGACATGGAGGATAGTGAGGTCTAGTCAGTTGTCAGGATTTGTTGACTGACTACATTTGATTTTGTTTACACATTAGTGTTATTTGTGTTCAGTTATGGATACTGAAAAGAAAACTTTGTTAAGCATTATTTGTCATGGATTTCTGTGAACCTGAATGTTTGGTTTCATGACTAGATGTAGATGTAAGTGCTGAAATGATTGGGATTCAGACTTAGGTCTTAGGACAAGTATGAGGTCAAGCAAAGTACAGTGGTGCTTTGTGCTGTATTTACTTTGAATGTCTGTGCACTTTAACTTTTTAGTTTGCTTAACTACCTTTTTTCGATTCAGGTACTATGTGGGTAACAAAACTTGGTTTTGTACTGTTATTGGCATCTTTCAACATAATGATGCTTAATGTTTACTGAGAGGCTCTGTGCACTTTAACATTCAACTGCAGGATTTAAATCATTTCAACATAAATGATACTGAATGTTTACTGAGAGGCTCTGTGCACTTCAACTTTTAATCCTGCAAAATTTTAGTTTTTTCACTATACATTATGCTGAATGTTTACTGAGACGTTCTGTGCACTTTAACATTCAACTGCAGGATTGTAACTGTTTCAACATCAATGATGCTCAATGTTTATTGATTAGTTCTGTGCAGTTTAACTTTTAAGCCTGCAGAATCTGAGGTCAGTAATGCATTCAGTAATTGTTATTAGAAGAAAACTGTGTTATACATTGTTGTGTTTGTGAACATGAGTTCAATTAAGCTATTCAGTCTTTACTGTGAGATTCTTTGCACTTTAGCTTTTGAACCAACTCAATGCGTTCAGATTATTCTATTGTATTTTTTTATTTTTTTATTTTGTCATGGGAGTCACAAGGTTTGTCATTGTTACTGACATTTAGCAATCTTCTGTGCTCACAGTTTTTAGTGAGTTTGAGCTAGAAAAAGATTTTGCGTTTGTGAAAGACAGAGTACTTTTGTGGGGCCTTCCAAAAATAAAGGATATTTTGTTAGAATTTTGTAATCCTGAGCCTTTTTGAGAACCAGAGAGCACATTTTTATTCCTGCTGGAACAAGTTACCTTTGATTTTTAATGAATTATACAAAACAAAGAAAAAAAGCCGCAACTTTTTTTTGCAATTTTCACTGTCTCTTGCAATTTAATCGCAACAAATATGCTTAAAACATGGCAACTTACATCTCAATTTTTTAGAAAAGTTGCTGCGAATTCAGGCATTTTAGGCCGCAACAATCTTGAAAAATGCCAGCGAAATCCTGGAGGGACTGATCTGTTTTGTTTTTTTGTGGGGGTTTTGAGATATAGGGAATCAGAATTATGCATGTATATTCCTCACATTCAGCCTTATTCACCAATAATCTTTGTAAGTATTTTCCTAAAGTTGTTCTCAAGAACAGTCCTAAGAAAAGTCTAACTCAGATTCATGAAAGCGTCTTATAATGATGAATGCCACTGATTTTGCAAGTGCCAGTTCTTCCTAAGTATTATAAGAAATGCCCCACCAATGCCTAAATAAGGGCATGAGACAGCAAGGCTGTGTGCATACATGGAAACCACACACAGACAAGTTAACAGAGAAGGCAAGAATCCTAAATGAAAATCTAAAGACAATGGAGCACCGTCTGCGGATTTAACTCTTTGGCCATCAGAATCAGAGGGTAAGCAGTTTTTTTGTTTTTTTTTCTTTAGAATAAATACAATTTGATGTTACATTTTGTTTAAAAGCTGTAAAAATAAGACATGCTGACAAATTTAATGGCTAGTGTGTAAAACCTAAAATCAGATCATCATTTTACGGAATATGTGTTCTCTTCTCCACCTTGTCCATTTGTATAAAAAGTGTTACTAAAGTGCTTAGTTTGTATATAGAATTTAAACATTTGCTTTTGCAGTGTAGACCAAACAATGAATAATTTTAAATCCCCAAAAGGTCAACACAATGGTTCTATTTTTATCATTTATTTACAGAACAACCTCTGAGGCAGACCCTGGCACCTCGCAGCCAGTATCACGCTCCAGCCCTGTTCAGCTGCCCCACATCTGATCTCAGATGCTGTCCAGTGTCCAGACAACCACAGACTGTTACGCAGACAACCTCGACAGTGACCAAGATCTCGGAGACACTTAATGAGTAAATTAATTATGAATTTAAAAAGTAAATAAAGATATGCAGTGAAACCTGTTTCACCTGTTTCCTGATTTGTGATGTGATTTTCTTCTGATTGATTGTAAGCTATAAATAATCACACTGAAAAGGCAAATGAATCATTTATTTTAAAGGCCATAATGGTTTGTAAAATATGGAAAATAATTATCAAATGAAAATATTCTAAATTATAAAAATCTTAAATCCAACAATATAGAACAACTGTGAAACTAAAGAAAATGCACTTATAAATTATTTTTCCACAGTGTCAGCACTCAAATGTGCATAAATGTGCTCTTGAGTGCAGATTCTGTTCTTTGTGAAAACTGCATAAGTGGGTTTTAAGAATAAATTTCTTTTAAAGAATGATTGGTGAATGAGGCCCATTGTTGGCAAAAAATATTGTAAACAAAAAAGAAAAAAATATATATAGAGAAATTATAAACCATAAAAATAAAACAGCTTTTCATGGTTTGAATGCTGAAGATGAATTTGATTTAATTAATTTATATTAATTTATATTATATTTGTATGGTGCCAGTATTTATCTTTTAGGAGTGAAGAAATTGTAAGGTACTATGATGTTAGTAATTAATTAGTAGATATGAGAATTGGTAAATTAATGCTATTCTGAGATGTGCTCCATGACATCCTTCTATAAATCAGTGCTGCACTTTGCTGCCCCCAGTCAAAAAAGTCCCCAACACGCCCCTGATGGTAGAGCAGCCTGAGAACAGCAAAATAATGCTGGCAAATAAAAAAAAAATCTACAGACAGAGGGCTGCACAATCTTTATAGATCAACAGCACACACTGACAGTGGGTCAGTGAAAAGTGAAAACAATACAGAAATAAATAAATACATTTAAAAATTAATTAATAAATTAATAAATAAAATGGAAGGTTTAATTGGAAAGTAAATAATTAGGAGAGATGATATAAAGGTAAATAAATCAAAACACCAATATCAATTTATGTCAGATTTTGTAAATTAATTAATCCCTATCTAATTTTTTTCACCTCTCAACCCTATGTCCCTGTCTTGAGAGGGGAGGCAGGTAAGGTAAATCTCATAGGCCAATCACCCGAAGGGGATAACATGATTACAGATACAGATACATATACTACTGTTCAGGGTAGGGTTGTTTTTTTTTTTTTTTTGGTTTTGTTTTGATACTACCCTGGGCGGTAGAAACTGATGGTCCACATTTACAGAATCCTAAATCTCAAGGAGAAATTGAATAAGTGGATGTACGTCATTATTGGTTTTATTACAGGGAGACTGTACTGAGATCTAAAACTCATTTGTTCCTTGTAGTTTATGATTTGTTATAAATGCTCCATGATGTTAATACCAACATTGATTTTATTTCTAGCAGTATTAGTAAAACTTTCTTTCTGTGTATAAAAAATCCTTCTGTACAGCAAATTCACAACAGAAAGAAAATATAGAATACATATCAAACTGTATAACATATAATCAAAAGGAATGCCAGCATATTATTCATCCCAGTCACACTTTACATACACTTTTGTTTAAGTTAAATTATTAAAGACAGTTATTAAACGATTAAAGTCAAGCTGAGCTGAAATGGTCATTCTTAACAATGAAGAAAAGAAGCTGACTCACCACTGAAGATCTGTGATGACAGAGGGATCTCAGGCCCAATCCAGCTGCAGTTGGCTCCTCTTCCCATTCTTTATATGTTACTCTACACTCTGTCCACCTGTCTTACAACACACACACACAGACAGGAAAACATGTCTCACAGTCACCTACAAGAAGCTGCTTCTGAGCAACTGAAGGACACAGCACCAAACGCACTGTGTAGCTCCCCTGGATAGGGATCAGGGAGGCCAGGCTGTGGTGCTTGTCCTGTTGCTTCCGTGTTGACACGAACAATCTGTCTGCCTGAGACATTAATGATTCACCAGGTACAGGTAAGAGGACAGGTGGGGGGGCCCAAGTCCATCCTGCATGAGGCTACAAGTTCACCTATTGGAAGAAAGGTTTGTTAGGTAAAGATCCATTCATCAATCTAAACAGTGGGTCAGATGGCTGCATATGATGTAAAATGTTCATTCAGCTCCACAGTGTTATAGCATAGGCATAGTTGGGAGGGGATTATGCGACTGCTTCCAAGTGTGCAAGTCAGTGACCGCTGGACCTGTATCTTGTCCGCAGCTAATTCCGAATTCCACAGGAAAGATTTTTGAAAAACCTTGACAAATGTCTTTATGGCCACAGGCAATATGGCTTCAAGTTATCCCATCCTTGTGACTGTGATGTCTCACAATCATCTCTTTTGAGAAAAAAGGCAATCAGTCTTTGGCCTTTGGTTGGCAAGATCATCAGTGGAGACTGTTTTTTTTAATATACAAAAAACAGGAACAGCAAAGAGATAAATGATAAATGCATTTATAGATAAACGTATTTTTAAAATTTGTTGAATTAAAGATATTTAAATATTGCTGTTACAGTTGGAAAGATCATGGTTTGTCTCTGCCATGCTTGTCTAAATAGCCATATTGGCTAGTATTTACAAAAATGCAAAGTGCATGTTGGTGCACCATTTGGCCATTGACAAAGAGCATCTGCCTAAAAAAAAATAAATAAAAAATCAGTGTGAAGCCTCCAGGTTCATATAACAGAAGCAGCCTGTTATTGACCATTCCAACCTGAGCGCAAATGGCTCCATTGGCTATTTAAACCCGGGTGCAAATAGCCTTTGCCAAAAAAAATCAGTGTGACCCCTAAAAGTCCACACATCAGAGTCAATGTGTGTTAGATCACAAACCAAGAATTTGTTTACATTTACAGAAATATTTAATAGAAAAAATTACAAAAAATACAATAACAGCAGTAAAAAAGAATAAGCATACACTGTATAAAACAAACAAAACAACAAACAAATATTGTAACTAATCTATATAATAACGTCTCTACAGTTAAACATATTGAAATGGTTTTGGACAAGGATATCAACATTAGAGAAGGGTTATTCTGAACCTTGCCCGTCTCCACACAGCTGTCCACACGCAGGTCATGGTAGGTTCATGATGAGCTCTTCGTTGTAGTGTTCTTTCTTTCTTCACATCATATTTTTAATGAAGTCAAGTTATTGTCCTTAAACAGTCCTCTAACCCAAGATGTTTGTCTCAAATGCATTAACCCTGTTTCAAACAAGTGTGAAGAGGTTTGTTCATGAACATCACCTCCACCCGTGAAAACCACCTCAGCACAGGCACAGTCATAAATCTGTCTCAACATCCTGAGATTCACTAGTATTGGATTATTAAGTGTTTGGTGTTGCCAGCCATCCTGTCTGCTCCAATCACATCAAAGGATTAAGCGGTAAAAGACCCAGCAGGTGAACACAACCCAGTGGCTCGCCCAGTTCAGCTCAGACCACCTCTGGATGGTGTGGATTGCTGTGTAACCCTGCAGACATGAATGACAGACAAACCTCATCATTGGACTGTTTCATTCATTACAGTTTTAGTCTAGTAGTCTATTCTATTTTGGATCAATTAAACTCAACACTTGCACTCGCACAGATGTTTCACACTAAAAGGGTTCGAGCAACTCAAAAGGCACAATCCCTCTCTTTCCTGGTAGCTCACTGTCCTGCACTATATCTTATTGACATTTAGGTGGGATGTAAACGTTCCTTGGTCCTGAAGGCTCTCTTACCTCTTCTACTTCCTGTTCATCAACTCCAGGATCAAACATGGAGCCCAGGTAGGTGAGGTGGAAGATGGCCAGGAGGCTGAAAACCAGGTTCAGCAACTTCACCCAGTACTTCTGCAGAGCAGAGGGAAGAGAATGCAACTGAACAGCTGCAAGAACATCTTCACAGATCAACCAACAGCCTGACCGCATAGTTACCTAGCTCGTTACCTCTTAGTGTATTTATGTAATAATTAAATTGCACTCCCACACACTGTCTAAATTGCAATATATAATTTATTTGTGACATTTTGGTACTAGACCTTCATCAGGCAAACAGTTTTTTGATCATGAGAAGCCATCTTAAATAGGGAATGGTCATTTCTCCACAACCAATCCCATTCCCATGTGCAAACAAAGAGGGACAGAATTATCATAGGGTTATTGAAACACACAACAAATTGAAACGCAAATCTCTCTGTATAACAATCTAGAATAACCCCCACATATCTAAAAGGGAAATGCATAATATAATGAATTGATTACAAATAAATACATTTCAACAGCAAATATTGCAGATTCCCTTTGTGAGTAGGCTGATAGGGGTGTATTGACATTATAAGTTAAAAACAGACATATTAGATGAAAAAAAGCCATATCTGATGCATAAAGACACGTCATTCATCAAAATATACATATAATCACAATGATCAAAGTATGTTCCCTATCTGAACTACACACAATTACAATAAGTAATAGCAGCCAAAAAATGTTTCCAAATACCAGCAATTATGGCTGTGCCTAATTTCTAAAAAACATGGCAAATGAAAGGATTAATATCAAAAAAGTTCAAATCAACAGGGGCTCAAAAAATATGCAGCAAAGATGCTTACATGTATAAATGGACACAATCAGCAGATCACATTAATAGATGAACCTGATGATGTATGTACGTATTCATACATATCCAGAATTTTCTGGAGCTGGATAAAGAAGCCTTACAAATGTTCTTTCACCAAAAAAAATAAATAATAATTTGCCTGTGTGAGGATGGGAAAATCATCTGGTCTGCGCCAACTTTAATGATAACATGGGATCCAGTCAAACTATGCAGACAGGTTTACACCTCCTCCATCCCCAATAACCCTATGACAATTTTATCCCTCTTTGTTTGCACATGGGAATGGGATTGGTTGTGGAGAAATGACCATTCCCTATTTAAGATGGCTTCTTATGAACAAAAAGCCGTTTGTCTGATGAAGGTCTAGTACTGAAACATCACAAATAAATTATATATTGCAAGTAAGACAGTGTGCAGGAGTCCTTTTGCAACTTTTTGGTCTTCTCTCTCCGACGCAGCTGCTTTGTTTAATAGATGTGGAAAGTCTTTCCTTTATGATAACAAATCATTAATAATCTTGTAGAAAGTGTAGATTTTTATAACTGTTAAATTAAGCAAAATGTTTGGCAGGCAGTGAGACAGATAGCCACTTAACTCATCATCCAGAGTGTGGATAACAGGCTGAACTTTAAATTGACAGACAACTGACAGGTAGAAACAGCTGACTGACTTACAGTGGAGGACATGTCCTCGCTCGTTATTGTCAATATATGAGTTTGTCTCCTTCACTCAAGCGGAGCTGCAGCCTGCCTGTCTCTGCTGTGTCTGAGGAGGAAGGGGTGGGGAAAAACAGGTATTCCTATCCCAGGGAGGCCCTTCTTAACCACCGAGAGCGCATAATCTGCGCACCGGTGTATTAATGTAAAAAAAAAAAAATTCATACAATTTTTTTTTTTACTTTTTAATTTTTTTTTTCTATTTCTTTAACTTGAGCCATAAACAAAAACACCAAATACTCAATAATTGTCATATTTTTCAATCCTTTAAATGCCATGTTTGTAATCTAAACAAACCACTTTTTTTAATGCAAAAAACATAAAAAAATGTTTGTTTTTTTCCCCAAAATACTAAAATAGGATTACTTTATTTTTGATTTTTGCAGGCTGGCATATGTCAATGATTAACAGCAATATTGGTTAATATGCATTATTATTTTTTGTACTAGGTTAAATACTCCCACTTAGCACCCTTAGTGCAAAAAATGCGCACCTATAAATCAAGCTATTAATTATTATATATTGATTTCTTTTTCTACTCTAGCTCGGTCTGTTCATCCACGCAGATGTCACTGCTGAGGTTGAAGAGCTGTTGATCTCGCTGTCCACCTCTCCCACAACTCATGGAGGGCCGCCAGCTTGTCTTCACCGCAACCTCGCAGCCGGGATAGCTGGGCATCGAAGCGGATCGTGGTGTTGCTACGGGCGCTTTTTACGCATAAGTTCAATGTCATGCAATGTACACAACGTACACACACTGACATGCACATACAGACACTCACACCCACAATACACACCACATTACATGCCGCCTCAGAACCGTGGTGAAGCGGGGAACAGGGAATAGTACGACGCTGTCATCTAGTGGAAAAACATGTAATTTCACCCTCTTCCAAATATGGCAAGAGTGACGTCATGGGGCAAAAAAAACGGCCAGGTGAAAATTCAATGCCTCAGCTTTCAAACGAAGGCCAGTCATCAGAAAATGCATGATTTATGACTTAATGGCTTATGGATCAAAAATAGTGGTTTTAATGGGTGTCAATGAGCATTTTTCGCACACTTGGGAAGTAAGTGTGAGTGTAGTATGATTTTAGTGGCTGGGTCAGAATTTTAAAAATCATGCAAAAATGAACAACTTTTGAATTCTCATCTATTACAAATTGTGAAAAATAATATAACTTTCTTTAACATGAAGTGCAAAGTGTGCAGATTATGCACACCCGGATACCAGAGGGTTAAACAGGATTACAACCTATTTAACCTATAGACTACAGCTCCAACTAACTATTTGGACTGCTGTACTCATATCTGCATATACAATAACTACATTTTGCTCCCTTACATCCAGATAGTTATGGAATACATACCATTCCATGTCAAGTTTCCTCTAACTTTAAGCTTTTCCCAGACTGGTGCATAAATGTAGGATACTCGGACTCAAGATACCAAATTCAAGTATCGAAATTTGCCCTTCTGACACTAAACACAGTGGTGTTTCTTAATGCTCCCCATAACATCATTATTGCAGGATTTTATGCAGGTTACCACTGATATCTTAATGTATGTCTGTTTGTTTGGATTGGCTCCACAGCATCACAGAGCCAAGCACAGCTGGAGATGTACCTTCTTGTGCTGGTGGCTGCAGTCAGAGGGGCATGGTCTGGACAGGAGACAGGCACTGAAGATGGACGCTAGCCTCTTTCTCAGAACTGAGGAGGACAAATAAAATCAACAACCTCAACCATTCAGGTGTGAGAAACACACCGACTGTCCCTTAACATGATCACAGTAGTCTGGCAGTATTTGTTAATGTGGATACACTCAGAATGTACAATAATGTCATTGTTATCTGTATCGGCTAGGGCTGGGCGGTATGACCCAAAATTCATATCACGGTATAAATTGAATCCCTTCACGGTAACGGTATTTATTGCGGTATAAATGTTGCGGTGTAAAACTTATAATGGAAGTGTTTCTGAATGGGTTTTGTAGTCCCTTAGCAAAACTAAATTGATTTAAAAAACAACAACAACAAAAAAGCAAAGATATAATATAATTTTTTGAGCATTTATTGTGTAGAAGAACAACAGAAGTAAGGATAGTGCATCAGAAGTACAAAAATTCTTACAAAAATAAAGTGGATATTGTAAACAGTACTTCAAGTAAGAGAGGTTTTCTATTAGGCAAATGGCAAAAACAGTGAAAAGGTTCTATAATCCTGTAAAAATCTGTAAAAAAAAAAAAAAAAAAAAGCAAAGAATGTGAGTATTTTTTCCATCACAGCAGGTCAGTGATCAGTGTTTCAGTGACTCTCTGTGGATCAGTGAATAGTGTTTTATTTATGGCGGCCGCCACATTAAAAACATCGGCACCACGACATGAGTTTCTATTTTTGGAGCTGCGCACCTTTTTCGGTCGTGTCTAGAAGGTAACTCTTTATTTGCACAACTCGCGCGATCTTTCGGGTCTAGGGTTCCCTTCTACACATGACCCTCTCTGTCTCTCTGTCAAACTACAGACAGCAGACTGTCTGTAAACAGCACGATGTTACACTCTGCAGTGTTTCACACAAACACTTTATTTGTGTGGACACCCAGGTTTGGTTTGTCACAAATTTTGGCATTTTTATTTTTTTTAATCAGTCCGAGAGGACGACGGTATCAGTGATTGATTAGTGATCAGTGTCTCTCCTGTTTTACGTATAGACCTCCTTATACAGTTGTTTAATTTTTTAAGTGCATCTGGTTGGTGTCAGTGTCATTACCATCATGTTAGTTACGACTGTTGTAATAAACTAACATCATTAACAACAGTCTCCTCTACATGCAGCTTCTCTGCAGTTGGTCTGTGCATTTCCTGATCAGCTAAACGGAAAGACTAGAAAAGTTGCGCCAGTTAAAATAGAAGTGTCCCGTAAAAAATAAAATCTATTAATAATTTACTGGTTATAGGTCCGGGTCCATATAGGATGGCGTCTGGGTCCGGACTCGGACACACATCTTGCAGATGACATTTTTCTGCTCAACATCCGACTTTTCAAACCTGAACCACGTCCAAATCACGGATGTAGCACCGTTTTTTTAACCAGCCACTCCTTCTCCGCGTTACTGTGCTTGCGGCCATTTTCACAACGAGGCAGGTGCGATGACGTCATCGACGGTATGACGGCAGTGCACAAATCTCTACCGTGGCCAAATTTATATCCTTTCTACCGTCATACCATGTATACCATGCAGCCCTAGTATCGGCTAATAAAGGCTTCATAATGAAATATCTTTATCAGATAGTTTGCTATTTGCAATGATTGCTCAGTCAGCGCTGCTCATGTGAGGAAAAGTCAAGTAACATTCTTTGTACCCTACAAATATAACTGTACATCTTAGGAGCTGTCATACAGATGATTATGACAAATTTCTGAAGAATAAAGAGAAAAACTTTCAGCAGAACTTTTCTTTGTTACCCAGTGAATGTGCCAATTTTGAAAATAACTGTATTGTGTCTGTTTCTGCCAGTGGGTCATTATGATTAGAGATGACACAATAACGTGTTAATTCCATTTCAGGAAAATTGATGTTCTCTGGTACTAGGTGTACAAACATATTAGCATATAACAGCATCAGCACTGGCCAAAATGAGTTGGAAACCGTAAATTCGGCATCTTGAGAGCAAGTAAAAGTGATTTTCGGTATTTCAACTCTCATAGTTCGAAACGTACAAGCAAAAATGTAGTTCATACCATGTTCTACATATGTGATGAAACCCAAAGAGAGTAGAACAGCTCCAAGATGAAAACTCAGACCCTGAAAAAAACCAAACAGCACAGTTAGCTCATTATCATTAGGCATTTTATACCATACTGCCCACATGAAACTCTGACCTAGTCATTTAACATGCTGTGCAAATGAACATTTGTATCTTCCTTAAAAGTTGGAAAAGTTCATACACATAGTAAACAGTTTATGTCACATGGTGCAGTATAACACTCATTTCAGAAAATGAAAATAAGGTTGAATGTAGGCTGTGCCAGAATAAACTGATATATAACCACTCAACTGGAGCAACGTGATCACATTCAGCACAGACATGGACATTAATCTGCAAGCAGAGCAGCTGCTGCTGCTAGCACTGCTAATGTTGACCACAGTGACCACAGCTCCGGGTAAACAATGTTGTTTACCTAGAGATACTGTGATCCTGTTTGTTCTGAACAGCTGAAGCATTTAGTGAGTTGTTGTCATACTTTGAAGAATAATGTGCAGTCGTCAAAATGCACAGCAAAAAGTGCCACACATTTAAAGTACAATTTGGTCATTGAAGAATGTGATTAACGGCTTCAATGACTCTTAATACACACAGTATCTTTTTGGCCAAGGTTTAGCATTATCAATAAATAAACTGCACTCAATTTTACTTGGATTCTCTTAATTTAGACTAGTCTAAATTAAACTTTGCATTTAATCGACATGGAAATTAGCCACCAGTAACATCCCTACTTGAAAATATATTTTTTTTAAAAATCAACCTCTTGTCTATTAAAACTTGTAACGGGGCAAGCTCCTAGTAATTACATTTTTTAATTTAGGTCCCATTTTCATAAAACATATATTTTAAAACAAAGATGATTATAATAGCACATTTTATACCTGTGTTACCAGTAGGTATTGCTAGTTGTAGATTTTGAAGACTCAACACATGTTGAAATTAATTAATTGTTTTAACTGTTTCAGTTTAAAAGTTGTGAATACTTGTCTGGGACAAGGGTGTTTTCATGCACAGAGGAAGTTTAGAAATAAAAAAATTAAAGCGAACCAAAACAGTTTTATAAAATACATATATTTCACATATACATATATATACATATACATATACATATATATATATATATATATATATATATATATATATATATATATATATACATATATATATACATATATATATATATATACATATACATATATATATATACATATACATATATATATATATATATATATATATATATATATATATATATATATATATACATATATATATATATATATATATACATATATATATATATATATATATATATATATATATAATTCCTTTAAGAATAAATTTTCACCCAAAAAATAGGAGTGTTGATGGACTAACTAAAGACTAACTGTCTCTAACATGATTGTAGTGTGGTGTATTATAAAAAGGCCATCACTACTGTAAAGGGCTATGGATCAAAGTGTGTAGGATGTTACCAACATGCAGTAAGGCGCTGGCTGTGTATGTCACCAGGATGGCTGCAAAAGTCCCCAGTTTCATGGCATTTTTAAACACATCTGAGGACAGAACACAGTAAACACACCAACATGATGATCACGTATTAATACAGTTTGTAAAGGAACTTTCAGTAACACTTGTAAATACAAACTGTCAGTGTGATTTAATGTACCAAAGGAGTTGGTACTTAAGGGTATAATACGTAACATTTGTCTAAATACAACTACACCCATATTATATATTTAAGTTAAGTTGTGTACTTACATCATCCAAAATATTTCCAACAGTGTTCAAACCAGAGAATTCAGTAATTTATTCAAGGTAACCGAGTATCATTTGGTCACCTGTCATATCTCCTTTCTCCTCCTCCTACCCCTCTAATCCGTAACTCTTCCAGGGAAACATGGGTCCCACCATATCTCAGAGAATGAGGAAGGAAGCTGACTAACTAGCAGTGTTTTGAATGTTACTGAAATTTCGTAATTAGTTACAATGACTAGTTATTTCTCCAAATATATATAAGTTCAATTACTTTACAACTTCATTTAGCAGATGCTTTTATCCAAAACACACATATGATTTTCTTTTAAAAAGTCATTAAGCCCCAACTGCTTGAAAGTTAGAAGCTGATGCATGTTGTGCATAAGTGAAACATTTGGTCAAATAACAGTAATGGTAGAAACCGTCGGGGGGGTATCATTGTCTGGGGACAAAGAATGTCTTGCTGTTAATTTTAGAACTATCTCACTCCATGTTGGATGGACCACTGACAACATTCTTAAGTATTTTAAGCATTTGGCAGAAGAAAGACATTGAGCGGTTTGTTGATCAGGCAGTAGTGTTTAGTGATGCTGCTGTGTTAAACTCCAGGTCTTACAAGTTTTCAGCCATCGAGACATGGGGATGTTCCAGGACGTCACCACCAGCACCATGGAGTGAGGCATCTCCACACTGAGAGGCTTTACCACACTCATATCCCTGCATAACACACACAGACATATTATCTGGGTTCCTCCACATTTTCCAATGACAAATTCAAGCACTTTTCAAGAATTTTTTTCCCAGCACCTTAAATCACATATTTTTATACACATGCTCAAAATGATTATTTCACACCTTTAACACATCAGATGTTATTGAGCAATAAACAACCAAAGTTATGTTTTGTGATAGCATTCTACAGAACACAAATTAAACTAAAGGAAAACACCACAAGGTTTCATGTTTTCAGTGTGTCACCTCTTGGTGTGTATCTCTCTCTGACTTGGCATCTAAAGCTGCAACAATTAGTCGATTAATTGATTAGTTACCAACTATTACATTAATAAATGTTAGTATGTTGATTATTTATTGGCATCATATACAACCTGGCTGAGGCAATATCTGACTTATTTTATTTCTTTATCTAAAAAGTGAGTTTAAAGGCTTCCTCTGGTTCCTGGAGACATGGCTGAATAAGACTTTATCAGATGGCTCGTACATTAAGAAGAGAGATCCTGCTGTCGTAGTTTCCTCTAAGACGTCAGGAAATATAACGGCAAAGTAATGCATCTGCACTCCCAATCCAAGATGGGGAGAGACCTCTGAAGAACTTTGTAATATTCTTTTAAAAAGTGATGTATAAATCCAAATCCTAATAAAGGATCAGTGTGGAAAATAAGTTATGTGGTGAACAGAAGTTTATGACACTGACACGTTTTGTCATCCTCACAAATGAACAGCAGCTTTAGTATTTTTAGTTTTTTACCAGAAGTAAAAAAAAACCTGTTAGATTATAACTACTACTAACGTTACTATAATTAAGTCATTTTGAGATTCTTGCACTTTTTAGAATCTTAAATATTTTTTTCCAATGTGTAATTTTACTCTTACACATATATTCATTACACTATGTAATTTGTTTCACTACTTTTAGAATCACAATTTGCTGCTAAGTAGGCCAAAGATTTTTATATCACAGCAGCTGATCCCCAGCTGCACTCACCATCTGATGTTGTCCCTTTCTTCCGTGAAGCCAGCTCCAGCCAGCATCGTGGTGCCTTCACTGAGGTGACCCACAAAGTAGTTACTGAAGTGGAAGGACACGGCATTCTCATAGGCATGAAGCCACCTGTGCAGCACAGCATATACATATATATTAGTCAGACATGACCTTTGTTTTTGTTTTTTTTTTCAACTGCTGTCACTTAACTTCTCGTACGTGCAGACCTCTGGTATAGCTTACTCACAGGCACTTTACTAATCTGTTTATTCCCACATCCTATGATTTCAGAATAATACATACACAAGAAGTTCACGCAGAGTCAGGAACATAAAGCAGTAGTTCACCCAAAAATGAAAATTCACTGAATATCTACTCACCCCTGTGCTGATGTGAGGATGGGTGAAGATCTCAGATCACTCCTGAAGTTTCCGTAGAAAACAGCGCTGCAGCAAAATCCAGTACAACTGAAGTGAATGGTGACCAGTTTTTTTTTTTTTAAATGAACACAAAAAACCCCACAAAATGTCTCCATACTACTCGTGTGGTGTAATCCAAGTGTCCTTAAGCTGCAACATTAAAATTTGACTGTTCGCGTGCACATACCTGAAACTGGTAAACAAGGTTGCCCAAGTGGCACAACATAAGATATTTGAGATCTTGCAATACCTTCACACCTGTGTTTACATGCAACCTGGAAGCGACTCAGACAACAGAGAAAGGTCTGCTCTGAAATAGTGACTCTTGTTATGCATACAGTTGACTTCGCAAACTTTCAACAAAGAAGAAAATGTCCGAAGACTTCGACAGAGAAAAGGAACATAATTTCTTTGCTCAGCCATATTTGTTTGAGCCGGAATATACTGATGAGGAACCCCGGACTACAGAGCAAGAGCAACAGAAACCTGGTGGTGTAGTTGTACAAAATCCTTCCTTTCCAGACTGAGAAAGGCCCAAACTGTGTACCTGCTTCATGCGTGTGCTCGCAAACATGCATACGGCTCCAGTCTAAGAGGATACAGTTGACATTTAGGCTAAAAACATGGTGGAAATGGCATCTTTTTGGGTCAAATTCAAATGTCGCAGCTTAGGGACACTTGAATTACACAACATGAGCGGTATAGAGACTTTTTTTTTTGGGTGTCTGTTTTTAGCTTAAATGTCAACTGTCACCATTCACTTCAATTGTACTGGATTTGACTGCAATGCTGTTTTCCGCTGAAGATCCGGCAGTGTTTTGTGAACTGGAGATGTTCACCCATCCTCACGTCAGCACAGGGGTGAGTAGATATTGAGTGAATTTTCATTTTTGGGTGAACTATCGCTTTAAGTTACATAAAAACAACCTTTATAAGATGATTTAGCACATGACATGATACCATTGGTTTTGCATGTTCAAGCCAAATAACTTCTGTTCACCTTCTGTTATTTCCAAAGTATGCAGCCAGATTTGAGCCTTCTGTATAGGTCTGCATTGGATCAGTTAGCAGAACAGACGTCCTGTCTACGAGTAGTTCTGATTGTTCTGTTGACTCTTACAATGGTCCTGCAAAACTGCACTGAAATCAGAATAGCCTGTCACACATCGGGTTCATTCATTCAATTCCACGATTTAACCAGTACTAAGTCTGGATTACTCCCAAACAGACATGAACACTAGGGGTGTAACCCTTAACTCACGTATCCCATGCATCAGACTTTAGTGTATGAGATGATTAATTCAGATAGCCTGTATCAGCAAAAAGCTAAATGTGAATTGGAAAAAAAAAAACATTGATACATCTCATTAGGACATGCATAGATTTCATTTTAGGCATCAACAAACTACCGCTGTGGGGTTGGTAGTTGGTAGGGTGTGTGCACCATGTGTTGAGGCTATCAGTCCTCTGCAGCGGCTGCTGGTTTGATTCTCGCCAGCAGCACATTTGCTGTGTGTCATGCCCCCCTCTCTCTCCCCCTTTCCTTTCATATCTTCAGCTGTCCTATCCTAATAAAGGCTAAAAGCCCAAAAAATAATCTTAAAGAAGAAACTACCACTGTAACTTCTCTCCTTTTCTCTCTCCTCCTAACTCTGCCTGCATCTCTCTCACTGAATGCCTGCTGTCTCACTCACAAGAAACAAACACTCCCCCCTCCCTCTCCTGTGTCTGCACTTCACTTCCTCAAAACAGACAGTGAAAGAACTGACGTTGCACCACCAAGTGTCAAATAAGTTTGTGTTTTCTTAGAAAGACGAGAAACACTGCCGCAAATCATTTATACAAAATGTGTCAGACAGCAGAGTACAGAGCCACGAGTCCTACAGCACTCCACATATGAATCAGAGCAGCAGATCATCTTACTGCAAAAATGCATTTTAAAAGGTTTTAAAGTTTAAAGTTTGTTCACAGGTTCTCATTTAGGCTAGAGTATCTCATTTACAAATGAGATTCCTAATAAGATGTTAACACCACTGTAATGTCCTCTTCTCTCTGTTTCTACTGTTACTGGATTTAGTAAAGCTGTCAGGATTTCTTTTTCAAATGGTACCCTACATATATAGCATTAATAGAATCAAAATCCAAAGATTAACACATTGCATGTCAGGCCTAAATTGTATTGCACCTAATCATAAGCTATTGAAAAAAATGCATCATATCATTGAACATGTATGAAGATATGCATTTAATTGTTGTTAGTGAGATGCACTGATACCATGGAGGCACTGTGTGCTCCCAAAACTTCTCCAGTTAAAACCAATGTCTCTAATGTCTGTTAAAACTTTTTTTCTTTGTGCTGCTCTTCTGTATCATTTCTTTTGTTCTTGTTCCTGAGTTTAATGTCACCTGTCAAATGCTAGTGGATTGTTGCTTTGTGAGTTTTATGGATTTACTGTGCATTTCCATATACTAATTGCTAGGGATGTCCTGATCGGATCGCGTGATCGGAAATCGGGGCAGATCACGTGATTTTCAAATGATCAGAATCAGGTGGAAATTATCAGTTCTAACCTTACAAAGCAACAAGCATGGCCATATTCACGTTTTAAATTCATCCTGAGGTACAAAGAGATTGTCAAATGGAATGACAATGGCTTAGTTTTAATTTTAGTAAGTTCCACAACGTCAATATTCATTGCTGCACAGACGAAAACAACACCGTAAACTAGGGCTGCACGATATTGGAAAAAACTGACATTGCGATTTTTTTTAACCCTGCGATATATATTGTGATATGAAAAAATACAGGATTTTTTTTTCGGATCGTATCACGGTTTTGAGTCACAGATCGGATCATTTTTCGGCTCAGCAAAAAAGGAAAAAGTGGTGGCATTAGGGTTAAATTATTTCTAAAATCCACTTGTCTTTGATCTTTGTCTGTCTGTAATTATCACCATAGTTATGTAATGTAATAATAATGATAATACTAATGATAATGGTAATATATTAAAAAACTTCAAACTTATACAGTGCTGTACTATGTATATACTATACATATATTAGATCATTATACACTGTACAGTATAATACACAACTACACTCTGTAGTCTGGCTCAATGTCCCGCCTACAGCACAGCATCTGATTGGTTAGAAGTCATGAGTAATCAATCAGCAGACACACTGTGTCACAGACGGGGTGAGACAGAGCTGCACCGGTGAGCAGAGAGGAGCTGTGTAGAAGTTAAGACAGCTGATATCACCAAAGTTTCAATGAACATCACAGTTTTATGATCTGTTTCTTTGGTGATAGCATAGTTACATCAGTGAAAAAAGTTGTGGTCTGGATTTCACTCAAGGCGATGTGACAGCTTTTAAATCAGTCGCTCTTCACAGAGATGCGCTGCACACAGCAGCATCTGTCTGTATTGAGATTTCAGGTATTATAACTTATACAAAAGTAACATTGACAGTAAAACTATGATGCTCACATGTGGTCCAATTCAGATCTGGCTTTGCATTTGTCGTACTGAGCTGTGTGGTGCCGACAAAAATGGTCAAACAAATTAATTGTGTTACCTCTCGTTGTGGCAAGAGGTGCAAGGCACTGTCGACACAGAACACGTGTTTGGTCAATATCATCCTTCTTGTAGCCGAAATAATTCCAGATAACTGACGTTGTTTTTCTTTTTGGCACCAAGTCTTTGTTTTCGGCGATTTTCTCTTGTTCGTTGCTCATTTTTCAATGTTGTTACCAACGACTCACTCCATATGCAGGGGCGTGGTCCACTTTGACAAACTGATTAAGAACGATTGTGATTGGTGGATCGCTGCACGCAGTGCGTGTCAGGTACCCTTGAAATTAGATGAGAACACGTTTGCCTCCTACATCGCAGGACCTGCGATATGACTATTGTGCACACATACATTGCGATGACGATGCTCAAACGATATATCGGGCAGCTCTACCGTAAACATCACAATGAGTAGGCTAACGCAGGGCAAACATGTCACCTCAGGACAATGTCTGCAGTTTGGAGGTATTTTGAACTCGACAGCGAAGGCAGTGCAACAGCCACTTGTAATGTGTGCAAACTGGGCATTTCGCGTGGTGGAAATGTGGATGTGATTTTTCTTATAATTAATGCATTGCTGAAGTATCAGATCAGGACTCGGTATCGGCAGATACTCAAAATCAAATGACTCAGACTTGGGGGCAAAAAAATGTGATCAGGACATCCCTACTAATTGCAAACTTCCTGGCATGCACATCCAATTTAAGATCAAACATGATTCACAAACACCTTCAGGTGGGTAAGAGCAGATTTGGCTGTTTCATGAATCCCATGTATGATTTTTTTCCTCCCACTGTTTTGTTTAAGAACAAATGAAGCTCAGCTTACGTTCAATCACGAAGGCTATCTTCATTCATCTCTCATTCATCCCTAACTGTCTTTCTCTCCCCTCTCTCTTTAACAACTTATTCTCAATCATCTTTCCATGGGCATTCACTCTTTAAGTTAACCAACCACATTTAGCCACATCTCCATCAGCCAATCATGTCGTGTCAAAACTTTACATCAGTTCTCCTCTCTGTCACTTTCAGCTGTCATTTCTGCACAGAATTATTGCAACCCTCCTCCACCCCATTCTCCTCCAGTCCTTCTAATCCAGTGCCCCGGTTGAGCTCATCAGAAGTCTAGTCCTCATCTCATTCAGAGATGTCAGTCATCCCTTCACCACCACCACCAGTGTCCACTGGGGGTTTTCCTTTACTAATCATTGTTTCACTACCCCCCTTTCTACATGATGATGCCACAATGGAGTCTAACTGCCAAAGACTTTTGATATATCTCTTTCCATTGTGCTCATGTCAAATAAATATATTTTGTATACTCAGAACAAAGTCTCTCCTGATTGAAATATAAAAGAAAAGTAAGAAAACAGTCATGCATGTGGCCCATTGTTTCTAGCAGTATGACTACAGTAATGATGGGAGTAGAAGATTTTGTCAAAAACATGATCCCATAACGTATATTCCCTGTGCATGTGTTGTTTGAAACACACTGCAATAGAACTCTGGCAGCCTGTGGTGGATATTTTGGTAAGATAAAGACTATCATCTTTTGCATTGTGGCTACGAGTGTGCAACCATTTCCTCCCATGACTTGTGCTTTTCAATGGTCTGCACCTCACTAATATTGGGGTGTGTTCATCCCTCCTACAAATCCTGAGAGCCTGTGGGGGGAAAAGCATTTGATTCTAACCCTGAAAACAACCCTTACCTTTCCTAGATGGATCTTGGAAGCAGAGAAAAAAGACAGACAGTATGTTCTGTATGTTGTTGTTGCAGCAAAAATAACTAAGCTGCAGCGAGACATAGATTTGACTGAGAATGTGCCTTACTTCTGTGTGACTGCATTTCCATGGAAGGGGATGAAGAGAGTGAAGAGGTATGGGGCGATGCAGGCGGACACCAGCAGACAGATCTGACTCTTCAGGAGACTGAGGGAGGAGCTCTGCAGCCATGACCAGTTCTTAGGAACAAAACAGCTCATCACCACCAAAGGACTGTACACGAAACATGGCATGCACATAGAGGGAGCAGGAAACATCAACTACCCACCAGTTTCCTGCCTTCAACAGCGTTCTTGTAAGTGGAGAAGCTGATCCACGGGCCGAAGACAACAGTCCCCACAAAAAGAACATAACCCAGGAATTCAGCTGGGGAGGGCAGGGTACCCACTGCTCCTCTGTCCAGGTCAAAGGCCAGAGAGATCGCCTTCATGGCCACCACCATCTGAGAGCCTGACATGCAAAAAGTAGAATCCCTTATTTTGTAACAGCTGCTTGATCTTGACAAACTTTCACACCGACGTCTGTTTCAGAACATGTTGCAACAAGTTTAGTGAACACAACAAAGGTGGAAACATATTTTAAGGGATAGTTAAGATTATTTGAAGTGTGGTTATATGAGGTTCTTCTCTGCAGTCAGTGTATTACCTACAGTAGATGGCAGTTGACATGCCTCCAGTTTGGAGAAACAACAGGACAGTACTGCAGTACTGCTGTAGGAAACTAAGCAATGTAATGCTATGGACAGGGTCAGCAACAAAATGGATTTTAGCTGTCTTGACTGCTTAGTTAGTTAGTTTGTGTTGTTGTGTGACTTAAGTGGATCTCAACTAACGCTTTAAAAGACTTAAGTCTCACAATAACACTAACAACAAGTAACAGATGGAGGCAGCAGTTAACCAACAACTCCTCTGTTCTGTGAGGTAAAATTACTAGTTTTGCTAAGGGAGTATGGTTGGTTTGGAGACAGTGATATAAGGCTTATATATAACCATGCTTTGCCATCAAAAACATCTTTCTGATAGCAAACTGCCATCTAAGTCCAAATTATCTCTTTAAAGTGGAAACACAGTACAATATAACTTCTACTTGACATTAACAAATATGAAAGGTACTGGTAACACCAAAATCAAAAATTTCCCCTGGCCTGTGATGTTATTTATCCTCCCAGATAGTTTTGCTGTGAGTTTTGGAGATATCGGCCATATAGATGTCTGCCCTATCTCCAGTATAATGGGACTAAATGGCACTCTGGTTTAGGTGCTCAAAGCACCAAAAACATACATTTAAAAAATTCAACCCAGTGTCTTATCTACAGCTCCACTTGTTGTGAGGTCTTATAGGAACTATTTTCTTTTAACAGTGGAATCCATTGGAACTACTTTCTTTTCTAAAAGAAGGAAAACATTTCCCATATGAAACTGCTCACAACATGGTCTGTGGATTATCTTAAATAGCCGGGTCATGATTTCTGAAAAGAGACATTACATGTATTATTTGGCTCTTTGAGCACCACAAGCTGAGTGCCATCTAGTTCCCTTATATTAGAGAGACGGCAGATATCTCTACAGCCAGTAACTCCAAAACTCTGCAACTCACACCAATACTAGCAAGATATATTATACTATAATATAGACTAGAACTACTGGTAAGAGGAAAACATGTAGTTTTGATTTTGGAGTGAACTTTCCCTTTAAGGGGTCACTTTACTCATCTTGGTTAGTTCTACTCCTCCACAAAAACTGTTTAAAGAAACTGAGCTGCATTATGGGAATTGCAGGAGATTTTTGGAGCTTGACTCATATTCACCACTAGAACAGGGACTGACTTTTTGAGTAGACTGAATGTTCAAAATCACTATTATAGTGTGATTAAAATACTGAAAAGATGCTTAAAGCTTGTAATATTAAAAACATATGATCACTGAAAAAAGATAATGATAATGATCATACATACAATACAGTACATACAGAAACTCTTCAAAACACACACTGTGAACTGCTGAGTCAACACTGCTATGTGTTTTCACTATTTAACAGACAAGCTTCCTCTCTGACACACAGCACTGCAGTATTGCAGAAAACAACTTTAAAATAAATCAAGGACAAAAAACTATTAACAATTACACAAAACTCCAATGGCAGTTTTCTCAGAGCAAATGATGGAATATTTACCTCTTATTTTATGCCAGGTCACCATGTCAATTAAATGCAATTCTCTGAAATGAAGAGGCAGATAAATAATAGAACAAGACTTAAATTGTACACCAGAAACTATCAAATGAATTACTGTGGAATTTTCACAAAACTGTGAAACTGTACAAGGGAGTATAGACATTAAAATCATTCAACAAACAATACCATTCAAAAGGACATCAACATTACTGCATACTGCCTTAGGACAACTGATTTGGTCCATTTTCTTTTGAAAGCTGCAATAAGTTTCAGTTTGTGTTTTTTTGCAGCATTTCTTACCCAATGATGAGGTAGATGAGGATGATGAGTGAAAGGAAAAGGCCTCTGCTGCAGGAGTGTCGGGTGAGGAGAAGAATGAGGTAACAGAGCACACCAAGCGCCAGCACCCACAGCATGTGATGTTCAAAGAAAAGGAAAAGGCTGTACATCCCAGCCAACACTGACGTGACATGCTTCACAATGGACACACCTCCTGAGGAACACAGAACACTGGAATTAGAACAGGCTCTTGTTTCCATGCTGAGGCTTAAATCTGACACAAATATGTTTCATTACATCAACATTGGTTGAATTTGTGTTCATTCTAATGAGCTGTAATAAATGTGTATGGTGTGAAAAACCAACAAACTAATTTGAGAGTTCAATTTATTAGCAATTTATATGGCAAGGTTCAAATATCAACCAAATACAATCTCAGAAAGGAACATTGTTAAAAAAAATCAAGCACGATCTCAGTATGTGCAGGCAATATCCAATCTGTCCATGTGACGACCAGCTGAGAAGAACCATCGTGCGACATGCAATCAGTGCAGCTCACCCAGTCTGAAGCAGAGTCTGCAGACAAGGCAAAGCAGCAGCAGCCTCCAGACCTGCTGCACGCCCTGCTCCACTGTACTGAGACCACAGCTCTCAGCTAGCTGCTGCCACAACACCAGCCTGCTGGATATGTCCATGTCCATCCTGCAGCTACACAAACACGCAAACAGAAGAAAAATTGTTTTTGAAATGCAGAACAACTTTCACCAGCATGTCTAAATGAAATAAAGACACATTCAAAGGACAATGTTCTCTAAATCTACATGCCACTGTGGACAACCCTGCAAACCAGTGAAGAGCAGTTTTGGATTTCCAGTGATCAATGAGTCACAGTAAATTGTTGTGCAGTGCTTCAGTTATTTTAAATCAGGGCTGCGACTAATATTTCTTTGTGGTGATGTTCTCAATTGACAGTTTAATCATTTGGTGTTTCAAATTTCAAAAAATGTCTATCAGATTTAGGGCTGCAAGCAACGATTATTTCCATTATCAATTAATCTGTCATTTATTTTCTCAATTAATCAATTAGTTGTTTGGTCAATAAAATGTCAGAAAATGGTTAAAAATGTTGATCACTGTTTTCCAAAGCCAGTGCGAGGTCCTAAAATGTCTTATTTTGTCCACAACTCAAAGATATTTAGTTTAAGAATAAAGAAACCACAAAATATTATATTTAAAAAATGAAATCAGAGAATTTGGATACTTATTTCGATTGTCAAAATAGTTGGTGGTTAATTTATTTTAGTCAATAATCAAGTTGCAGCTCAGAATACAGCTTCCCAGAGTTAACTATAATGTCTTGTTTAATTCAGTCAGAACAAAGTGTTTTGTGGACTAAAAAACTACATTCGACCTTCAATCAGCGTGAGAATGAGTAGATAATGACTGAATTTTCGTTTTTGGGTTAACTATCCCTGTTATGCTATTGCCGACACATTTATACCGTCGAAGTTCAGACTAATGATTGGAAACACATCTTGTCCATGAATTTAACTGAACACATCTGAAACTGTGATGAAGAGAGGAAATAGACTACTTTAGTTTAAACTCGGTGGACCTAATAAACTGGACACACCTCAAGCCTAACACTCATTCACAGACAGTAACTTAATTAGCTAATATGTTTGACCCAGTGACAAATACAGTATAGGTTCAGTAACTAGCATTAGCTGAGTAGCTAACGTTAACAAACACTAACTAAGCCAACTTTAACTCCTCTAACTTTGTAAACACAGACAGAGAAGTTACAAAACTTTAACTACTTAAACGTATATGCTCTCAAAGGATGTAGGTTAACTTACTAACTTTAGCAAGAACTTGTTTAGCTGGAATTATCGGTGGTTAGACTTTAGGTTTATATTAGTTCTGCAAAACAAACCGAAGCCGATTCAGAGAGAACGGTAAGAGCAGACTGTCACCACTAGTTGTAGTTGAACAGTAGTGTAGCGAACCAAGGCTAACAGCTAAGAGCTAAGAGCTACACTGTGTGTTTAGTTAATCAGTGTGTAGACGTGTAGCTGAGCTGTGACGCTAACCGGAGCTGTGGAAGAAGAAAGCAACAGGCAGCGGCTCCAGACCTGATAAAACCTGCAGAACTTAAAACTTCCAGTCTACCTTCAATTCATTCTCTCTTCTGTCGTGTCTTGAAGGGAACCTTTGATTTGCGACACTCTCGCGAGATTTGTACACGTTGTTTCTTTACCGCACACCTTGTACAAACTAATACTGTTTAATGATATGACTGTTGCTGTGGTTACGACGTGGGTAGCTTAAGAGACAGCAACTCTAAACGCAACCATTCTTGTCATCGTTGCTTCTTTTCTTCTTTGAGGTTTACCGGCGGTTGGAAAACAGCGAATTGGTGCATTAACGCCCCCAAGTGGTATGGAGGGGAGGAACAGAATTTCTACATTATAATTTTAAAAAACACTATATCTCAGGCAGAAACAGAATTCAGCAACACTAATTTCTTGAGTTCTTGCCTATCAGTTGGATGAAAGTGTACTTTTATCTTCCTGAGGTTATGAATCACATGGCTTTTTCTTCTTCAGTGTTACTCAACTTGTGGGCCGAGAACAGATGCGGTGCTGTGTTGGGTTGATTCACACTGTCCCAGGAAGGAGGGACAGATATGCCTGTTTTGTATGATAAGATAAATTAGGCTGTAAAAGTTTCAGCAGACATGAGGATAATTGGTTAAAGTAAAGTTAAATTTATTAATCACTTAATTTTAAAAATAAAGAATTGCAAAGAAAGATGTATTATGGACCTTTGAATGTAATAAGGTGTGTTTATTAGCTGGCACCTGGCCTCCTGTCATTCATCAAAACTGGCCCACTGGCACAGCACAGTTGAGCATCCCTGGTTGGCTGGTGTGTCCACAACCCATTTACATCTACTATTAACATGTGATCTGTATCTGGATACATTATCCAGATTGATGCATGGATTGCATTTATAACTTCCTAAAATCTGAAGACAATGTAAGTCAGACTACCTCCATATGTGGTCAGACAGATCTGATCTGATTCTGATCATGTAGTGTTTACACCTTGCTTTAACATGCATTTTTCATTATTCTGGATACTGATCGTATTTTAATAGCAGGTGTAAATGGGGTGTAAGTCTTAACACAACTGCCTCATGCCTCTGCCCTTTGAACTCTGTAAAACCACCGTCCTTTCCATTCTTACTCTCGTTGCTTTTGTGATCTCTCCTTCAATCTGTTTAATAAGGGGTGGAATAACTATCTTATTGGTGTATTACTGCCACCAGCTGGACTGGATTGTGTAGTAGCAGCAGGAGCTGACCAATTACTGCCTTACTGCCTTTCCAAATGACTCTTTGGTCAAATATTATAACTGTATGTTTTGTATTATCCAATGTATTTATATTTGTCCTGCTCAATATACCCACTGCAGTACAACATGATATTATTTTGATGTCATAGCATTATCATTTTATGTCATGTTATGTCATGTCTTGGTATTTTTGTTATATGATGTGATGTGATGTGATATGATGTGATATGATGTTACGTTACGTTACGTTACAATGCATTACAATGTTATGTCATGCTACTATATCATGCTATGTTAAAATGTTATGCTGTATGTTACAAAGTTATCTTATGTTGTTTGTTGTAGTGTATGTTATGGTATGTTGTTACTGTATGGTATGCTATGTCGCTGTATAATATTATATTAACATGCTATTACAACAATGTCATGTTATAATGTTGTTTTGTTATGTTAAAATGTTATGTTGTTACAATATTAAGGCTATGTTACAATGTTCTGTTATGTTATATATTACTGTATGTTGTGTTATGTTAGTCTGTGTTATTATGTTACAATGCCATGTTATGTTAAATTACTGTATTATGTCATGTTTACATGTTACATTGTGTTGTTATTGTATGTTAGGCTTTGCTAATATTGAAAATTTTATTGTAAGAATAACATTCATATTGTTACTAATATTTGAATATGAATATTTACTTAAGTGAAGCAACCTATTGGTACTTAATATTGTGTACCTTCTTTTATAGTAAATTATTATTATTTTGAAAATGTGTGTATCAAATATGATACAGCAGGTACATAAGATATTTAGATTTGTGAATCTCTCAATCAATTATTCATTTGAATTTCACAATGCATTATCCCACCACAATCACAAATACACTATTAAATAAACTAATTTAAGACAGAAATTTCATCTTAAGATAAATGTAGAGTGGAAAAGTGAGATATTTATTTATGTTCTTTATAGATGCAACTCGTTATAGTCACTTGGATGTTGCAAATAGTTATGAGCAACTAAGCACTTGCTAATGATTGTCCTTTTAATTAATTTTCACTAAAATAATTCCAGGCTGATCATAATTGTATGTCATATTGACAAATTCAGCAGTTTTAGCCATCCACAAGGTGAAATAAAAAAGTTCCCATTTGGCGAAAAAAAACAAAACAAAACAAACAACAATAACAAAACACAATTGAAATGTGCCAAATTTTCTAAAAGCAATGAACAATACTGGGTTTCCTTTCCAATATAAAATTATTGTGAACAATTAATTTTCTTAAATGCCTGAAATATCAAATATGATGCAAGCAAAGTGATATCGGTTTTTTTAGATCAATAAACAATGAATTTTCTGGCAGTTATTTTGTGTGTCAGGTTTCACTATGTAGAAATGTAATGTTCTACAGCTGTGCTGGCGGCTGAGCTGGCCACCAGACGAGTTGCTGAGTGGTCTGCTGGTGAACCTGATAAACCACTTTTTGTGGCTGAATCACTCCTGTAGCCCAGAGGGTTAGCTAAGCCATGAAAAAGAATAAATAAATAAATGTCTGCATTAACATACATAAATTCATACCATTCCATTTGAAATAAATACAATTTTATTAAATAGCACACATAAATATGTTTAAGAGTGTATGAGTGTATGTATATATGAGTGTGTGTTGCTAAAACAACCACGGTTGGTTGATAAACTTGGCAAATAGCCAGTAAACTCAAAGATCACTTTCATCTTAGCCAGATGCTTTAGCCTACCTCCTGACCGATCACTGATTGGTCACAGTGAAAGGAAGGGGCAGAAAGTCAGTTTTGGCTGACCCCTTGATAAGAGCAAAAAAAGACAATCTTTACAAAAGTGGTAAGAAACTGAGCAAAAACAATAGAAACATTTAATAAAAGTTAATTTTGCATTTTCATTTACCAATTCATGTTTTATGTGAAAATATAAAACTGTTGTGTGGATAAAAGGGGAGAGAATGCTACCTGTTTGTGCACAGTAGGCCAGATGCTGATGCTGCACTGCACCAGTGAGTTGAGTCAGCTGTTAGCATGTAGCTAATTAGCATCTGAAAGTCCGCTGGGATCTTGCTAACTAGCGCCTAAAAGTCGGCTAGCTTTGAATGCTCATGATCACCATGTAAAATCCCATTTGATCATGCTAAATTTGTTAGCGGTTTAAAATAGGACATGTAATTGTGTTTGAGACATACTGCTGATATACAGCTGAGGAGATTGTAATTTATATTGTGTTCATGCACTTTTTATGCCCTTTTTGAGTCATTTGCTGCAGTTTAGCTGCTGGCCAAGATTTACTTAGCTGGGGATTTCACAGTTAGCAATGGTTATTTTATACAGTCCACAGGTATTTAGCATAAACTTAAAGGCGCATTAGTGACTACATTACCTGTTTTAATGTCATGTGCCTTAACTGCAATTGAACTTACTACAAGTATAGCTGTTTAGCCTAGTGATTGTGATTTTTAAACTGAAGTGAACTACATATGTTGTACAACAGAAAATGTGAATTGGAGAATATTTATTCTATGGAGCAAATTTTATTTATTATAAAATTAGCATAGAGGTAATTTTATCTTGACCTCATTCATAGGTCAGGAGGAGTCCCCTTAAGACGAGCTGAGACTTCAGAGATGTGAGAGATTCACAGATGATTTCAGATAGAACCTTGTCCAGTACTGGATGGTGAGCCCAGCCCATGAGATACAGAACCTGTCACTGCAGTGTAAGGTGCCGGGAAGAACTTCATAGGCTTTGAAAGCTTTATATCTCGTTATTTATTTATTACTGGATTAAAAGCTTAACTTTGGGGAAAGGGGAAATCGGAACAAAGGAGGCTGAGAGTCTCTTGAGCATGTCTCGCATGCTTTGTCTCCCCCCTCTGGGATTCACTCATACCATATTTGGATAAGTACATCACTGGGCAGGTGGAGGTGATTACCCTCGTTAAACTAACAACAGGCGCAACATGCAGTAAGGAGGATGTGAACCGAAAGCTCACGTCAAGTGTGGTAGGATTAAACTGAACACACACATGCACTGCCTGGCAAAAATAGGAATCACCAACAGGATGTAACTAAACAAATAGGTAAGAGTCTTCCATTGAATAACTACTGCAGTGATTAATATGTTTCAGCTGGCAACAAGTCATTAAACCCTAACTGTTGCAGTGAGTAGGTTCTCATTTCTTAAATAACCATGTTGGAAGACATATCGTGTGGTTGAGGAAAAAATGTTAGTGTGTTTCAGAAGGGTCACATTATTGGCCTGCATCAAGCAAAGAAAACAACTAAGGAGATTGTTCAAACAACCAAAATTGGGTTAAGAACTGTCCACCACATTATTAAAACCTGGAAGGATAGCAGTGAACCATACTCTTCAAGGAAGAAATGTGGTTGGAAAAAAAATTAATGATTGTGATCAGAGATCACTTAAATGTTAGGTGACATAAAATTGTAAAAAATCAACAGTAGAACTCACAGTTATCTTTGATAGTGAAAGCACTTATCAGTGAGGCTTATCAGAAAGAGCTTCAGTTTGCAAGGGAACATAAAGATTGGACTCTGGATCAATGGAAAAAGGTCATGTGGTCAGATGAGTTCAGATTTACCCTGTTCCAGAGTGATGGATGCATCAGGGTAAGAAAGAGGCAGATGAAATAATGCAGCCATCTTGCCTAGTGCCTACTTGACAAGGCTGTGGGGGCAGTGTTATGATCTGGGGTTGCTTCAGTTGCTCAGATTGAGGTTCAGCAACGTTATGTGGCTAAAAAAATTAGGTCAGCTCACTACCTGAATATACTGAATGAACAGGTTTTTACATAAATGGATTTTTTTTCTTCATTAATGACATGGGCATATTCCAAGATGACAGTGTCAGGATTCATTGGGCTCAAACACTGAAAGAGTGGCTCAGGGAGCATGAGATATACATACATACATGGATTGTCCACCACTGAGCCCAGATCTTAACCCCACTGAGAATCTTTGGGATGTGCAGGAGAAGACTTTATGCAGAGGTCTGACTCTCCCAACATCAATACAAGATCTTGGTGAAAAATTAATGCACCTCTGGACAGAAATAAATGTTGTGACATTGCCAAAGCTAATCGTGGTCCAATGAAATATTATAGTGTGTGCCTTTTTTTGCCAGGCAATGTACATCTCTGAGCACAAGGGCTATACCTACCTTTCTTCATGCCGGTCCCACACCAAAGTTAGATTGCAAACTATGACTCTTGATGTTGGAATAATATACCAGAGTTTTCAGGTTTGTTTGTTTTTTTTATGTGTGCACAGTTTATTTTTCTATTTAGATATTTTCTAAGTGAACCTGTGGATTAAACATTGAACCTACCCGTTCAGAAAGAGGGGGACATATGATAAAGAGCAGAATCAGCATCAAGCTGAGAGTGGAAATAAAGTTGATAAGGAAAAAAAAAAAGCCCAAACCAGTGAGAGGTCAGGAAAACAACAGCCAGATAAAACAAAGGTAGAGAAAATAATGGAAGCTGCAGTTACCCTGTTAGGAGGGTGGTTGGTTGTGGACTGCACTGGAAGATTTTTCAGACAATGATGAAGAAAATGGTTAACTTTTTATTCTCTTCAAAAATTAAAGACATGTCTGGTAAAAACTAAAGGGCAAAGGGCAATTAACACTGAGGATTTTTTCCCCCTGATTTGAGAGGTTTTCTCACATCTGTGGCACAGTTACAGACGGAAGAAGATGCTTTCAGTTTTACAGGCTCAAGAAAATCATGACCAAATTCAAAGTTCAGACTGATGATTAATATTAATATTAAAGATCCCATATTATGCCCCTTTCTGATGTTTTTGCAGGTTTTAGAGGTCCTCAAATCATGCTTTTGAAGTGTTTTTTTTTTCTAAAACACCATTTGGGTCTTGCAGTTAAGCATATCTCTATACCTCTCTATTTCAGCCTCTCGAAAGAAGCTGTTTCTGTGCCTGTAGCTTTAAATGTAAATGGGCTGTGACTAGCAGCACCCCTCTCAGGAGGTGGGCGTGGCTTGACCTATCCAGGTCCATGCTGCTATGTTTAAGCTGAACACTAACACAGACATGGCTGGTATCAGATCCGCTGCAATTCAAACATCCAATTTTGAGCCAGAATCTGATCCAGATGGAGGCTCCTGCAGAATTTCAAACACGACAGATGCAGCAGGGCCTTTCTGAATGGTAAGTCAACAATTTAGTGTGTCTTGTTAACACTCCGCTTGTTCATTAGTGAATGAAATTTTGGCAAATAAGTAATGAATAAGTATAATTTGTGTATATAGTTAACCGTCATGCCTTTGGTGAGACATGTTGGTACTCTGTGGACAAAGGACCACTACAGGTGTTACATGCACCAATCAACATATTTTGATGATGATGACAATAAATTGTTTTCTTGTTTTGCAATATTCTCAGCAGAGATCAAACAGCATTCATTATGTAGCCACATTTTATTTACATAATACTGTATTTGCTGTGGTATTCATAAAATTTGTCAGTCTGTCTGTATTATCATATATTATCATTTTATCATCAGTTTTCAGAAGTCAAGGCTGTGTGCAGTTGTTTGTAAACTACACTGTGCTCCGTCTCCACATAACGTGCAACAATTTACCTGTTAAAAAGTTCCAACATTATGTATTTGAAATTTGGCAAAGCTTCCTGCTCATCCACCACAGCTTGTCTAATGTCTAATGTCTGAGTTTCATAGGCCTTATATTTTGTTGAAATATGTACATTTTTTCTAATTTTTTTGGATGTACTCACAACAGACCTTAGAACAGACTCTGGGTGAGCTGTAAAATTATTTTAAGATCAATATTTTGTGTCATTTATAATGCTAAATCATTATATATTAATCAGGATCATGTACAATGAGCAGGTCTGTATTGTGACATAAACCCCTTTAGGATGAATTAAGACCCCTCCGCTTTGTGTCAGGGTCCTGCATCACCCTAAATAATCCACTTCGTTAAACCTGAATATTTTAACTTCATGTAAACCACTTTTGAACGTGGGAGCAAACCACTTTTTTTAAGTTGTCTCAAATAAAAATTTAAAGTTGTCATAATTTAATGTACATAGAATTGAATTTTAAAAATGCTTTTAATACATTTTGATTTATATTCTCATTCCTTTTAAACACATTCTTATTTACTGTTCAATGAAGATTTTTTTAGCCAAATGGCTAACACTACATGTTTTTCAAAATGTATAAAGATGAACAGTCCTCCTCAACCATAACACAGGATTTTTTTCTCAAATACAAAGAGCAACCAAGAAACATCTGCATTTTCAAGTTATCACACTGTATGAATATGGGTACATTTTGTTCTCCCTGAACATAACCAAACTAAATACTCAGTGACTAAAATAAATTAGAAATAGTAACAGTTCCTAAAGCAGAAAATGGTCATTTTTCAAAACGGAAAGTAATACAGTCAGACAGGAATTATTCCTTAAAATTAAAAGGGTTATCAGATGATCTGTGTGAATCTCATCAGTTCCATAACCTGCAAATATGTGTGAGGTAGCTCCTGGCCCTCTCTTGTTCTGAAAAATATCACTATCTGCCATACAAAAATCAGTACGAACACTGCAGTACAAATGCAATTGCTCTCCAGGTTTTCAGCACACTGCCTACTTGTGCCTGTGATAACTTGGGCAGACACTTTTGTCTATACTGCAGTGGAAATGCAGTCATGCAAGTGCAATCTCTGAACACCAACCTCATACAAAAGGGTACAAAGTCTTGGTTGTAGAAACACTAAAATTTTCTCACCAATGGGAAAATAAAATCAGTGGAGTAAGTGGAATTCAACTCTGCCTACTCTGGGCTGTAAAGTTGGGTGCTCAGCCTATGAACTTTTGGGGACATCTTTTTTTCTGATATTTTAGGTTGAGTGCATATGTGAGCCCGAAGAACATGGCAACAGCTGTTGCAACTGAGGGCACCTCGTTCAGGATCTGTGTTCCATCGATGACTATCTTAACGTTTTTGAGTGGATGGAAAGGATCCTCTTTTCCAGTGACAAAGATCAATGCTCTCTGCTCCAGTTTGTCAGTTGAATACAAGTTAAATAGTTGAAAGTCTTGTGACCATTTTAGAAGTTGAATGAAGTCTGTAGCTGAAAGTATGTTGAAGTAGTTGAAGTTGAAGGAGGCTTAAGTTTTAAACAGCTTTAAGACTATTCTCATTCATTTCAATGAGAGAAAATTTTCAGAAAAAAAGTAGTCAAAGGCTCTAACACTTTTTTGTAACTATAGACCTTGACATTATTGCTATTGATCAATGCATCCAAATAAATAGAGGACAACGAGGAGTGACAACCAGGTGGCAGATTCCCTAAAATCCAATACAAGGCACAGATTTTGCGTTCTTTACATTACATACCAAGGGGATTGCATATTTCAAAGTCATCAACACACAAAATCAAAGAAATTGAACATTCTTTTGAGAGAATAGCATTTCTCTTAAAGAGAAGTCCATCCCAAAAGGATCTATATACCTGTTTATCACTCTCCACTGGGTGATGTTTTTTCTTCAAATTTCTAGTCTTATTTAGTGTAGTTCCACACTTTAAAAATGCTACAAGGATTTTAGTAAAGGTACATACTGAAAAGATTTATTATTCTTTTAGTCTAAAACATATTCAACAGGGTCCACAACGTTAAAGTTTTTTCTATAGTATGTCTTCCATTTCCAAGCAGTGGACAGTGGACCATGGTTTCCTATTGCAGCTTGAATGGGACTAGAAGTACAAAGTACAGTGGCTAACTCTTTAACAACAGATTCATCAACTCTGCAACTGTTATTTTGTAAGAAGTCGAATCCATAATTCCAGGCTTAAAATCGTGAATTGTGTGGGTGGAGTGTTTTCTCCATTTGTGAGTTCTGAAAGCACCGTAAAGATTTGTTTTCTATGAACAATCAGCAAACATGGACTTGACAGACTGATGATTTTTCTCAAATGTGTCCCAATGTGTTTAAATAGTCTGTCTCAGTAGAAAGTTGATTGTTGTCGCAGATGTGGCCCTTGAATAGTGAAAAGCTATCTTTCTGTGAGGATTTTTGAGCAGGGTGGGATTTGTTTATAGATGGGATTTGCTTAAGTGTGTGTCAAAATACCATTTTAAATTCCATATTGTCATGCTATGTCCTGGCATACACATTATTCTCCAACTCCTCTAGAACTCTATTCATATGGCCATCTAACATTGATGACCTGTATTAAGGATTATCAATAGAGGGGCTAAAAGCAATGAGTCATATGCAGAATACAGTTACACACTTTGCCATCACAAACCCAGCATCAAAAACACTTTTTTTTTATTTTGCTATTTATACATAATGACTTCCGAGGACATTTTCAATAGCATTTAATTTTCATTCACTCGCGTTTAATTAATATTCAATCCGAACAAGCTCTAAATTGTGCGTTTTTAAAGGCATGAAAGAAAAGAGACACTGTGCTATCACTCACGAGTAGGGGTAGCGCCAACTAGTCCCCACCTGGACAGTGGGAGCCAGAATTGTGATGTTTCTGAAACTCAGTCTGCCTGCTATCATGACAGCTAGCTAGGCCTCCTGCTAACTCTTCTAACAACACCGACACTCAGGGGCGTGGCTAGAGGTTTGGGCAGGGGTGGCCACGGCCACCACCAGAATCTCATTGGCCAACCCAGTGGCCACCCCTAGAGCAGACCCTACTCTGATTTTAGTTGTTCCATCAACCCATACGGCCATACAAGAGACAAACACTGATCTACTGATTCAACATCAGTTTGCCATTTCCAGCTACTGCCTGTTGGGAAGAGGAGGAGCTAAATATGATCATTGGCAATAATTCATAATTATTAATATTAATTACAGATTATTAAAATATTTGATTAATTAATTAATTATTACATAAGCATAATAATCAAATTAGCTTACAGCGGGGCACCACCGGGAAAACCCGGACCAATGATCAGGCGTAAATTCAGTCTCAAAAGTGTTCACTTAGGAAGCTAATTCTAGGGAGATATCAGCAACCATAAGACGAACAGGAAGGAGTGGAACTCAGGCACTGACTTTGTCAACCAGCTTCATCACAGTACACACGAAAAACCAGGGCAACTTCTCTTTGTAGTATAACAGGGTTTATTCACACTGATGACATTAATTTACAACCAACATCAACATTGCTCTATAAACCCTATCAACTATAACACATTACAAAAATCAACCAGCAAGCATCAGGAAGGGTATGTGTGTGTGTGTGTGTGTGTGTGTGTGTGAGAGAGGGTGTGGAAGAAAGTGGGTGAGTGAACGACAATGTGTGTGTGTGTATGTGTGTGTGTGAGTGGGTGTGTGTGTGTGTGTGTGTGTGTGTATGAGCGAGTGGCTGTGTGAGAGAGAGTGGGGTGTGTGAGCCCGAGCGGGGTGGGTAAAGCGTAGCAAGATGACGGCTGTGAAGCTGCAGGCTATGTCACGCGAGGGTCACTGTTCACGTCATGTAATGGTGGCTCGCCAAGAAAGCACGTGACTCACAACAAAATGAGGGGAGCCGGTAGAGAGGGAAGTTTGATGTAGATTAGTGGAAGAGAGGGAGAAAGGGAAACACTCAGAAGTGTGGTCATGCAGGCGGTATTGTGATGCAGTAAACCGTCTGTGTTACGCAGAGACGCGCTCGGCTCAGCTGGTGAGTGGCATGAATCTGGACATTGAACCGACACAGCCGAAGTACTGACCAATTCCGCGTGCGGCATGACACAATAGCGATCCGATGAGGTCAGATCACTATGTATTACAAGCAGACACAAACGAGCAGAAGAATAACAGGCAGCAGCAACACAGACAATATTTTTACAAACTCAATGCAGCCAAAACCGGACGCGGTGGTTCGTATCAACAAGCCCTTACAAATCTTAAAAAAAACCCCACACACTAACTAATATCTGCCCAGACCTAAAGCCTCTTACTTTTGCAGAAGGTGGAGTGATGTGTCGGTCGTTCCTCGTGCGTCCTCTGTTGCGGCAGAGGTTAGGGTTAGGGTTAGCGGCTCACAGCGGCTAACGGGTCCTCGGTGAGGGGGCAAGTCTCTGGTGAGGCAAGTTAATTCCGGCTCATAGCGGGGAATCACTCGGGGAAAGAAGGGGATCCTTGTCCTTCTTCTTGAAGCAGGCAGTTACCAATTACCAAGCTTTGCATCCGCGGGCATCCGGGCGAGAGGGTCGATCCATGGTCTCGTACCAGGCTACTCTGTGTTCCTCGGTGCACAGAGTGAGGGAGAGGAGAGGTGATCAGCTTGACCAGCGAGGGAAATCCGTAGGCCTAAAACGCGTCTAGTTGTGCACAGTAATAACTCTTTCTAAAGCGTTCGCCACGCGGGACGAGTTGCTAAGCTTCAGGAACAGTTACGGTTACTTCCATCGGCTATGAAAGTCACAGCCGGAAGCGTTTCCCTCAGGTACGCTTCGTGATGATATACCCCTGCTGATTGGCTGGGGCTCTGTGTTGGGGGTTGAATCAGCTAATTCACACAGAGAAAGGGGGTTGACTGATTCCTTTGTTCTTTTGGGCGCCAACATGTGATCTCAGGCTTTGATTGTTACATGTATGCCCAAAAGTTTGTGGAGAAAGTGTAGGCCTTTGTTAGGAATCCTTGTACGGCACAACATGCCATAAAGCTAAACTGAGTCCATAAGAACTGATTTCTGGTCAGCATAGTTTTGACCAATGAGAGCTGTGGAGCAGCGCAAAGTTTTGTCACTGCCTGGAAGCTGAGAGTAATTTGATACTACATGCCATGCTGCACTGGTCGTTGAGATGGATTAAACCACAGACATCTATCGATTGAAAGGTATGTTAATATGTAGTTATGTTGACTTTTTTCCTGCATTTGTGAAAACTTTATCTAGCACACAGCAGCACAGCAGTTATTCTGACTGCAAACTTTTTTTTCTGGATTGAAGACTGACAATGTCTAAAAGGTCTGTGCATGTATGTATGTGTTATACCATTAGTTAATCTAACCAGTGTGTGTGAAGTTCGGTCAGTATTTTTGTTCAGAAACATAGATTTTTAACACCCGTGGTTTCAGAATTTCTGCAGAGAAAAATAAACATTCCTCTGTTGATTGGGCTGCATGTTCAATTTCAATTTTCTTTATTGGACGTTTAATGCAAGACAGACAGAGCAATGTGCAAAGCAAATTGCATTCTAATGCCTTGAATGTTTTGACTTGCAATGTGTTTATTGTGTTACTATAAAAATCATCAGAAAATGTTGATGGTTACTTAAAGATAAGCCACTTGATATTTGGGGTCCTATAAATTAAGATGATTGATTTGCATTACATTTTCCACAGCCAGGGAGAGACAATACTTCATGCCATACATGAGGCATACAACAAGAAAGTGCAAGAGAATAAAAAATACATCAAAACAGTGGCTAAAGTACTTCTGACAGCAACTCAGAATATTGCACAGAGAGGTCACCACGAGACAGAAGAGGTAAAGAACAGAGGAAATTTTTTTGCCATTTTAGAAATGATTGCAAAGCATGACCCAGTGGTAAAGAAAAAAATGGGGAAGCAGGAATGCTAAGTATACAAGTAATATCATACAAAATGAGACCCTAGAATGCTTGGCAAATATGGTCTGTGAAGATATAATTCAGCAAGTGAAGGACAGTGAAGTGTTCTCAATTCTGGCAGATGAAACCAAAGACTTGGGGAAAAAAGAGCAGTTATCACTGGTACTTAGGTACTACTATAATTGAGCAGTTCATGAAAGCTTTCTTGACTTTCAACAAGCAACACAATTAGATGCAAAAGGACTTAAAGACAAAATAATCCTGTTTGGAAAAGTATGGACTTGAGTACAAATCCAATCTTGTTGGACAAGGATACCATGGGGCATCTGTAATGAGTGGGAAACACTCTGGTGTGGCAGCCAGAATAAAGGCAGAGGCAAAACATGCTGTTTACATTCACTGTAATGCACATTGTTTCAATTTAGTACTTGTTGATTCTGTGAACGCAATCCCGGAGGCTAACTGCTTCTTTTCACTACTGCAGAAGCATTATGTTTTTATGTCTGGGTCCTATATTCACTAGAAGTGGCTGGATGTGCAAAAGGAAATGTATGGAGGTCAGTCAAGGGAACTGCAGAAGCTCATTGATACAAGATGGGCGTGTAGATACTTGGCCTGCAGGAATCTAGTGGACAGAATTCCCGCAGTATTTTGTGTCCTGCATCAAATTGATTCAGAAAATAGTGGAGAAAGATCTGTAGATGCTCAAGGTTTGCTAAGTCAGTCAGACCTAAGCTTTGTTAGTCTTATTGCAACTTTCCGAAGGATCCTTGGGGATGTTAAGCTGATATCTGACACCCTTCAACGTCCTTTGCTTGACTTAGCTATGGCAGTGGATGTAGTTAAGGCAGTAAAAGACTCATTTCAGGAGTACAGAAGTGATTCATTATTTATTGACGACCTGTGGAAACATACTGTGGAGACTTCCACACAGTGCAGTATAGCTATTAAAGCTGCAGCAAAAAAGGTCTCAAAAAGTAAGCTCCCGATTAGGTGGATCTGTCATAACGTCTACAATAGGCCAGCGCAAATAAAACAATGGTGACAAGGATACCTTTAGAAAGACAATCTTCTACCCCATTGTGGACATCATGGTTGGAGAGATGGACAGGTGGTTCTCTACAGAAAACTGTGACCTAATGACAGGAATACATGCTCTGGACCCAAAAAGTCAAAGTTTCATTTAAGAGGGAGCAGTTTTTCGCTTAGAAGAAATTTAGGAATGTGATTCTAGGTATCTCAGTCATGAACTTCACCAAATAAGGAGGCTTTTGCAGAGAAAATACCAAAGTGGAATGTTGAAGTTGTCAAGTATTACTGAACTTGCAGTATTCCTTGAACCACATAAGGATATATTTCACAAACTTTTTCATCTGTGTAAGATAGCCATAGCCCTGCCAATAAGCAGTACAGAATGTGAACGCTTCTTCTTCATTTGCGCACAACTATGGCGGACAACAGACTGAACAAAAAAGGACAAAAAAAAAAGCACAAAAATATGAGAATTGATCTGATTTAAGATGGATGAACACAAAAGTTGCCTTGTATTATGGTCTATATGAAAGCACTTTGTAGCAGGAGAACTGAACTGTGAAGTGTAAGATACCAGAGCTAGCTAGCTTTATTTTACTTGTTTGAGGTGTACTGTATGTGGAAGCAGTTTGTAGCAGGTGAACTGAGAAGTCAAGTTTAAGATAAGAAGTAACAAGCTAGACATCCCTCTTATTATTATAATTCCATATTGTTCATGAGAGTTTAAAAGATAACATAATATTACTAAAGTCCAAACTTTGTTTGGAGTTGAGGTTTGGTTTATGTTATTGTATAGTATAGATTTCGTAATTTAATTTATGTATACATTGTAATTCACTTTAGTTTGAACAAAAAGTGAATTGAATCATTAGTTTGACATGTATCATTTTTCATGATTATACATTATATGTCATGGTTTGGGATTCTTGTTGGTTGTTTCCTGTTTTATTTTGATAGTTTCTGTTCCTCCCTCATGTGTTTTGGTTTTACTTCCTGTCTTTGTCTGTGTTCCCTCCCTTTGTGTTCACTAATGATTTTCACCTGTCTGACTGCCCTCACCTGTGTCTTGTTTTCTTCCCCCTTCCTAGTGTATTTAATCCTGTGTCTTGTCCTCTTTTCTTTGTCGGTTCATTGACTCTCACTCTCTTGTCTTGTCTCTGTCTTGGTCAGTGTTTCCCAGTGTTTTCGGATTTATGGATTTTTGGTTTTGTTCCTCCCTACCTGTTTTTTGGATTCACCCTCGTCATTCATGTAAGCTTTTGTCTGGTATTTTGTTCATTAAATATCCTTTTTGAACTGCTCTCCTCTGCCTCCTGCATTGCCTGCGTTTGGGTCCAACCCTGCCTTTCCTGAGCCCACCACAACAGGGTGATATACAGTGATCAGGTTGTTATGGTGAAATAAATCCTGACAGGGTGATGTCAGGGTCTTGAATCATCCTGAATAATGACTTGCTCACTGCAACATCAATATGTAATTTTTTTTGATGCACTAACACTTTGGCTTCAACGTTCGTCAATATGCAGGTTCAGTAATTGTAACAGTGTATCCTCTTCTGTCAGGTAAACAGATTTAGAAGAAATCATCCTCTGCCATACAGATAAAGATATAAATGAAATCTAAAATATGCACAATCATGAAAATTGTGTGCAGTAAGTCTTACTCTATTTAACTAGTTGCTGTGATTAAACTGTAGACAACTCTTTATAGCACTAGATGGCACCAGAATTGAAACTACAGTAAAACAGCATGGTGGAACAGCCCAGTTAATGTTGTTTATTACAGCTAAAATTCTTCATGGTGTCTGCATTACCAACATGCATCTTGGTCAAACAGTTAACCCGCCCCCCCCCCCCCCCAAATCTCACCCATTTGGATCATTGAGTGTATTGGATCAAAACACCAACAATAGCTCTCATTCAGAAAACACACACTGTCACTCAGAATACTTTAACTTTTTCTTTTTTTTAAATTTGAATGTTTTTTTCACTTTCATTATAGAATACAGTAATACAGTGGCTGTTTCCTCTATTTTTCTCTTTCCATATAATAATTTGCTTGTGAAAACTAAAAACGTTCTTGAAATTCTTCTTTTGTCTGTTTGGTAACAAGACAACTGAAGCTGCAATATGTAATAAAATTCTCGTAATACTGTCTATATAACGTCACTGTCGGAAGACAGAAACCTCATATGTCCACGACTGTTTCAGGACATGAACTGTGAATAGTTCACCCAAAAATGAAGATTCAGTCATTAACTATTCAACCTCATGCCGATAGAAGGTGGAGACTTGAATGGAGGCTTTTTATGTTTTTGTGTTTGTTTTGTTTTTTTTGTTTGATTTTTTGTTTTTGTTTTTTGAACACTGGTCACCATTAAATTCCATTGTTTGGTAGATTCTGCAACACTGTTTCTGTAAAACTCCAGCAGTGTTTTGTGGACTAACAAAATAAACCTGACCTTCAATCAGCATGAGGTTGAGTAAATATTGACTGAATTTTCATATTTGGAGGTACTATCTCTTTAAGCAAATGAAATGCTGTCAAAGTTAGTAGCTTTTTTATACCTTTCAACAGTTAAAAAAACTGGTAAAACCCACAGACAGACATAAAGGGTGACCAACAGCAATGATTTATGAAAAAAAGTCAGAATATGCAGATACAAGGTTGCACGAAGTTGCAACAATATTTCAGCATGAATACTGCAAAAATACACAAAATTTGATGTTATCGTTTTTAAATTTTGAAAACAGTGTGTAAGCATTTGAAAAATGTGCTGTAGATAAACAGTGTTTTGCAGCTGGTAGTGTATAACAGAAAAGAGTTAATTGATTTTTGAAAATGTGGTCATTCACTCTATTTTATTTGAAGGCAGTGACAAATGATTCACACTTTGGTCCACGTAGACTTCTGTTTCACTGACTCTTTGAAAAGTTTTGAGAATGTGACTAATCCACATGTAACAGATTAATCACAATCAGAAATACTTCCTTGATTGCAAGGTGGAAATTGTTTGCATTACAGCTGCTCCCATTCAGGAACAGAAGCATATACAAACATGGAGATAATATAAGAATGGAAATAGAAATAATAAGTATGTAGAAACGTGTGGGAAAAAAATATCTGTATTATACAACAATAGACAAATAATAGAAATAAGAGGTGTAAAAATATGTAAACAACAAAAATACTTAACAAAATATAGCCAGTGGTTCTTATAACAGTGTAAAAAACCAATAATGCTGTAGAAGGGGGACAAGTGTGTCATGATACAAGTATTATAAATAACAGCATAGGTTGGTTTAAATGCATAGTATAAATAAATATATAAAAATATATAATGCAGTAGTGATGCCAGTTTAACCAATGTATTGCATTACTGAATTATTATTGCACATTAAACAGTATTAAACAGTTGAAATGATTGCACATACATATTGTTAGATCAGTATTCCATATATACATATTCATATATATATAAATATATACAGTGCTTAACAAATTTATTAGATCACCGCCCAATATAAGGTTTATGCCACAGCTGCTCTAAATTAACAGCATTGGTAAATACCAAAATCTTTTCTTTGCTTGTTTCTGTAATGGTTAATACACCAGTATGTAGAAGCTCTTTAACTGAAATGATATTTTTAATACTAAAATATCAATATTATTGTTGTTTTACAAAAAACAGAAAACATAGTAAAGCACATTATTATTTCTTGATTAAGATGTAAAATTTTTGTTATTTATTTGCATTCCTGAACAGAAAAAATTGTTTTAGTGGTTGAATGCTATGCTTGATTAATTTCTGACTTCTCAGAGAAGCCCAGTGAGCCAGCTCAAATTTGGGTACAAAAAGGTGAATTCAGTTTGAAACTCCTCATTCCTGTTCACAATGGTAAAACGTCGAGAGTGCACTGAGAATGAAAGAGTCCACATTAAAACACTTCATGATGCTGGATGATCTCTGAGACAAATAGGGAAAGACATAAAGTGTCTCACAGTGTGGTCAAGTATGCTTTGGAGTCAATTGCAGAGTCTGGTACTTATAAAATGCACTAAGGAAGAGGCAGGAAATGAAAGTTAACTGAAGCAGATGTCAGACACCTCAAGATTTTAAGTACTGAGAGAGAAGGAAAACCACTGCTGATCTTCAGGCAGAGACAAATGCTTCTAGATCAGAGTCAGAGAAAGTCTCCAGAATGACCACAAGCTGATGGAACAAGGTTTAAAGAGAAGACTAGCTGCTTAGAAGGCATTATTGAAGTCCAGAATCTCCTCAGATTTGCCAGGGAGCACAAACACTGGACTGTTGATGATGGGAAGAAGGCACTTTGGATGGACCAAGTCCAAGTTTGAACTCTTCAGTCAGCATCATCGTGTTCATGTCCGCAGAAAAGCTGGAAAACGTTTTGATGCTAGATGCATTGCACCCACAGTGAAACACGGTGGAGATTCCTTTATGGAAGTAAGTAGCTTACTTAAGTAGCTTCTGACAGTCATTTGGACTTGTGTTATGAATTCCATCAAAGCATTCCCATGTATTTGTTGTATGAGTATCACTCTAACATGTTTTTCTTTGAGGAATAAGCATATTTCATCTTTATTTAAGTACCCAACCAGGTCATCTGATCGCAAATGGGCCAATGAAAACAATGGCATAAACAAAAAACAAAACAAAATGCTGCAGCAGCACAAAGAGTAAGGATGTTAATGATCAATCATTATTTAATTGCCATTAAGAATGTAACCAGTTAAAAATGTATTCATTAATATTTAATCAATAGTCATGGCTGTAATTGCACCTCATTTGACATTTTGTCTGGTGGAGACATTTGTTGAATAAGAAAAATTAAACTTAGACTCAAAATGTGAAAAAAAAAAATGACCAAACAAAAAAAACTGAAAAAAAAACAAAAATGAGGAAATACATATTTTGTATCTTATAAATTATCAGTGACTAAATGGTTGTTAATGTTTTCAACTACTGATTCAGGAAAATGCAAAAAAAAAATGCAACCCTAGTTTGGAGAGGTGACTGTGATATCAACGGTTAAAAGTAACTAATACTAATACTACGAAGTAGTTTTTGTGACAAATACTTTGTACTTTTACTTGAGTATATTTTTAACAGTAGTGTTTTTACTTGTAACTTTGTAATATTTTAGCAATGTAACAATACTTGTACTTGAGTACAGATTTTCAATACTCTTTCCACCACTGGGAATACTGGTAATACTAGGAAGCCTTGTTGTAACTGTCCCCATTGCAACTGTCCCGAGTCTACCCTATCCTACAATACATCACATAACTTAAAGATTCATGTAATTGTAACAGATTAATTGAGACATATCTTGTGGATGTTAACAAATCTTTCCCATTTGTTAATTTTTTTGTATTACATCTCCTACTTGTGTCCTTGTGGCGTGTGTGCGTCTGTGTTTAGCTTAGTTGTGGTGTGTGCATGCCAGTGACAGCTCCTTCCAACTAACTGAGAGGTAAGCTGCATCAACTGATACTCCCTGATATTTTTTAGTGCATTAAATGTGATATTAACATGATCTAATGGTTTTATCATGTTTTTTGACATACAAACGTCATTCAATGTAAATCCCGTCAATATTTCAGATTGCTAATTGCATTTTTTTTTTTTTTTTTTTTTTAAAGGTTATTTTTTTGGCATTTTTGCCTTTATTGACAGTGACAGCTGAAGGTATGACAGGAAAGGGGGGTGAAGAGATAGGGGATGACATGCAGCAAATGAGCCGCAGGCGGGATTCGAACCAGCGGCCGCTGCAGAGGACTAACAGCCTCAATACATGGTGCGCACGCCCTACCGACTAAGCTATAGGGGCGCCCCGCTAATTGCATTTTTTTAATTATATTTTGAGAAGTTGAATTGGTAACCCTTTATTTTCCAGGCCTGTAATTATGTAGTAATATAAGGGAAATTACCGAGAAATTACAGTAAATTAAGAAGTAAAATACAAATCGTGGCAAGTAATGGGAGTAGAATAACTTGAAAATTACCAGAAATTATTAGGTAATTACTAAATAAAATGAGACCAGAATTAGGATATTAGGTTGGTTATTCTGTAGGAATTAATCGATCTTTAATATCAAATAATTGGGTAATTACTTGGGTGGTTACTCGACTAGACGTGAGATGTTGGGTCAGTAATTATATGGGAATTTATTTATTCATTTCTTACTTATTACCAGTCTTACCTGTTCACAAGCCAAGACGGTTTGCAGCAATTGTTGTAGACCTTTCTGCCTGTAAAATGTAGCGTCCACTTTCTCCTTTGAATGGCCAGCTTCATCACAAATAAGGGCACACTGGATGAACATGAGCACGTACCAGTAATATCACTGTAGTTAACCCATAATTACCTTTTTCACTGCCTGCAAAATGTAGTGAACGCGGTTCCGTTGTAACGTCTGGGTAATTTCAGCAGAACTACTGGCACGTTAAAAGGATGTTCACTGTAATTACCCAAATAGGCTACTATATCTTTTGGTGCTACTCTATTGTATCAATCAAGCAAAAATATTTCCTAAGTACTGCATGAAAAGAAGTGCGTGCCTGTAATGTCACTGTACTTTACCCATAACTACCGCTTCACTGCCTGTAAAATGTAGTGAACACTGTTCATTTTATTTCAGTGTGCGTTCTGCTGAAACTACCCAGACAGCACGCACAATGAATAAAGTTACATCGCTGCGACGTCGTATGGAGAGCGTTTGCTCATTGGGAAGACGTCGCCGAGACAACAATATGCTTCACCATCAAAATAGCTTCCTAATTTAGTGTGTTAATAAAATAAAGAGACACGAAAGATTCAAGTTAATGATCATACATTTATTTCGGACTGCATAGTCAAAACAACTCCAGCACAGAAAAGATAACCAAGACAGAACAGATGAAAATACAGAGGTGGCCGGTCGGGAGACTCACACGGACAGCACGGTCTGGACTGCTGGCAGACTTATGAGCCTGCAAAGGGGAGAAAAAGACAAAACACATGAGCCCATGTTGTTCAGTTAACTTATACTATACAGTATTATACCCATACTTCACAAATAAACATGTACAAATAGACACACCAAGGAAGGAAAACGTAGCTGTGCCTTTTTTCCCGGCCGCTGTCTGACCTTAGAGAGCCACCGTAGTTGATAAGAGACCTGGAGCTAATAGTATTAGCCCTATACTCTTTAGCTATTAAACGTGTTAAAAAGCACCACAAGAAGACCTCCAAATAACCCATGTTTAATACAGTGTCACAGGCAACACTGTATGAAGCACCAGCAGAAAGCATGACCTGAAAATATGAACCACAAAAAGCCCCGGCTTGACCGCAGGTAGCTGCTGAACTCTGGCCAGCTCTACAGGAGAGGCGGGGGGGTGACTGGAGGGACATGACAGAAACAACTGGAGTCTGTTGTGTTTTCCACACACCTACGTGAAGTGGATATTAACTTCACTTACAGTACAAACACACCAACAATAGTCCATAACCAGTACCAAACTATGAGAAAATGTTACACCGAGTCATATTTACAAATGGAGCAGAGCCGAGCCTCCCTTCATTAGCTGCCTTAGTTGACCGCTAAAGTTAACTCCGCAGCTGTAAAAACACCGAAGCCCACCAGCTACTAGCTAACAGCTAACGCTTGCTAACGTTACCTGACCCTTTCCCAAATTTGAATTTGTTGTCTAGATAGAGACTGTTCACGTGCTGGAAAGACTCATGGCTACCTAGCAATGGCTAAATGAAGTTAGAGCTAGCTGATACATTTGCTGGTCAGATCTAAGCAACTAACGTTTGTTAAGCTAGCTAGCTAGCCTGTTAGGAGTCGGCATCTGGGCTCTTCACCTGTGCTAACATACCCAGTCAGGGCTTAACAACTTATGTTGCTAAATCCCGATTTATCTTGCTAACCCTGTATGTCATATTTATAAAACAGCTATTTTTTTTATATATATTTACGTTAAGTGAGCTTACCTGAAGACTAGTCCTGGCTGACATGAAGTAGCCTCTCCGTCTCCAAAGCCTGCTCTCAGTTCCGTTGACAGTGGCACCAATTGGATAACGTGCAATGTATCGATCCACAGCCGACCTATCGCCGACTTTGAAATGGCGCGCATAATCCCGCCCTCTGGCAAACCATGTCCCTGCTATGGGCTGATGCTTCTCCGATGCATTTACAGATGTCAGGAGGAGCATGCCGACGCACGATCTGAGGCCGACGTCAGCGAGACGTATGCGTGCTATCTGGGTACCCAGATATTGGGTACCCAGGTATTTCTACTGAACAGTGTTCACTACATTTTACAGGCAGTGATGAGGTAATTATGGGTAGAGTACAGTGGTATTACCTGGTAGTGGCTTATTTTAATGCAATGTGCCCTTATTTCTGCTGAAACTACCCATTTATTTCAAATGAACAGTGTTCACTACATTTTGCAGGCAGTGAAAAAGGTAATTATGGGTTAACTACAGTGATATTACTGGTACGTGCTCATGTTTTTTATTTTTTATTATTTTTTTATTATATTTTTATTTTTTTCTTCTTCTCTTCTGTTTCTATTGTATTTCTGCTTTGTTGCCTAATTGTAATCTCGGCATCATTGAAAATGAGGGCCACCCCTCAATGTATTCCCGAGAAATAAATAAAGGTTGAATGAATGAATGAATGTTCATCCAGTGTGCCCTTATTTGTGATGAAGCTGGCCATTCAAAGGAGAAAGTGGACGCTACATTTTACAGGCAGAAAGGTCTACAACAATTGCTGCAAACCGTCTTGGCTTGTGAACAGGTAAGACTGGTAATAAGTAAGAAATGAATAAATAAATTCCCATATAATTACTGACCCAACATCTCACGTCTAGTCGAGTAACCACCCAAGTAATTACCCAATTATTTGATATTAAAGATCGATTAATTCCTACAGAATAACCAACCTAATATCCTAATTCTGGTCTCATTTTATTTAGTAATTACCTAATAATTCCTGGTAATTTTCAAGTTATTCTACTCCCATTACTTGCCACGATTTGTACTTTACTTCTTAATTTACTGTAATTTCTCTGTAATTTCCCTTATATTACTACATAATTACAGGCCTGGAAAATAAAGGGTTACCGTCGAATTTGAGTTTGTTGTCAAAATAGATTAACAACTCTGCTGTACAAACACTACATTTATGTTAATTGTGTGCTTTTTCATCTATCAGGGGAGCTTAGCTGATTGTATCCAGTAGTTGTATTTATTTTGTAACTGTAAGAGAGGGGTGCTATGAAGGTACTTACATGCACACTGCCAACTGATGTCCTTGTTTTATATATATTTTTAACAGAGAGCACTAGTGAGATCCAGCACTGCTTTCTGTCTCTTCATTTGAGGTGCTAAGAACACAATGCCACCACAGACTTGACACCCCAGCGATGCATGTTAGCAATTAAACTGTATTTACGAAACATGGCATGTAAGGTAAGACAAGGTTCCAGACCCTGGGTCCTCTTTATAACAGCTCATGAAGCATGACAAAACAGAAGACAAAAAATGACTATAGACCCTAGCTGTAAAACCAGGTGAAATACACAGGAATTGAATCTGCTCTGAATCTATGATTGGTGTTGTCAGTAATTTTAAAACAGCTCTGCCCCTCCCAAATCCCTAATTAGTCTATTAGAATCTGTGTTTTGAGTTGTTTAAATTTGAATTAAATTAAATTAAATTAAATATATAATAATAATAATATAATAATAAATGTCCATAAGATTTTGTTTTATGACCAGATAATTCTACACTAATGGCACACCCATCAGCCTCAGCTGTACTTTGTAATCAGTATCATTTATATTTTAAGGGGTATAAGAAAATGTTTAAAACAAAAAAAAAAAAAAAGGCTAAAGGCAAAAGTAAGAACTTGACACAAACTATACTCACAGAGCCTCCAATCAGTTAAACAGACTTGTTCTGCATGCATGCAACAGCCAACTGAAAACAGTGAATTTGTCAAAAAACATGTCAGTTGAATATATATGATTGTTAAATAAAATACATTGCAATGCATACAGAGAAGTGTATAAATAATAGTAAAAAATTAAGTTTAAAAAAATCTCTGAGGCACAGGAGATAATCTGCTCAAAATTCATTCAGATAGCACATTTTAAACTCTCTGCAGTTGCTGTGTTCATTGTTGCAGTCTATCAGTTGCTCTGGACTGTTACTGTCACGCATGAGTCATCCGGTTACTTAAAAATAAAAAAGGTTTTCCTTAAGGAAAAGCATTGAGAATCACTGATCTAACAAAGGCAATAATACCTAAAAACACCTAAAAAATACCCAAACCTGTCACTATGTTATTTCTCCACTCTGACAATTTCTTGTTATGGGCTGGAGTGTGTATTTGATCCACCAGCTTAACTTCTATTGTTAACTAAAAATTACAATGAACGTCGCCCGGATTGGCGTTACCATGAAATTTTGAATATTGAAATTCTCTCAAATAACAATTTTAGTACTGGGATCATGAATCCACAATCAGTTGGGCTTTATTTAAAAGCATATTTATGCCAACCAACTGACTACCTTTAATATTGAAGCACAAGCTAAACTCAAGCAGACTACATTCAAACTACAACTTGCAAGAAAACATTAAAAAGAACTGAGAACACCTACCTTTCCTCACCTGATGCAAGTCTTCCACCAAAGAATGGAAATAGATACTCAGTGTCCCAATTAGGGGTTAATACATTTTTATTTATTTTTGTTAATTATGTGAGGTTTTGAAGAACATTTTGCTGTTACAGTCTTATAGTATGTAAATTTGCAAAATTGAGGGTATTTATTTTGTGTCAAAGCAATGAAAACAGATTAATCCAAATTGATTTTTCTTCTCCTGACTATATGAAGGAATGAAAAAAAGTGAACTCGGTATTGAGACATTGTGAACAGAATTTCCACTACACTATGGAGCCCCAGAGTAGTCAGGTACAGCGTGCTGCTGCCTCCATTGGCTCAGCGTCTCTGCTAACGTGCAGGTGCAGATGTCAGATGTTCATTCAAGCATCATGGCGGAAGGCTCACAAGTTAGCTAAATTAGTTCATGAGACAGAAAAGAGATACATAACATTCATTCCTTCGTGGAAAGAAATATATCCATGGGCGGAGTACGATGCCACAATACTGGCTGTAGTGGAAATTCTGAAGAATGGTTCACTCAGACACTGAAGAAGAGTTCGGGAGTCCCAGATGACTTACACAGGAGTATTTAATGAAGCTCGATTGAGGAAAATTCAGATTAGCAATACACAGAGAATATTGTGACTGCCAACCCAATTCTGAAGGTTACTTCTTGAGTGAAGGTATTTAACTGTCCCCTGACATTCCCTGGAATTTGACATGCCACCATGTATGGGCCTGATGTGTCTATCTATGTGTACACAAATTCTATTGGGCATAAGTGCAAAACAAGAAGCTGTGCACCTCTTTGCTCTAAATTACTGTATCTGTCGGCCTTGCTCATGTATTGTGCCCTGCTAGAGAATGTGGAGACAGTCTGTCTGCCCAATAAGCCATAACCTTGGGACCTCAGGCGAAAGTTTCTGGGGGATGCACTACTCTCCTACTTGTGCAGCTGTGGACTGTAGTTGTGCAGAGTGACCAACCACTAGTGTGCCTCTTCAGGTTAGATGACCTATGACTGGACCCATCATGACTGCGTTGTCACCCATATAAAGAGAGACTCAGAGAACATTCTAAGAGCTAGTGAGGCAAGTGAGGCAAATTCCACAACACTGGCTATGTACTGCACTGTCTGTAGAGAGTTCCTGGATAAGGCCAATAAAAATGGATCATTTTTCTGTGGCAATGACAATGTTAAACAGCTCACCTGTTCAGAGAGGGTATGGAGTATGTAATCGGTAGAGTCAGGCGATATGTTGAAATTTTCCAAATAATCATTGTCAGCCCATCCATCGGCAATTGGTGATATCTTCATCCCCCTCCCACCTCCTCTTGTCCTCTCGGGTTTCAGCTGGGAGATGTGTGCAAGTGGCAAATTCAGTATGTTATGCATGCTGCGTGTTCACTACGTCCAATACACAAAATAAACTCAAAAACTGTCTAGAAATTACATGTTCTCACACTTATTTTCCATTTTAAATGGAGAAATACAACTGTGCACCCTCTGAATTGAAGTTTCTTTTTTCAACTGAACTAAAACGACCTAAGCTCGTTAACTCCTCAGCAAAGACACTTAATTCAGACTTGACAGAAAAACACATAGAACTCACCAAAACTTTGTTAGTCTGTTCACTCTTCCAACAATCACCAACACCAACAAAATAAATCACAGCAAACACCAGCAACAATCTGCATCAAACATCACAGCTTTACTCACCTCCACTGTCAGCTGTGAGGGCTGTGACTGTCTTGGTCAGAAGATTGTGGAATTAGAAGGGAGAATTTCCACATTGTACCAGATCCACGAAGCAGAGAAACTGCTGGATACCGTTGTAGTTACTGGCTCTGCGGAAGCTAACATTAACACCTGGCTGCAATCTGTCTGCTCGAACTTCGGTGATGTTTTTATTGCCAATTTGGAATCATGCGTCCTTCTTCAAGTTTGACGACATTCATCCCAGTGGCCTGGCCAGATTTTAACAGACAACTTATTTTATGCAGTGGTAAATAAGGCCTCCTCAGAGTGACTGTCCAGTGCATCATGTTCAAATTTGGAGATGGCCACTTCCGGTCACCCCTCCTTGAACCGTTACCTTACCGTGGTGGAGGGGTTTGAGAACCTAAATGATCTTAGGAGCTATGTTGTCGGGGGCTTGTTGCCCCTGGTAGGGTGTCCCAAGGCAAACAGGTCCTAGGTGATGGGTCAGACTAAGAGCGGTTCCAAAGCCCCGAATGAAGAGTTTAACACCAAGGTTGGACCCGAAGGAGCGACGTGGGCCCGCCTTCCCATAGGCCCATCACCCGCGGGAGGGTTCGGAAGGGGCTGATGCTTTGTGGTTTGGGTGGCAGTCATGGGCGGGGGTCCCGACGACCCAATCCCAGGACATGGAATCTCGCAGTGGGGACATGGAATGTCACCTCGCTGGGGGGGAAGGAGCCTGAGCTAGTGCAGGAGGTTGAGCGGTACCGGCTAGAGATAGTTGGGCTCACCTCCATGCACAGTCGGGGCTCTGGAACCCAACTCCTTGAGAGAGGCTGGACTCTTTTCTACTCTGGAGGTGCCCACGGTGAGAGGCTGCGGGCTGGTGTGGGCTTGCTTGGAGACCTTGGGAGGGGTGCTGGAAAGTGCTACGACTGGGGACTCCGTTGTTCTACTGGGGGACTTCAACGCTCACGTGGGTGGCGACAGTGTTACCTGGAGGGGCGTGATTGGGAGGAACGGCCCCCCCCGATCTGAACCCGAGTGGTGTTCTGTTATTGGACTTCTGTGCTAGTCACAGTTTGTCCATAACAAACACCATGTTCAAGCATAAGGGTGTCCACCAGTGCATGTGGCACAGGGACGCCCTAGGTCGGAGGTCAATGATCGACTTTGTGGTCGTGTCAACTGACCTCCGGCCGTGTGTCTTGGACACTCGGGTGAAGAGAGGGGCTGAGCTGTCAACTGATCACCACCTGGTGGTGAGTTGGATCCACTGGCAGGGGAGGAAGCTGGACAGACTTGGCAGGCCCAAACGTACTGTGGGGGTCTGTTGGGAACATCTGGTGGAACCATCTGTCAGAGGGGTCTTCAACTCTCACCTCCGAGAGAGCTTTGACCAGATCCCGAGGGAGGCTGGAGTCCGAATGGACCATGTTCTCAGCCTCCATTGTTGACGCGGCCGTTCTGAGCTGTGGCCGTAAGGTCTCCGGTGCCTGTCGCGGCGGCAATCCCTGAACCTGGTGGTGGACACCGGAGGGAAGGGATACCGTCAGGCTGAATAAGGAGTCTTATTGAGCTTGGTTGGCTCATGGGACTCCTGAGGCAGCCGACAGGTACCAGCAGGCCAAGCGCACTGCGGCCCAGGTGGTTGTGGAAGCAAAAACTCGGGTATGGGAAAAGTTGGGGGAGGCCATGGAGGAGGACTACCGGTCAGCCTCGAGGAGATTCTGGCAAACCGTCCAGCGCCTCAGGAGGGGGAAGCAGTATCCTGCCAACACTGTTTACAGTGGAGGTGGGGAGCTGTTGATTTCAACTGGGGATATTGTCAACAATGTGGTTTTTGTCCTGGTCGTGGAACACTGGACCAGCTCTATACCCTCCACAGGGTGCTTGAGGGTTCATGGGAGTTTGCCCAACCAGACCACATGTGTTTTGTGGGCTTGTAGAAGGCATTTGACCGTGTCCCTCGTGGCATTCTGTGGGAGGTGCTTCGGGAGTATGGAGTTTGGGGCCCTCTGCAAAGGGCCGTACAGTCTCTGTATGACCGGAGCAGGAGCTTGGTTCACATTGCCGGCAGTAAGTCAGACCTGTTCCCAGTGCATGTTGGACTCCGGCAGGGCTGCCCTTTATCACTGGTTCTGTTAATTATTTTTATGGACAGAATTTCTAGGCGCAGCCAGGGGCCGGAGGTAGTCCGGTTCGGGGACCACAGGATTTAATGTCTGCTTTTTGCAGATGATGTCGTCCTGTTGGCTCCTTTGAACCAGGACCTGGGATGAGAATCAGCACCTCCAAGTCTGAGGCCATGGTTCTCGACCGGAAAAAGGTGGCTTGTTCCCTGCGGGTTGGAGAAGAGTCCCTGCCTCAAGTGGGGGAGTTCAAGTATCTTAGGGTTTTGTTTACGAGTGAGGGGAGGATGGAACGTGAGATTGACAGATGGATTGGTGCGGCAGCAGCAGTAATGCAGTCATTGCGCCGGTCTGTTGTGGGAAAGAAGGAGCTGAGCCGAAAGGCGAAGCTCTCGATTTTCCGGTCAATCTACGTTCCTACCCACATCTATGGTCATGAACTCTGGGTCATGACCGAAAGAACAAGATCTCGGATAAAAGCGTCTGAAACGAGTTTCCTCCGCAGGGTGGCGGGGCGCTCCCTTAGAGATAGGGTGAGGAGCTCTGTCACCCGGGAGGAGCTCGGAGTAGAGCCGCTGCTCCTCCACGTCGAGAGGAGTCAGCTGAGGTGGCTTGGACATCTATATCGGATGCCTCCTGGGCGCCTCCCTGGGGAGGTGTTCCAGGCATGCCCCACTGGGAGGAGGCCCCAGGGAAGACCCAGGACATGCTGGAGTGACTATGTCACTCGGCTGGCCTGGGAACGCCTTGGGGTCCCTCTGGAACACCTGGAGGAAGTGTCCAGGGAGAGGGAAGTCTGGGTGTCCCTGCTCAGACTGCTGCCCCCGCGACCCGGCCCTGGATAAGCGGAAGACAATGGATGGATGGATGGCACTTCCGGTCACCAGTCACATGCTCCGCCTCATAACTCACTCCCCACACTAAATTCAGTCACTTACTCACTAGCGCCGCCTGGTGACCACAAGTTTCCAGTCTCCTGCTGTAACACTCTCTCCTTGATAACCTCCTCTACTCAAGATACCTGTCCTATGGAAGCCCTGACCTGATTTGAAATGTTCAAAACGCACCGCAGTTGTCTCAAATTTAATTAGAGTTCCCCTTCAGTCTAATACTGCTACCCCCTCATTGTGTGAACTTGGGTCAACTCCACCCTCCTCACTTAATCCCCATACTTTTAAAAACAGAAATGGTTTGGGTTTAATCCACTGGAACATTAGAAGTCTGCTTCAACATCAGAAAAATTGATCACCTTAAGATTCTAGTTTCTCAAACAGACCCTGATATTTTGGGGCTGACTGAAACTTGGTTAAAGACACATGTCAGTGATTGTGAGGTATCTTTAAATGATTATAACTTATTTAGAACTGACAGAAATGCAAGAGGAGGCGGGTGGCTATTTTTATTAAGTCACGTTATTTGGTTACAGTTCTAAATGCTGTTACCATACAAAAATGTTTTGAATTCATTGCTTTGACGGTCAATATAGGACCTAGTAATTTAGTTGTGATTGGGATTTATAGACCACTGTCTGCTGAACCTGATGCTATTGAGATTAAATTGGCTGATTTAATCTCTCAATATAGTAATAGTAATTATAGTTTTGGGTGATTTTAACCTCAATTAGTTAACTAGTGTGTCTGCTTATTGGAGGGAAGTCTGTGATAAACTCCACTGATTTCTGACCCCACTAGGCCTAACCTAAAAAACAATTCAAAGTCAACTTTAATAGACATGATTTTGTCTAACAGGAGTGATAAAATTGTTGCTTCTGGTGTCTTTGACCTGGAATAAGTGACCATTGCCCCATAGCTTGTATTAGGGATATGAGATTGCAGAGAACTAAACCACAAATTTTTCTGAGGAGAAATCTCAGAAATTTTAATGAACAGGATTTCTTACATGATCTTTGTCACAGTAATATTTTAACCACATTAGAAATCTCAGATGTTGAATTAGCATTTGATCATTTTATAAACACCTTCAACATAGTTAACAAACACGCCCCTTTTAAGAAGCAAAGAATCAAAGACAGATCGAGTCCTTGGTTCACCTCTGAGCTCTCATCTTTGTACCAATTGAAGAATAAAACCTGGGCTTTAGCTAGAAAATCTGGGGATCCTTCCCATTGGCTTACTTTTAGGCAGCTAAGAAATAAATTTACATCATTTGTGAGGAAAGCTAAATCTGATTATTATTGAAATACTATTTCTAGCTGTTCTTCAAACCCAGCTAAATTCTGGAAGGTAGTGAATTCCAGACAATTGGACTCGAGTCATAGGGACTCGGACTCGAGTCGACTCAAGTCGCAAATTTGACGACTTGCAACTCGACTCGGACTTGGAGGGTCAGAGACTCGAGACTCAACTCGACTTGAGACAAGATGGCTCCCCTCGACTTGAGACAAGATGACTGCCGCCCCCAACCCCCACTCCGCAACGGGGAAACGACAAACAAGCCCCTCCCGCATCACTCTTTCACCTGACTGCTGCTCTCTCCTCTTCCTCCCCCCGCGCGCGCCCGCTTCACCACGGTGCGACGAGCCCCTCCTTCATCTGACCGCAGCGCTCTGCTCTCCTCCTCTCTCTGCCTCCTCTCTGACAGTCACTTTTATACCTATGGATGTTAACATTAGAGCTGAACAGTATTACATTACAAGGCTGGTAAACATATAGCTTCACTGTTTGTTTTTGTTATTTTTTTTTTTTTTACCCTGCGCTACGTTGACTTTGCTTGTCTCAGCCATAGACTGTAAAGGTCTCAGCTTTATGGTCATCACCTTTTTAAAAAATATTTAATAAATCTCTAAAGCCTCTATTTTCTTCTTCTCTTCTATTTTCTTCTCTGTGCATCGGACTTCTACCGACCGCACATAGAGCATACTGAACAAAAAAAAGACAGCGTCAAAGTTTGATGGCCAAACCATTTGTGTGTGTTTTTTTTTTTTTTTTTTTGGGGGGGGGGGGCGGGGGTTCTTCACTATATTAAGGACAGCTGGGGGGGGGGAGCTATTATGATAACTCAAATATTAGATCTTTTTTCCACAAATAGGCCTATTTTGAAATACTTTAAATAGTTACTCCATAATTTAATGAGGTCCCACCCATAGATATAGAAATAGAGGTATATAGTTTCTTTATCTATGGTCCTGGCACCCCCTGCACCCTCCAACCTGGGCCCAGGACAACAGACCTGACTACTGTTAGTCTCCCCCCTTCGGCGGGAATCATGGCAACGGCGAGTGTCCCAAAAGTGGTCAACTTTGGATACAAAAACTACAAGTTTGTTTGAAACATGTCACATCTTTATTGGAATGTAGCCTTTCCCCATCTACCTTGGTCTAAATGATCAAACATGTAATGTAAGAATAGATAAAATTAACAGCTTTATGCTTTAATCCATGCAGACTAGACTGCATGCTCTTTTTTGGATGAGGAACAATAGTGAGAGACTTGACATAACCTGCGACTTGACTTGACTCGACAACCTTGTGACTTGACTCGACTTGACTCGACAACCTTGTGACTTGACTTGACTCGACATAACCTTGTGACTTGACTTGCCCATCACAAAAAAACTTGGGATTTGCTTGAGAATTACTTGATACTTGCTTGGGACTCGGATTGGAGGGACTTGTGCAATTGTCTGGTGAATTCCACTAAAAATACTGTTTCTCTGCCCTCATAACCTCCAGCCAGCAAGTAATAACAGATCACTTGGAAATATGCACAGCTTTTAATGAGCATTTTGCAGCAGCAGGTCATCTTTTCAAAAATGGGAATATGGGTTCTAGGCAATCTATAAATTGTCCAGAATCTTATGTCTCAGTACGTATTGTAAGACACATTCCTCAGTTTACTCTCCAATTTTTTACCCCTAATCAAGTTACTGGAGCACTTCTTGCCATCGACTCCAAGAAAGCAACTGGAGAGGACAGTCTAGACCCTTTCTTTCTCCGGCTTTCTGCTTTGATGATTTCAGAATGTGTTGCACATATTTTTAATTTAACCATTCTATCAGGTACAATTCCCAAAGTATGGAAGGTTGTGCATGTTATCCCATTCCATAAATGAGGAGATAATAATGGTCTTAATAACTACCAACCTATTTCTAAATTATCCTGTATATCTAAAATACTTGAAAAATAATCAATCAAAGTCTTTTTTAACTGCATATTCTGTATTGAGCCCACACCAGTCCAGTTTTAGAACTAATCACAGTACCATCTCTGCAACATCCTAATTTTAAATGATATTGTGTCTGCAGTAGATGATCAGAAATATTGTGCTGCTCTGTTTGTCAGCCTTTCAAAGGCTTTTGACATAGTCAAACATTCCCTGCTTTTACACAGACTGTCAAGTATTGGATGTGATGCTAATGCTCAAAGATGGTTCCACAATTACCTCTCAGGTAGACAACAGTGTGTAAAAGCAGGTAATGTCCAATCTGCATTTTTATCATTAACAAAAGGTGTCCCTCAAGGTTCAATTTTAGGACCTATCCTTTTTACAATCTACATTAATGACATTGTCCAGGCCCTAAATACTTGCACAGATCATTTTATACTGTTGGGCAGATTCAATACAGCTGGTCATTGACAAGCTGCAATCTTCATTTAATATTGTTCAAGAGGCACTCATTGGCCTCAAACTCATGTTAAATGCAGAAAAAACTAAATATATGGTATTTACAAAATCTAGGAAAATCCATTACAGTATATGTCACATCAGCACTTTATCAGGCACAGCAATCGAAAGAGTCCCACACTACAAATACCTGGGCATCTGGACTGATGAGAAACTCACAAAGTTCATGTTAATAATCTGGCTAAACAATTGCAGACAAAACTTGGTTTTCTCTACAGAAACAAATTTTCCTTCCCAATGTTTAGTAGGAAAAGAATTGTTGAATCTGTTTTACTCCCTGTTCTTGATTATGGTGATGTAATTCATAGACATGCTGCTGTTACAACCCTTAAGCCCCTGGATTCAGTTTATACCACTCTGCTCTTAGGTTCATCACCGGCGATACCTACAGTACCCATCACTGCATTCTGTATAACAAAGTTGGCTGGCCGTCTCTCTCTGTGAGACGAGACCAACATTGGTATTTATTTATTTACAACAAATTACCAACCTACCTTGCATCACTATTACACCTAAGGACAGGAGCTTATCAGACCCACTCTCAGAACTGGATAACACTTCATGTTCCTCGTGTCAATTCTGAACTAGGAAAAACTGCTTTTAGATTCTGTGCTCCTGACACATGGGACACTCCCTGATAACTTTGGGAGAAGTTTTAATGTTCTTACATGCACGTTTTAACTAGGAATTGTATTAATCAATTGTAAATTTCTTATTGGCTATTTATTTTATTATTTCTCTGTCTTTTTTTGTTTTGTTTCTATTGTATTTCTGCTTTGTTGCCTAATGTAATCTCGGCATCATTGAAAATGAGGGCCACCACTCAATGTATTCCCGAGAAATAAATAAAGGTTCAATGAATGGATGGATGAGAGCACAGTGTAGAGCAGAGGCTGTCACTCTGCAGACTCATTGGGACAATAAAAGATTTTGTAATGTTGAGAGTGAGATTTGGTTTTTTTTGTTGTTGTTCCAATAGAATTGAGTCATTAATGAATCTAGTGTTTTAAACCATTTATCAGTGGGGGTGGTGGGAATCATAGAAGTAGTAGTTAACCTGAGGTAAGGTTTTCATTTTGATTGTAGCTATTTGTCCTATGAGAGTGAGTGGGAGCTTGGTCCAGCGTTTGAAATCATCTTCTATTCTTTTAAGTAATGGGGTGTAATTGAGGTTGAATAACGCTGACAGACTGGAGGAAATATTAATTCCTAAGGATTTTATATTACCGATGTGAAGTGGGAGTGGGAGATCTTGGGCTGCAAAATCAGACAGTAGTAATACAGATTGTAGAGAAGTTGTTAATTGTTTTGTTGTAGTGACATGGAGGGGCGCTGTAAATGTAATAATAAATCATCTGCGTATAAACTAATTTTATGTTGTGAGTCAGTATCCTGGATTCCTTCAATTTTATTATTTTGTCTTATTGCTACTGCAAGTGGTTCGATGGAGATGGAAAAGAGGTATAGAGAGAGTGGGCATCCTTGTCTGGTTCCCTGGTGAAGTGTGAAGTTTGGTGAGGTGATCCCATTTGTGATAACTGTGGCCCCAGGTGAAGTGTACAGTGTTCTTATCCAGTGGATGAACATTTCTCAAACTTATGTAGAGTTCAGCTTACCTTATCAAATGCTTTTTCAGAACCTAACGATACAATTAGGGTCTTTTTTGTTTTTGTCGTGATGTATTGATTAAGTTAAAAATGTCTACACATATTATCTGAAGCGTATCTGGCATGGCAACAAAAACAAGCTATAAAAAGGAATAAAAAAGACAACAGGATCCTCAACAGCACATTAATGACAATTAATGAACATAAATAATATTGTTCGTTTTCAATAGGGGTAAGAGGAAGTTAAAAAAAAAAAAACTTTCTGGTCCTACTCCCTCTGTTCTTTACAATTTCTTTGTCTCTTTTATCCCTTCTTTGTTGGCTATAATATAGCTAATAAATACTGCTCTCTGAAGAAAGAAGTGTTGTGTAGTGTTTTATACAGTCAGCAGGCACTGAATTTTAGTTAGAAATAAGTTGTGAGCAAAAGTATGCACCACACAGCCAGAAAAAGAACCTCCTAGGCAGTGCAAGTAGGAATTTAAATGGAACAAGTAGATTAAAGAAGTACTTGCCCTGTAGGGCAAGTAGGAAAAAACCTTAACGCTGGACCCTGTGTTATAAAAGATATTATAGCATACTACAGTGTTATAATGATTTATTCTCGTAATATGTAACGATGTAATTATATTAGTGATCTTACAATAGCATTATACTATTTTGTGTGTGTGCGTACATGTGTGAGCACGTGTCAGTGTGACAGCACAGAATTCTTGACGTCTCTGATGATGCATCAACATTCTCAAACCTGGCTAGGTCCATGTATAACAGGGTGCCTTTAGAAAACAAGTTCAAAAGATGATGTTGGACTGGACAGGACTTGGTTTTCTTTAAGTGGTAAGGTAAGAGACAATGATCTTGACATTTCAGCTAGATTCAACTTGTTGCTCTTGGTGATCAAGTACTACTACTACTACTACTAATAATAATAATAATAATAATAACAATAATAATAATAAAAAGATAAGAAAAGGCCCTAGCACCCATTGTATTGAGCTTAATAGTTGGTTCTATCGGTAGATCTGCAGATGAAGACCGCAGGGGGTGAGATGGAGTGTAATTGTGTAAGAGGTCTGTGAGATAGACAGGTGATACGTTATGTAGGGCTTTGAAACTTAACAGGAAGATTTTGAAGTTGATGTGTTGTGATACAGGTAGCCAGTGTAATTGAATAAGCAGAGGAGTGACATGTTCAGTGGATTTTGTGTGTATAATGATCCATGCTGCAGAGTATTAATCGATAAATTGAAGTCGGTGGATGAGTTTGTTGGGGATACCAGTTAGGATTGCATTGCAGTAGTCCATGTGTGATGCAACCAGGGCATTTACGAGGATTTCTGTGGAGTGCTGTGTCTAGGCAGGGCGTAGTCTGGAGATATATCATAGAAGGAAAAGGGCAGTCCATGATATATTGTTTATATGGCTGGAGAAGGAGAGGGTACTGGCCATGATAACACCAAGACTCTTGACTTGTGTGGAGATGAGTATGGGAGCATCAGCTATGGGAAGTGAGTGGATGTTTGCTTTTGAGAGTGAGGTTTTGGAACCAATGAAGAGTAGCTGCCATAATGCCAGAAGATATTGCCAAGAGGGAGAAGGTAGATGATAAACAAGAGGGGCCCCAGCAGACAATTGCACAAGTCCCTCCAATCCGAGTCCCAAGCAAGTATCAAGTAATTCAGTCCAAGTCTCAAGCAAGTCCCAAGTTTTTTTGTCATGGGCAAGTCAAGTCAAGTCAAGTCACAAGGTTATGTCGAGTCAAGTCGAGTCAAGTCACAAGGTTGTCGAGTCAAGCCAAGTCAAGTCGCAGATTATGTCTCTCACTATTGTTCCTCATCCAAAAAAGAGCATGCAGTCGAGTCTGCATGGATTAAAGCATAAAGCTGTTAATTTTATCTATTCTTACATTACATGTTTGATCATTTAAACCAAGGTAGATGGGGAAAGGCTACATTCCAATAAAGATGTGACATGTTTCAAACAAACTTGTAGTTTTTGTATCCAAAGTTGACCACTTTTGGGACACTCGCCGTTGCCATGATTCCCGCTGAAGGGGGGAGACTAACAGTAGTCAGGTCTGTTGTCCTGGGCCCAGGTTCGAGGGTGCAGGGGGTGCCAGGACCATAGATAAAGAAACTATAAACATTAAATTATGGAGTAATTATTTAAAATATTTCAAAACAGGCCTATTTGTGGGAAAAAATCTAATATTTGAGTTATCATAATAGCTTTTTCTCCCACTAGTTGTCCTTAATATAGTGAAGACCCCCCCCCCCCCCCCCCCCAAAACACACACAAATGGTTTGGCCATCAAACTTTGTTTTTGTTCAGTATGCTCTATGTGCGGTCGGTAGGAGTCCGATGCACAGAAAAGAAAAGAGAAGAAGAGAAGAAGAAAATAGAGGCTTTAGAGATTTATTAAATATTTTTTACAAAGCTGATAACCATAAAGCTGAGACCTTTACAGTCTATGGCTGAGACAAGCAAAGTCAACGTAGCACAGGGTAAAAAAAACCTAACAAAACAAAAACAAACAGCGAAGCTATATGTTTACCAGCCTTGTAATGTAATACTGTCCTGCTCTAATATTAACATCCACAGGTATAAAAGCCACGACACGTCATGTTTTTGACAGGAACAGCTGACTGACTGTCAGAGAGGAGGCAGAGAGAGGAGGAGAGCAGAGCGCTGCGGTCAGGTGAAGGAGGGGCTCGTTGCACCGTGGCGAAGCGGGCGCGTGCGGGGGGAGGCAGAGAGAGGAGAGAGCAGCAGTCAGGTGAAAGAGTGATGCGGGAGGGGCTCGTTTGTCGTGTCTCAAGTTGAGGGGAGTCATCAATCTTTTCTCAAGTCGAAGGGAGTCATCTTGTCTCAAGTCGAGTCGAGTCTCTGACCCTCCAAGTCCAAGTCGAGTTGCAAGTCATCAAATTTGCGACTCGAGTCGACTCGAGTCCGAGTCCCTATGACTCGAGTCCAATTGTCTGGGCCCCAGTACTGAACCATGTAGAACTCTGATGGACTATTGAGCTGTCTGATTTGTAGTTCTGAAGTTGTACAAATTGTGATCTGTCTGAGAAGTAGGATGCAAATCATTTAAACAGTGCCCCTGATTGCAGTACTAGCAAGACGGTTCATGAGGAGCTGATGGGATATGCTATCAAAGGCAGCGGTGAGGTCTAGAGGGATGAGGAGAGAGAGTTGACCAGAATCATCTGCTAGGAGGTGGTCACTGGTCATTATAACCAAGTCAGTTTCTGTGTCGTGCTTGGTGCAGAAGCCTGATTGGAAGTGTTCGAAGAGGTTATTGTTCTTGAGATAGCTTTGAAGTTGAAGTGCAACTATTTTCTCAATGATTTTGGAGGTGAATGGAAAATTGGATATGGGCCAGTAGGTGTTTTGATCATTAGAATTAAGTCCAGAGACAACTTGTGTTTTCAGAGAGGCTAGGGTATCAAGTGCTGAGGATAAAGTGTTAAGGCCAAAATGCACTGCAGGCTTCATCTGACATCAAATGAAGCTTCTATGTCACACTGCAGGCTTCAGACTTGAAATTCCATCACCATAGAATCAGCAGCATTTTAGGAAAAGGTAGCAATTTATATGCATTTTTTTTCTCTAGCATTACTATTGTTAATAATAGTTTATTTCTTTAATGAAATGTCCTCTTAGGAGAAAAATCCTCACCTTTTTTTTCAGGTCAGTCTATATAATGACTAAATCATGGTTTTGTTTAAGAAAGCAGGATAATTTAAATCAATGTCACTGTTTACATCAGTGAAGATGTTTTAAAACACAGCAGACAGCAAACTGCACACCGAGGAGATGAAGAGGGAGAGACAGAGTCTGGACACTTCATCATAACTTACAATAATGCAGCGAAGTGACAGACATTTCATGAGGGAGATGAGTGTCTGTCCGTTTGTTACTGAGACAGATATTTTAGACATGGAATTGTTCAGTAACATCAGGATTTATCATCAAAAATTTTTATATCAGTCGACACTTCAGTCGGCTCATGCCCTCCTCTCTGCTATCTCTCTCTCCTCCTTCTGTTATACCCAAGGGTGTTCAGGTTTGGACCCAAATGCAGACAACAGAGAGAGCAGAGCAGTTCCAAGAAATTTAATGAAAAAACAAGAGACCAACAAAAGCTTACACAAATAATGCAGGGGAGTCCTAAATCCAGGCAGGGGGGAAAAAACAAAAATCCATTTAAGGGAGAACCAGAAACACGAGGAAACAGAATACCAGGAAGAAAAACACTGATAAGAGACGAGTACGAACCAACAACTAAGGAGGACAAGACACAGGATTAAATACACTAGGGAGGGGGAAGATAACAAGACACAGGTGAGGGCAGTCAAGGACAGGTAAAAAATAATCAGTGAACAAGAGCAGGAAAGTAGACAAAGACAGAAAGTAAAAACAACAAAGACACACAAGGGAGAACCAAGACTACAAAATAAAACAGGAAGTGTCCAACAAAATCTCCAAACCGTAACAGAACCCCCCCTTAAAGGGATGGATCCCAGACGTCCTTACAAAGTCAAATCAAAAAGTACCAAAAGAGTCCAAGTGGAGGGGGTCTGGATTAGGGACAAAACAAAAAGTCACAATACATAGGCACACAGCCTGGCAACACGGACCAATCAACAAGTTCATAGGCCTTCAGAGACCTTAGGCGGATCTGGAGGCCGGCAATGGCAGCGAAGACGAAGGCGGAGACCCTCTGGAGGCCGGCAACGGTGGCAAAGACGAAGGCGGAGCCCCTCTGGAGGCCGGTGACAGCAAAGACCCTCTGGAGACGGGCGACGAAGGCGAGACCCCTCGGGCGGACGAGCAGGAGGCCGGCAGCAAAGGCAAGACCCCTCTGGCAGATGAGAACCAAGACTACAAAATAAAAAAGTGAAGTGTCCAACAAAATCTCCAAACCGTAACACCTTCGTATTTATGATTAATTGGCAAGGAGTAATTAAGTATTTAAAAGTACACAGATCGGACTTGGAACAAAAAAACACATGCAATAATAAATATTAAAATCTCCCAGTAGGATAATATTAGGAGACATTTCAGATGGATAGAACTGTTGAGAGCTCAGAAATATCAATATTTTAAGGTGGTCTATATAGGATAGCTAAATTTGTGGGTGCAGGTGCTCAAAGCGTAACAACCAGCAGTTCAAATGAGGACTGCTCAGGAAGAGAGACAGGCGTTAGTCTCTTAGTTGGTTATGTAGCCCTGGCTAAAATTCATTTAGACATCAGAATGTTAATAGTTTTAAAAAATAAGCCAGGCGAAATATGTTTAAAAATGCAGGTTAAAATGCATAAATATGATTTTAAAAAGTAGATTAAAATGTATAAATATGTGTTTAAAAAGTGTTGGTATGGATGGTTAAAATAAGTTAAAATTGTCATGGTTTAAAAAGTTCAATGTTTATATTTCATGCAAATGAGCATAGTTTGTTTGTTTTGCACAGGATCCCACACATGTAATCAGCCTTACAGTCTAACTTGGTTAGCAGCAGATGTCAATCATTGCTTTTCTTTGTTTTCATTGCTGTGTCCTAAAACAAACAGCCAACCAAAGTCCAGTGTCAGGTAAAGGGGTGGGGCTTAGCCGTAACCGGCAGGTCCCAAGGTTCGGAGTGAAGGAGAAGCCATTTTTGTCATGGTGGAGTAAACATTGACGTGACGAGAGGCATAACGTTCAAAACTTCAGGGTTGACAACCAGTTATCCTGTGGTTTGGACTTGTGTACTCTAGAGTATTGTTTTCTGTCCTGTGACTAAATGTTATGGTGTAAGAATGCATTGTGTTGCTTAGTGCAATTTGCTGTTAGCATTTAGCATAATAGCTTATAGCTTTGTTGTCATACTGTTAGCTTTGCATTTGAAGCAGTTGGATAAAACAAGCAATTGCTATATCGACATGAAATAGTGGATGGACTTGTTGTTAGCTTATTTATTTGTTTCAGGAGATGGACATTTGGACTGTGAGAGAGAGGAAGACTCTTTCGGACCACTGTTAGAGAGCTGCTTTTCCCTGACACTGCTGGTGTGCCACCGTGGACTGTCATTGCTGTGTTTTCGTCTCTGGACCGCCAAGCTGTGTTTTCATCTGTGCTCCGTCAGCCGCCCATTCACCTCATCTACATCACTGCATATTCCAAGGGATTCATGAGTACTGAAATTGCACGTGCCTTTTTATTTTATTGGTTGTATTTACAAGTGAAGCGGCCAATACAGTTTTTAGGCTTCAACGCTCCCTAGCACGTCGGGCCTGCAATGTTTTAATTTTTTTATAGTTCATTTTGGGTTTGAGTGTATGTGAGTGTGGGCCTACAGTGAATTGGTGATTGTTTGTGTGTTAAAGTTGATAAGCATTTGTGATGTTAGAGTCTAATAAGAAGTGTTAAAGAAAGACAGATTTAAAAGATACCTGAAGTTACAAGGTGAACTGATATTTATTTTGTGTTTATTAATATTTGGTGATATTTTATTTTTAGTACTCTTATACAGATCAGGACCCGTGTTGTTTTTGGCAGCCATTTTTTATTTAGTTTTAGTCACATTTTACTCATTTCTATTCTTGATAGTTTTAGTCTAGTTTTAGTCGATGAAAACTGAAAGGGTTTTAGTCATTAATTTTAGTCAAAAAAAAATAATGACTTTAAAACAGGGGTGTCAAACTCGATCACAGAAGGGGCCAAAATTTAAAACACAGTCTAACAGGATTAACATTTATTGAACAGTCTAAAACTGACTATGTTTTATTCAGAAATATGAATTTGAACAGCCAGATTGCAACAACTTTTTCCTCAATAAAATAAATAATAAATTTTAAATAAATTTTCTTCAACAATAACAAAGGAAAACGAGAATATTTCAGCTCAGAATATTTAAGCTCACATATCCAGGTTTGAAAATGCTTGCTTTTTGTTTGGACACAAGATATCACACACTTTAATCATGCAAACAATCAATGGCACTGCATTTGACATAAAAAATATGCTTATATAATAATATTACAAACCCATCAGCCCATCAGGTACAGATGAGCATACTGACCTGCTCAATTTAACATTAAGGCCAAAACGAACTGAAAACAGAAAAGTCAACTGTAGCTTCTATGACGCACTGCAGGCTTCAGATTTAAAATTTAACACCACAGAACCAGCAGTATTTTAGGAAAAGGTTAAACTGCACACTGACACACACTGAGGAGATGAAGAGGAGAGACAGAGTCTGGACTCTTCATCATGACTTACAATAATGCAGCAATAAAGTATTTAAAAGTACACATATCAGACTTGGAGTAAAAGAAAAAACGCGCACCACAGAAGTGTACATTAATATTATGATTCATGATCATAAAAACTTTATATATCAAGTTGACACATCTGTCCATATTCACATTCTCTCTCTCTCTCTCTCTCTCTCTCTCTCTCTCTCTCTCTCTCTCTCCCTCGTGGGTCAGTCTTATTTTTATTTTTACCTGGTTTCAGGTGGAGCTGCAGCTCCATCAGCACTCACTTATCTCCCTCCTCATATACTTTTCGTTTCTTTGCATTGAGTCAGTTGCCTAAACAGACAAGCCTGTTTACATTGTTGTTTGACAGAAGTTCGGGACTGCAACATGATTTATTTCTGGAGTTGTGTGATAGCTGTCGCAGTGCATTGTGGGACTTGTAGTATGAGGGGTGGGAGCGCTATTTACCGACGGGCCATTCATAATAGACACATGAAATTATCTTGCGGGCCGTATATAATTTGAATCCCGGGCCGCAGGTCATCACTTCTTTTCCGCCCACCAAGCGGCCCATGAACTGTGTGTGACTGCTCTGGTGTGCACTGTGCCCGGTGGTGGGCATGACCAAACAAGTACGGGATGCAGGTGCATTGCTGATATCTTCAGCATTTGACAGACAGATTGCACATACAGTTGGAGGAAATGCCATGCATTTTGATAGTCCTAAAGCCAACCCACTAACATTTTCGTCTCGTCTCATCAATGAAAACAGCAGATATGTCTCATCATATTTTCATCATCAAAGAGCTATGTTTAGCTCATCACGGTCTCGTTTTAGTCATGAAAAAAATCATTGTTAATGAAAACAACACTGATCAGGACACATAATATAATATAGTTACATGGGACAGGTATTACAGTTAGTTAGCCTTGCACTGGAGTTTAACTGTAAAAATGTGTTCTGTGACTGTCAGGTTTCAGTGAGACAGAGATAGTCCAATTTGTGATCTGTAATGAATTCATTAATCAGAAGGGCTGCATTGATAATAAATGGGATGTTGAAGGGGCCAAGCTTATGACAGGCTGCGTGCATCTATGCAGATGATTTAGGTAGTAGGTTTAGCACACTGTGGTCAACATGCTGTGCACAGAATGGATGGGAATGTCTGTACCTGAAAATGGAGGGTATGGGAAAAATATCAGGTTGGAGGGTTAATGACAGATATGAGTGATAGGGGGAGCTAGTGGAGAGAAGAGTGATCTGTGGTGTCTTTGTAGGTAGAGAAGAAGATTCCAAAGTGAGGGTGTGGAATGTAAGCAGGCAACCATGTGGAGAAGACTGTACAGCAGGGGTGCCCAATACGTCGATCGCGATCGACTGGTCGATCGCAAAGGTAGTGTGGGTAGATTGCATGCCATTCAACAAGAAAATTAGATGTTAGCCTATCATCCATCCCCAGTATGGCATTTGCCACTTGACTGACGTACAGGGCAGCCAGTGTGAGACACCGCGGGAACATATTCTCAGCAGGGGGGGGCTGAGAAAAAAAAAGTTCTGCGCTGCACTCGCAACTCCCTGCATTGATAATAATGATTAAAAAATACCCACACAGTAATTAAGACTGCAAAAATCTGTCTGTATAACTGTCCATGGTGCCGATCACCTTGTCAACCATAAACAATTTGTCACGGCTGCTGTCCATGTCACTGTGGTGCTGAACTCTGTGTGTAAAGGCGCCGTGTGCTGCGCGGCGGCAGCATTTGAAAAGAAAAGTGTCTGACCGGCGTCACACAACTCCAAATGTGGCTTTCTTCTCCGGGTTGGCGCTGATGAAGCTCCTCATTAGGCTGCCAATGTCCAGACTGTCCAAAACATCTCCATGAACATGAAACAAACAACGCGATCGCCGTCCTCAATATAATGGAGCCATCTCCATTTGCTAAACCAGCTCGCACTGAATGACCGACAAAACGTTTCTTTACCAAATGACCTTCCCGGAAATGTGAAGCTAGTTGTTTGATGCGGTGCCTCTGAAATACTAGCATTTTGACCTGGGACGTTAGCTTGAGTTGCAGGTGCACAGCTGATGTCCTGGTCCCGGGGGTCACAATCTGGGGGTGGGCTGTGAGTCTGCCTCCTCACTTTTAATGTAGGTAGATCATTTTGACTTGGTCATTTTAAAAGTAGCTCGCAAGCCGAAAAAGTGTGGGCACCCCTGCTGTACAGCATTCTGTATGTTAGCTGCTAGCATTTGGCTGCCCTGCTTGTTTGGGTGGATTCTGTCACTCTTTAGGAAGGAGAAACGATTCCAAAAGAGATTAAAATTGTCAATAAAACCTATGTTGTGGGTTTTGCATGCAGACTGGAGCCTAGTGTGCAGGCTGAACATTCTGCTAAAATGACCTGCCCCTCAGTCCAGTTTTGGAATGGGGCTGGAAATTAAAAACTGACTTTCCAGAGGTGCACAAAAAGTTGAAAAGGTCATTAAAATCCTTCTGGGTCAGCTCAAACTGCTTCCAAGTTGCATCATTTATCACCAAATGGACAATCACTTGCTTTGTAGAAGATGGGACAGAGCAGAGCAGCCCCAGGAGCTTATCAAAATTGATGGGGACCATGACTCACGGGAAGCAGTGACGTTTCTGATTATGGAGTCACCCACAATTAATGTAGTTGGGGAGAAGGGGACGAGGAGCTGATGGATGTGGGTTCTCAGAGCTGGAGAGTGCACATTCAGTCTCCACGCTGTGTGCTGATGCCATCCCCTTAGAATGGTGCGTCTGAGCCAGTGAGCACGGTGGCGGAGCAGTGGCATCAGACCCTGTAGGACTCTCTGTTGGTGCTGGGTAAGGAAGTTTTCCAGAGCATCTGAACACCGCCTCTTTCAGGATCCTGCAATGGGAAGCGGAAGTCTGTTGCTGGGCTGAAGGTTGCTGATCAGACCCTACAGTGGATTGGTGAGCCACCCAATGCAGAACAGAGGTCACTTCGTGGTATGTAGGCCATTGTTTTGCATCACCAACTGTCATGCCCTCTGTGTGCGATGTTCTGATAAATAAGTAATCTGTTCCATATTTTTAGTTTAATACTGCTACCTAGTGATGCAGATTAACAAGGCAGCCTTGATACAGTCAAGTTCTCAGTAAACTTACAGGCAACGCAACTTCCTCGGTCTATGAGTCTTCTGAGCATATTTGATTGTTTAGCTAGCTGGATAAACTACTTCACCCACAAAGAGGGAGGCCATCATGCCAACATCACTTTCAATGTGCATTTGGAAATGCAACTTTTATTTTAAGACACACTTTAGAAGCATGTAAACCTATCTTTTAGCTTCAAACTGTAACCAACCAACTGTAACCTTTGGTAAATGTGCAAAAAACAGCCCTGGGTCATGGCTGGTGAGAGAAGGAATCCATTCAGAGAGGAGGGTCATCTCATGCATTCATGGCTTATCCAAGTGTGCACTGTGCATTTGCTCATGAGGTGACTGGATGTGACCATCTTTGCCTTCCCAAACCTGTCCCCCAACCTCTGAGCAACTGTGGGACTCAGTTTCCACTAATTGCGAGAGGGACTCCTATGATACATCTAGTCTGGAACATGGGTCTGTGACCCCAGGATGTACACTGCTCTGATGGAGAGCAAGTGTATGTGACCACAGCAAGAGGTACCTGTAGCCAAACTGAGCACAAGCTACTCGGAAAGTTGATGTACACTGCTGCTGTCATGTCATGTCTGTCTTTGCTACAACTTATCTGTTTGTCAGCAGCAGATCAAAGTGTTCTCTAGACAGTTTATAGGGAGGGATGGAGGATTCACCAATTTCCTCCCCAGAACCTGAGACTTCCATATCTGTCCCTGACTGAGGAGATGCATCCAGGTGCACCAGTATATGTGACATCGCTTTCCCTGCTGACAGAACATCAGCTTATTTCTATTACATCTGCTGTTCGGAAGAGATGGCCAGCATGGATATTTTGTGTGTCTAACAAGACTTCGTCAGGGTATGAGTCAGTATTAGTATTATTTTTCAAGTTGTCAACCGCACATAAGTTCAAGACAATAACTCTTTGTACCTTAAAGAAAATACCACCCTTCCCCCGAGCAACGCCACAAACAACACAAACACCACTGCATGAGAATCAAGAGCACTCAGTGTATTGAAGCACACAAACAAATCACAGCAACCAATGAAACAGTCCCTTCCAGTAACTTAAGTAATTCAGTCCGTATTTTCCCCTTCAAATAGTCCAAAACAAAACAAAACAAAACAAAAGGCACACTGTTCCCACAGTTCAGTTCGGTGCACAAAACAAAAACATTTGATTCAAAAAGGGAAGAGTCAGTTCAGTTTTTACCCCCAAGAAATAAACAGCAAAAAGGAGAACAAAAATTAACTCACGGCAAACCGGAGTCACCTCTCATAAGTCTAGTCCAGTCAGTCCAGTCCAGTCAGTCGGAAGTACTCCACAGATGCTGCTTCAGGAGATCGAGGGGAATCGAGGACGTTATAATCCGCTGGTATGTGACGTCGGTGATTAAACAACCAGACCTCCTCCAGACAAATTTCCACCAGATGGCCTTCTGCGAACTGCGCGAACTATTGAGCGCAAAAACAAAGATGCACGGTAACGTATTCCACTGCAGGACAGCCTCACCATTCCCTCGTCGGACTGTGTGTGCGCCATCTTGGTGAATTGTCATCACTATAAGACATGGAGGTGTCGGCGGCCATTGGCTCTGGAGCAGGGGTGTGTAGGTGACGGTGACGGGGGTGTGTGTGTGTGGGAATGAACTCCAATAACCTTCCGTGCACTAGCTGATCGCTACAGTATTGCATAAAGGTATAGGCAGGTGAACCATCTATGAATTTTCTGGAGGGTGTCGAGTGACTTGTGGACATCACACTCAGTAGAGCCATCACCAACAGCACTGTCAACACAGTGTGATATCGGCCACAAGAGAATTTAGTGCATCTGGCTGGTGACAGCTTGGGAGAAGGGAGAGGGAGAGGGAGAAGCCATCCGGCTACATCAGGGAAATTTTTCCCAAGGCAGATAAGATGATTAACTTTGGCCACACAGCCAAAGTGTGCATGGGTAAGAGAAGATGTGCAGTACAGCAGATAAAGGTGAAGGAAAGAGTCTTGTTTGCTGATGCAGTCAGGAGGGCTGGGCAGGAGAAGCCGGCTAACAGGCAGGGCTGAGGGAAGGAACAGGTAGTGGCAAGTGTTATCAGTGTTGTAACTGCCTCACATTGTCAGCAGGAACGCAAAGATCAATGACATCGTTCTGCCGAAAGATAATGCTATGCCAAGAAACCAGTGGAAGCTGGCAAAGGTTGTCGAAGTCTACCCAGGGAAGGATGGAAGAGTGAGGAGACTCAAGTTGCTTCTCAGCGACTCCAACTTGGATGAGAAGGGAAGGCGCACCTCCAAACCTGTACATCTGGAGAGGCCCATTCACCAAACTGTTACATTGCTAGAGGCAGATTGAAGATCTCACCATCTTGTATTCAGTCTTTTGAATGAGTGTTTATTGTGCAGTATGTATGTTTCTTTAAGTGTTCTAAGAAATCACATGTGATTTGGTGGGAGTGTAACTGCCTCACATTGTCAGATTTGATTTGTTTATCCCCCCCATTTTCTGGGTCCTACCTGCATATAGTATCCCCTAGGCGGAACTAATTACTGCCGACCTAGCGTTCTGCACGTCACAAATTAATTGACGCACACTGCCAGCATAGCGCCAAAAAGACGTAAACATTATATCAGCGCTCTACCTAAGTGTAAATTATTAAAGACATAACTGCACAGAAGAAGAAAGAAGATGAAGATAAGGAAGAAGCAGGCAAGATTTAGCCCCTCTTTAGTAGTAAGTAGCCTACGAGGTAGTTCATCTTTGTATGGTAAAGAAATGTGACAACTATATGAGCACAATGTCACAAATACATCTTTCCGTGAGATATAATGAAATGTATAATTTATATGTCATGTGAGGGTAGTGCAAGTTATGTCATAAAAGTGAAACGTAGGGTTAAGCTGCAGGCTGTACTGTGATGTGTGTGTGACAGTGTATTATTTCATGCCATAGACATGGCACCTGTTATACCTGCAGGGAAATACATATGTGCATTTTGTTTATTGTATTTTTTATTGTTTATTTTCCTTTTAACCCACTTCTCATGGGTTGGTCTGTCCATGGAATAAACCCCGTTTTTAACCATGACCTTGGGCATCGTGTCTACTACTTGAGGGAGCTACAGTGAGAAATCAACTGCTCCATATGAGTAGCTGAGGAAGACGTTGCCAGAGAGCAGAGATCCAGTGAAGGAATGAGACATCTCCACAGTTGGGATTAATGGTGCCTTTAATGCTGAGAAATACAGACAGATACATATCCATCATGCAATACCATCAGGGAGGCATCTGATTGGCTCCAAATTTATTCTGCAGCAGGACAACTACCCCAAACATACAGCCAATGTCAGTAGAAACTTGTGTGAGAATCTTCAGCATAAAGAACAAGGAGTCCTAAAAGTGATGGTATGGCCCCCACAGAGCCCTGATCTCAACATCATGGAGCCTGTCTGGCATTACATGAAGAGACAGAAGGATCTGAGGCAGCCGACGTCCACAGAAGATCTGTGGTTTGTTCTCCCAGATGTTTGGAATAACCTACCTGCTGAGTTCCTTCAAAAACTGTGTGCAAGTGTACCTAGAAGAATTGATGCTGTTTGAAGCCAAAGGGTGGTCACAGCAAATATTGATTTGATTTCGATTTTTCTTCTGTTCGTTCAATCATTCTGACTTTACAGCATTTATTCACACCTGCCTAAAACTTTTGCATGGTACTGTACATAAGAAATACTGTAAGCATGTTCAGGTCTTCACAGATGAATTGAAGGACCCACAGACAGATGCAGCTGTGATGATACCCAGTTATCAGACAGTGGTCAGTAGGAGAACATCTAACTTTTTGAGTATATATGCTGTTGAGCTAGTTGTGTTTCTGATAGCAGTGGAGAGGGTGGAGGGGGTGGGAGAAAGGAAAACAGACATTTGTTGTAATTCAGTCTCAGTATTGGCAAGTGTTCAGTCAGGAGAAGCCAAATACCACTAAGACATACGATATGAAATGTTCTTTACAGAGTTTTTTCTTTCTTTTCTTTCTTCACAGCTCATGTTAAAACCAAAACCAAAAAGAACAAATAACAATGAGTAGACTAAGAATTGGACTTAGTTGTGTATGGGGATATGGTGGAGGTGAGAAAGTTGCTCATCAACACAGGTTTAATTAAAAGATTGTAATAGAGTAGGGCTAATGGTTGAGTAAATCCTGAAGGAGGCAGCAATGCAACATGAAGGATGCCTGAGAGGATCAGTAGAGCGAATAGAGAGGTAAAATATATAATTTTTTTTGGATATAATGTGGTTCCTGTACAGCCGTTTGATGTTAAAATCTAAGTCAAATACACAATCAACTAAATTAAATTTTGACTTGGGATGACTGCTAGTTTGCCTCCAGGTTTCTGACTGCTATCTGACAGGTGATGTTACCTTATGTGATGACAAGGGCAGTGGGGAGTTAGTGCAATATATTGGCTAACATGGTATCTTACAGTAGCTGTTCAACACCAAGTCATGTCAAGCCAACAAAAAGCCATAACAATAACGTGACTTAATTGTGCTGAAGTAGTTTGGTTAGCTTACTGGCTACCTGTTTCATTCAAACTTAAGAAGCGGGAGAGGGGCCTTAGGCTTAGAATAAGTTTTGGGCTGACCTAATGTTGTCTAATTAACAATGAGTCATGTAAGGCTGACAGAAAGCCGTAACGACAATGTGACTTCATGTTACTCCAGTAGCTGTGTTAGCTCACTGGGTAAATTGCCTGTTGTTACATTCAGACTTAGTAAGTAGGGAGGAAAAGGTTGAGGCTTAATTTTGGGCTACTATGAAGTGGTCTAATTAATGTCTTGTCACCTCGGGGCCAACAGAAAGCCATAATGATAATGTGACTTTGAACCTGTACGCCTGGTTATGTTAGCCAGCCAACCAGCCAAAGAGCAAGCTTTCTTCATTTGGACTTAGATGTGGGGAACTGGTGTGAGACTTGGCCTTAGCTAAGTTAATTATATTATTCACCGTAATGGTACCTTAACAAAGCTGCGATGACAGCCTCAGCCAAGTCATATCAAGCCGACAGACAGCCACAACATTGATGCAACTTAATATTAATGCATTTGTTATGTTAGCTGGTTGGCAAAGTAGCTATGATAGCTTAAGTTGGTAAAAAGAAAATGTTATGTTAGAAATTCATCATGAAAAATGATAGCCTATTAAGATTGTCATTGACCAATTTTTGCATCTTTAATCCAAATGGGGCAACGTTCAGAAACAATTTCTTTTGCCAGTGTTACTAGTGAAATAGCTATATTCTGGTTTTAGCCTGACTGGGCCAGTTTTGGTAATGCACATCTTGGCACCATTTTGTGGAGTACTTTAATAAGGAAATATTTTATATATGATTATTGCTGTAGTAAGTGAGAAATAATTAACTTAAATGTGAATGATCAAAAAAATAGTGCTTTTGATCATGCACATACATATACAATATGTAACTGTAAATATGACTTCACTTGACAGTGACATAAACCTACTACATAGCGTTTTAATTGCTTAAGCTGCAACTGCTGTAAGTTATAGATATTATATTATAAGATATTTCAGAAATGCAGGTGCATCTCAAAAAAATGTGAATATCACAGAAAAGTTCTTTTTTTCCCCCTGTAATTTAAACTGTCAAACTTTAATATATTTTAGATTTACTGCACATAAACTGACACATTTCAAGCCTTTTTTGTTTTAGTTTGTTAATCAGGCTGACAGCTCATGAAAATCAAAAATCCAGTATCTCAAAATATTCAAAATAATCATATTTAATAAGATCAGTCAAAAAAGGATTTATAATACAGAAAAGTCAAACTTCTGAAAAGTATGTTCATTTATGCACTCGATACTTGGTCGGGCCTCCTTTTGCACTAATTACTGCATCAATGCAGCATGGCATGGAGGCAATCAGCCTGTGGCACTGCTGAGGTGTTATGGAAGCCCAGGTTGCTTTGATAGCAGCCTTAAGCTGATTTGTATTGTGGGGTCTGGTGTCTCTCATCTTCCTCTTGACAATACCCCATAGATTCTCTATGGGGTTTAGGTCAGGCGAGTTGGCCGGCCAATCAAGCACAGTAATACCATGGTCAGCAAACCAGTTCTGGGTTGTTTTGTTGGCAGTGTGGACAGGTGCCAAGTCCCGCTGGAAAAGGAAATCAGTATCTCCAAAACTCCTGTCAGCAGAGGGAGGCATGAAGTGCTCTAAAATCTCCTGGTAGACAGCTGCGTTGAGTTTGGACTTGATAAAATATTGTACTGCTGATGCTGTTATTTCTGTGAATAAACACCATATGATTTGGTACACCTGACCCTCGCCTTGCCATCTTTTATTGCAAACGCCAGCCGCTCAATGGTCATCCTAACATGTCCTGTTACATTTAGGTGTGCCCGGGCCAAGACCCTGGTGTTGGGCATGATGTCTCAATGTAATGGCTGTGACACACCTCAATAGAACAGGACCATAATCAATATTATTGCTAAAATCTCTCCTCGAAGACCTGTCAAAATGGCTACCGGAAAAGGGCCTATGCCCTGTATGCTACAAATGAAATTATTTTCTATGTATCATTTATCATATGTAGAAAACCGACTATGAAGTTTGTCCTTACATTTTGTATTGAAACATTTTACTTTTTCTTCTGCAGTAGCCTAAATAGAGCTGTCTGACCATTGATAAATATGGCACTGAAATGTGTATGAAACTGTTTAGTGTTAGCAATACCTCACAGCTTTGACAGTCCTGTCACTCAGATATTCAGTGCCATTAGAAAGGGTAGAAAGGTTTCTTCAGTATAACAGTGACATCAAAGAGTGTGTAGAAGCAGAATAAAGTGTTGGCTTGGCCTCTACAATTCAAGTCAAAAACTGTTTAGCAAGTTCACTAACTGTGCATCGTTGGAGTTTGGACTCGAGTTTCTTCATGTTTGACGGTGTTGACAACGACAAGGGAGCCAGACGGAGGCTGTGTCTTTGGAGTGGTGCATCAGCTGATTGGCCTCAACTCAACTGCTGCTTGGGGCACCGTCAGAGAGGATTGATGCCAGTGAGGCTGGTGAGGATGCCGTGGATCTTCTCATCGCTGGATTTTGAACAACGTTCTTCTGAATTAGGTATTTGTAGCACTACCACCATTATAGATGGCCATCTAAATGCAAACGTGTGCACATATAATGGCGTAATTCCAATGCATTGGTTGCTGAAGTGGATGAACAATTAACTTTGTATTGACTGATTTGTTGCGATCTGTTGACTGTCGGACCCTTAAATATGGAAGATTGCATGGCAAAGGTGGACACATCATCTGGTGCTGGTATGCCAGCTGCTGCTGGCAACCCAGACTCTGTGGCCAGCTGCAGTGACACACAAATGAGCGAACCAGTGGTCAAACTTTCTGCTAAGAAAGACTACTTTCCGGTAGAAAGGCTAAGCTAAATAAGGCTAGCAATCTAAGGAAAATGATACAAGGTTTAATGCAAAATGGTAAGCTTTCAGGGGTACAAAAATCTCTTGATGGGTTCCTTGAATTGTGTGATTGTCACAACCGAACTAGGACTGAACCCAAATGCACGACTCTGGAGACAAGGTCAAATATAATATCTTTTAATAACAAAGTATCAAAGGAAAATCACTCAATCGAGGAAGATCTCAAACTAACAAAAAACACTCTGATGAGGAAAAATACTATAAACACAGAAGAAATCAAAATCACTCTTTCGAGGAAAATAACAAGGCAAAGTATCAAAATAACATAAGGCAAAACAAAGTATCAAAGAATACGAAACCTGACTTGACAAAGGTTGTGGAGCAAACAGGCATGGGTTCTCTGGCACACAAGACAAGACGAACTGGCACAGGACAAAGGGAAACACAGACTATATACCCACACACATGAGGTAATGGGAAACAGGTGGAAACAATCAGGGCAGGGCAGACAATCAGACCAGTGGGATCACACAAGGGGGAAGGAGCAAGTTACCTGAAACGAGAGGAGAGTTAGGTGTCAAAATAAAACAGGAAGCCATGAGACAACATAGACACAAGACAAAAACTAAACATAACTTATCCTGACTTCTTGGACATGACAGTACCCTCCCCTCTAGGGACGGCTCCTGACGGACCAGACAACTGAGGGTAGCGATCGTAAAAGTCCGTGATGAGGCCAGGGTCCACAATGAAACTTGCAGGGACCCATGATCGTTCCTCCGGGCCGTAGCCCTCCCAGTCCACCAGGAATTGCCGGCCCCGGCCCCTGTTGCGCACAGCCAGAAGGGCCTTCACGGAGTAGACAGGACCGCCGTCAATCACCCAGGGGGGTGGAGGGGGTATGGCTGCGGGAACCATGGGACTCTCTTTGACCGGTTTCACCCGGCTGACGTGGAAGGTGGGGTGGACTCTCAGAGACCGGGGCAGGCGCAGACGAACAGCGGAGGGACCAATGACCTTGGACACCGGATAGGGGCCCACAAACCGTGGGGCCAGTTTCCTGGAGAGGACATGGAGAGGCAAGTCCCGTGTAGAGAGCCAGACCTTCTGGCCAGGCTTGTACACCGGAGCAGACCGGCGCCTCCGATCTGCAGCCCTCTTCATGCGGTCCACACTGCGTAGGAGGACCTTGCGGGCGGCTGCCCAGATGCGGTGGCAACGCCGGACCATGGCGTGCGCTGAGGGGACAGTGATCTCCTTTTCAGTTTCCGAGAAGACAGGGGGCTAGTAGCCGAAGACACACTGGAACGGTGACATGCCGGTGGCCGAGGTGGGGAGAGAGTTGTGGGCATATTCCACCCACACCAAGTTCTTGCTCCAGGAAGCCGGGTTCTGCGACACCAGGCATCGAAGGCATGTCTCCAACTCCTGGTTGAGACGTTCTGTCTGGCCGTTTGATTCCGGGTGATACCCAGAGGTGAGGCTGACGGTGGCTCCGATGATCCTGCAGAACTCTTTCCAGAATCTGGAGATAAACTGGGGCCCCCGGTCTGAAACAATATCCTTAGGAAATCCATGGATACGAAACACATGAGTCATCATAATTTCAGCTGTTTCTTTGGCAGATGGCAGCTTGGGCAAAGCAATGAAATGAGTCATCTTAGAAAATCTGTCCACCACTGTGAGGACAGTGGTGTTACCTTCAGAGACCGGGAGCCCCGTGACGAAGTCGAGAGAGATCTCAGCCCAGGGACGAGTAGGAACCGGGAGTGGCTGCAGCAACCCCATCTGAGCTCTGGAGGAGGTCTTGTTGCGGGCACAGATAGAGCACGCCTCCACATACTCCCGAACCTCTCGCTCCATGGAGGGCCACCAAAACCTCTGGGAAATGGCATGCATGGTTCTTCTGACTCCAGGATGGCAGGTGAGCAGCGAGGTGTGAGCCCAATGGATCACCTGTGGACGCATATCAACAGGGACAAACAAGCGATTCACCGGACAACCACTAGGTGTCGGATTCTCGCCATTAGCTTGCTTCACATCAGATTCTATTTGCCAAGTCACTGCTCCTACCACACAGTTCAGTGGGAGGATGGGCTCAGGATCCTTGGCAGAGGGCTCGGGGTCGAACAGACGAGACAAGGCATTGGGTTTGGTGTTCTGGGACCCCGGCCTGTAAGACAACACAAAGTTAAAACGGTTAAAAAACAATGTCCACCTGGCTTGCCATGAGTTCAGTCTTTTAGCTTTGCGAATGTATTCCAGATTCTTATGATCTGTCCATACAATGAAAGGATGTTGTGCGCCCTCTAACCAATGTCTCCACTCCTCCAGGGCTATTTTGACAGCCAACAACTCACGGTTCCCAACGTCGTAGTTCCTCTCAGCTGGTGAGAGCTTCCGAGACAGGAAGGCACAGGGGTGAAGCTTGTTGTCCTTTTCGGAGCGCTGGGAGAGAACCGCTCCAACCCCGTTATTGGAGGCATCCACCTCCACCACGAACTGCCGGCTGGGATCAGGAACTGTGAGGATGGGGGCAGTAGTGAACCGTGCTTTGAGCAGCTGGAAGGCCTCCTCAGCTTGGGAGGACCACAGGAAAGGAGCCAGTGGAGATGTGAGTGCATGGAGGGGTGCAGCTATGGCGCTGAAGTTTCTGATGAACCGTCTGTAAAAGTTAGCAAATCCCAAGAATTGCTGAACCTTTTTGCGGCTATCAGGTGTTGGCCACTGAGCCACAGCGCTAACTTTAGCCGGATCCATTTGCATCTTTCCGGGGGCTATGATGAAGCCGAGGAAAGATACAGTGTCGGCATGAAACTCACTCTTTTCAGCTTTAACATACAGTTGGTTCTCCAGCAGCCGCTGGAGAACCTGACGTACATGGCAAACATGAGAGTCTGAGTCTGGGGAATAGATCAAGATGTCGTCAAGGTAAACATAGACAAAGTGGTTCAGGAAATCTCTAAGTACATCATTGATCATAGCCTGGAAGACCGCAGGAGCGTTAGTCAACCCAAATGGCATAACTAGGTATTCATAATGACCGCTTGGTGTGTTAAAGCCCGTTTTCCATTCATCCCCCTCTCGGATTCGCACCAGGTGATAGGCATTTCTCAAGTCTAATTTAGTGAAGATCTTGGCCTGCTGAAGCTGATCAAAAGCTGATGACATGAGTGGCAGGGGGTACCGATTTTTAATGGTAATGTCATTAAGTGGCCCGTAGTCAATGCATGGCCGGAGGGACCCATCTTTTTTCCCCACAAAAAAGAACCCTGCCCCAGCTGGAGATGAAGAGGGGCGAATAAGACCAGCCTTTAATGATGACTCAATATATTCAGTCATGGCCTTCTTCTCAGGACCAGAGATAGAATACAGTCTACCCTTAGGAATTGGGGCCCCTGGGATCAAATCAATGGGACAATCATACGGTCGGTGAGGAGGAAGGGAGGTAGCCTTACTCTTGCTAAAAACCTCACCTAGATCATGGTAACATCTTGGGACTGAAGTCAGGTTGGGAGTTTCAAAGTCTGTGTCCAAAAGAACAGAGACAGCATTACAAACGGTTTTCATATTCAAATCATGACATGACTTTAAACACCCAAGACAAAGTGTGGTGTGGTGATGCTTTACCGTGATCTCTGTTAGGGGTCGAGGAGAGAATTCAGCGGAGGAGAAACGGCTCACCAGTACCCTCCTGTCTACTGGTGAGCCTGCTCTTTTGGCTGGACACGCTGCAAGAAGGTGACCTTGCTGCCCACAATAGAAGCACCGGCCTTCCTGCAGACGACGACGACGCTCCTCTGTGGACAATTTGGCTCGCCCCAGCTGCATGGGCTCATCTACCTCCTCTGAGAGCCCCTTCCTCCGTGAAGCCGGTGATGGGAAGCATGAGGGACTCCGCCAACTGGGTGTAGTCGCTGCAGTGCGGCCCTGATGGCGACCAGCCGCTGACGCCGTTTGGTTACGGCTTCGTTGACGCTCCTGTAAACGATTGTCAGTTCTTGTGGCTAAGGTTATCAACGAGTCCAGGTCAGATGGCAAATCAAGGGGCACTAACAAATCTTGAATCTGGTCAGAGAGTCCTTTAAGAAAGACATCATATAGGGCTGTGGCATTCCACCCGCTGTCTGTGGCTAGGGTGCGAAAGCAGATGGCATAATCACAAACAGAGTCCATACCTTGTTTGATATTGCTCAACTCACGTGCCTTCTCTCGGTCAGACGAGAGGGGATCAAAAGCCCTCCTCAGAGCCTGTTTGAATTCATTGAGGGATCCACAGATCGATGAATCACGGGACCACTCAGCCGTAGCCCACGCCCTCGCCCTCCCGGTGAGATGGGAAATCATAAATGCCACTCTGGACCGTTCTGTAGGAAAGGCTGACGGCAAGTGTTCATAATGCATATCACAGTCAACAATGAAAGATCGGCATTCTCCAGACTCACCGGAAAACTTTTCGGGTGGGGCGAGGCGAGGAGCCGTGGCATGGACAACTGGGACCGATGATGCTCCAGCAGCCGCCGGAGATGGTGCGGCCGCTGTATCAGGAGAGGGGGGATTCTTCGTGAGGTGAGCTAGGACTTGGTGCACTTGAGCTCCCAGGAGGTTCACTTGTGTGGTCATGGCTGCCTTGAAATCCTCCTGACATTTCGCTAGCTCCTTCACTCCACTATGCAAAGAGGACATCTGGTCCTCCTGCTGATTCAGACGGGCGTTTTGGGAGCGAATGGCCGCCGTCAGTTGATCTGAGTCGGCTGGGTTCATGCTGGCCAGTTCGTACTGTCACAACCGAACTAGGACTGAACCCAAATGCACGACTCTGGAGACGAGGTCAAATATAATATCTTTTAATAACAAAGTATCAAAGGAAAATCACTCAATCGAGGAAGATCTCAAACTAACAAAAAACACTCTGATGAGGAAAAATACTATAAACACAGAAGAAATCAAAATCACTCTTTCGAGGAAAATAACAAGGCAAAGTATCAAAATAACATAAGGCAAAACAAAGTATCAAAGAATACGAAACCTGACTTGACAAAGGTTGTGGAGCAAACAGGCATGGGTTCTCTGGCACACAAGACAAGACGAACTGGCACAGGACAAAGGGAAACACAGACTATATACCCACACACATGAGGTAATGGGAAACAGGTGGAAACAATCAGGGCAGGGCAGACAATCAGACCAGTGGGATCACACAAGGGGGAAGGAGCAAGTTACCTGAAACGAGAGGAGAGTTAGGTGTCAAAATAAAACAGGAAGCCATGAGACAACATAGACACAAGACAAAAACTAAACATAAGTTATCCTGACTTCTTGGACATGACAGTGATGACATAAGGTGTATGTATGATTCTATAATGATTTTATTGCCACATGAGGAAAAAGAAAAACATGAAACATGGTTTAAGGCAAAATTATGTTCAATGATGAATTTATTAAAAATATGAAAGAGTGGGTCAAATCTAATGGAAATCCTGTGCCTGAAAATGAAGGTACTGGTATTTGAATACTGATGATGGTGTTAATCATGATGGTGTTGATAATGATGATATTGACCCTAATGCCAGTGTTTCCATTGTGGGTAAACATTCCAACAAAAGTGTCACCAGTAATAGGTCAAGTACCACTTCCTCTACACAAATTAAAGCAGAAGCAGAAAGAGCTGCACTTGTTGCTCGAATGGCAGCTTTAAAGGAATGCCATGCATTGGAGGAACAGGAACAACAGATAAAAAGGAAAAAGGAACAGCTTGAGTTAGAAACTGAGCAAGCCACATCTACTGCTAAGTTGGCAGTTTTGCAGGCTTTGGATGGACAATGTATCTCTCATGCACCAACAGATGGCATGAACTCTTATTTTGAAAAGGAAAAGAGGAAACTGGCATCAGTCAATACTCTTCATCCCATGGAAAAGAAATTTGAGCCTGCAGCATATAAAGCAACACAGCAAAAGGATGAGTCATTAACGCAAAACAAACAGCAAACAATGGATGTGCGACCAAAACAGCCTGAAAGGAAGATTTCAGTGGCAAGGCAGCATCCTGATACACATGATCAAAGGCATTTGGAAACATCACAAGCTTTGTTGCCTGTTACAACAACTGCTTGGACAAATCAAAATAGCAGACAACAGACAAATCATCAACAAACCGATCAAGTCTACCTGGAAATGTTATTATGCATAAGCAAAATGAAATAACAGCTGCCCTTGTGCACCAGCAGCACTTACTGTCTCTGCCGATGTAGGAAACACCCCAAGTTTCAGAGTTAATGATAACTGAATAATGTCATCACTATTTAATGTGCTGTTCAGGGATCGGTTTATCCACTGCTGGTCATGTGATATGGTTAGCCACTCCCACCTGCCTTTGAGGGGTGGCTGATGTCACACATCAGCATCTGTATGCTTTAGAGCAGTGGTTTCCAACCCTGGTCCTCAAGGCACACTGCCCTGCATGTTTTAGATGTCTCCCTGCTCCAGATCTGATTCAAATGCTTGATGACAAACACATAGCGCTGAAAGATAAACCATTGGATTTTTTTCTAAGAAAGCAGGATGAACTGAAGCTGTCCAAGTCCACAATGCAGTCCTGTGTTACATCAACGGCCAAAGCTCAGGAGGCTTCATACCGTGCCAGCCTCCACATAGCAAAAGCTGGAAAAGCTACACACAATTGGCGAGCAACTGTGTCTGCCATTGGCAGAGAAATGACACACATCATCAAAGCTGCTAAACAGTTAAAATTGGTGCACTTTCAAACAACACAGTGTCATGGAGAATACAGACAATGGCAGATAATGTTAAAAAGACACTGACTGAGCGCATTAAAAGAGGTGGCATCTGAGATGCAATGGACACACTGCAGCATCCATCGCAAGGCACTTGCAGTGAAGAAGATGTCCGATGAGCTGAGGTCAGTGCTTGACCCAGCTGTCAAAACAGTTGACTTTATTAAGGCCAGACCGATCCATTCACATCTGTTTCACATGCTCTGTGATGAAATGGGCAGCGAGCACATCCAGCTCCTGCTTCATACAGAAGTCAGGTGGTTCTCAAGAGGGAAGGTGCTTTCAAGGCTTTTCGAGTTGCACAGAGAGGTCCAGGTGTTCTTACAAGACAAAAACGTCCCCATATCAGATGTTTTTGAAGATACTGTATGGCTCAGTCAACTGGCATACTTGTCAGATATTGTCTCCCATTTAAACAAACTGAATTTGGGACTACAGGGACTCTGTCAATGTTTTTCACGAGCAGGACAAAATCAGCACAATGCTGAAAAAGATGCAGCTGTACGAAATCAAAGTCAAGGCAGGTGATGTTTCAGCTTTCCCCGCTTTGGAGAGTTTTCTGTCTGACAATGACCTGCAGCTTGATGACGGGGTCAGGGACAACATCGCTGCACACCTCATCTCCCTCAGACAACAGTTCAAGGAATATTTCCCAGTGACGCCCAAAATAAACAACTGGATGAGAAACCCATTCAGCATTGAAACCTCTGATATGCCCAAGGATTATACTGTTTGTGAGCAGGAGAGTTTAATAGAACTGTCTTGTGATGAAATACTGAAGTCTGTTTTCAAAAAACAGTCACTGTTTGACTTTTTGGATACAGCAACGCAGAGAATACCCTGTGCTTTCGGATAAGGCCTTGCACTTTCTCCTTCCTTTTGCAACAACATATCTGTGTGAGAAAGGCGTCTCTTCACTTGCCTCCATTAAGACAAAATGCAGAAGCAGGATGGATGCTGAGCCAGACCTGAGATTGAAGCTGACCACAATCAAGCCTGACATCACAGAACTGTGTGCAGAGACAGGCGCACCCCTCTCATTAGGCATATGTAAGTTTTCAATACTCATGCTGGCCAATTCTTAATAATTGTGAGTGGTTCATTGCTTCCCTTTTTCCTACTATATTGCTACGGGTCATATTTCTAAATAGCAGAGTACTGACAGTAAGCACACATTAGTCAAAGTGGTACTGAAGGATTGTATTTAGCCTAATAATGTTAAGACAGGTGTGTGTTTTTGGTCCCACATGTAGTATTGACTTGTCAAGATGGTGACAGTGATGACAAGAAAGGTCTTCATGTGTCATTCATATTGACTTTAAGCACTGACTTTTCTAATGTGAATGTTCAATCTTGTTATGGATTTGTGATTTTCTGTTGTGAAATTGTGAATGTTTCATATCTATGTTGCTAAAAAACACTTTGGAATTTGGATATCTGTGATCTAGATTAAAAGAATATTTTTTGAAGAAACAGAACACTTATGGCTCTGTCAGTCTCCTGTGTGTATGTGTAAATGAATAAAAATACAGCTGTTCTTAATGTTCTCACTTGCTCTGTGTATGAGAGATAAAGAGGTGGTGCACCTTTTTAGGATGAGTTTAAGTGCCTGTTATAATGCTACCGCTTCGTACAGTGTGGCTGTGGCTGGCAATTATCAACAATTATCAATAAATAATTTACATATTAGCAATCAACATGTGTCCTGTGTGAACTCCCTATAGCTAATAGGGTAAGTCTTCGCTACTGTATGTTCAGGTTGGGCATAATGGTGGTACTTGGAGAGCTTGATATTTTCTCAGGTGGTACACAGTGTAAAAAGTTTGAGAACCACTGATCTACTGCATATATAGACAAGGCTTTAGCCTGGCTACCAGTAAAGTTGGAGAATGTTAAAGCTCTACAAGCCCATGTTTTACTCTTATGCGGATGGAATAAAAGAGCTTCATTATTTGTAAGAGTTGGATATGCTAAGCAATATGAAAAGAAGAAGGCATACTTTATTAATCTCTGAGGGGAAATTACATTATTTTCACTATTCCCGAAATATACACACATGCACAAACAAGACCTAAAGACATGCATTTGAGACAGGTGTCAGAGCAAGGGGGCTGGACACATACATACAGTCAGCACATCCTGAGCAGTTAGGGGGTTCAGTGCCTTGCTCTAGGGCACCTCAGGAGGTGAACTGGTACCTCTCCAGCTACCAGTCTAAAGTCCATACTTTTGTCCGAGTGGGATTTGAATTGGCAACCCTTCAGTTCCCAAGCCCAGTCTTTACAGTCTGAGCTACTGCCACCCAATGGTGAAAATGGTGATTTCCAAGCTGCCATACTTCGGGAACAATGGAGGGCTGCTGCTCATGACATTATGGAAACATACAACCAGAGAGCTCATTTAATTGATACTGTATTTCTGGAGAAGCATGGGAGGATCCTGTCTGACCCAATTTTTGGTGATATTGAGGAACATGTCCCACAAAATACAGCTGGTTTAAGACCTTAAGACCAGAGTGAAAGGAAGTAGTTTTGCTACTACAGTAACTTCAATTGGATTCATCTGAATATAAAACTATGACAAGTAGCTCAAAGAAACAAGGTCTGTACTGTCATTGCTGTTCACATGCTCACCTTTTGGAGAAATGCCAACAGTTTAAAGGTAAGAAACAGATTTCCTCAAGGAGAAAGGAATTTGTTTTGGATGCTTATGCACTTGACACGTAAGCCGGGATTGTAATAACTGCTTGATCTGTGAAGTTTGTGATGAACAACATTCCACTGTGCTTCATATTCCAAAGGCAAATGTTGAGTCAGAAAAAAACAAATGAGCCACCAGGAGTTAAACCATCAACTCTTCCCCAGACATGTGAATGTACAAAGGATCAGTGCATTGACTCCATTATTTGGGTGCAGATCAAGTCCACCAAAGACAATTTTTATCCTCTGCCAGAAATCCTCACACAGAGGCGGATGCCAGTCACTTCGGATGATATTGTCACTCCTGATATGGAAAGGTGGCCTAATTTGTCAAATGTTCATATCCCCACCATAAAGGCCAGCGTTGACTTGCTGATAGGAACCAAAGCTCCCAAGGTATTGGACCCTTGGGAAGTGGTCAACAGCTGTGGAGATGGCCCTTATGCTATAAGAACAGTGTTGGTCTGGGTCATCAATGGCCCATTGAATGGGAATAAAAATCAGTATAACCATGACTTTAATGAAAAAACCTTAGAGCAAATGCCGGAGCAGCAATTACAAGGGAGAAGTGGAAAAGTATGTTACATTCCTCACCATGGTGTCTATCATCCCAGAAAGGGCTGTCTTCAAGTGGTGTTCGATAGTGGGGCCACATATCAAGGAGCATCATTAAACAGTGAATTATTGCAAGGGCCTAACCTCACCAGTTCCCTGCTCTGAGTGCTCACTCGCTTTAGGCAGGTGCCTGTGGCTTTTATGGGTGACATACAGGCTATGTTTCATCAGGTGAAGGTTGTAGAACAAGGCAGAAACTTTCTACACTTTCTTTAGTGGTCAGAAGGAGACTTCAACAAAGGGCTCAAAGACTACAGAACGGCTGTGTGCTTGTTTGGAACGGTTTCTTCCCCCAGTTGGCTAGTTACGCAGGAACTGAACAGGCAGCTTTTCTGATGAGACTGTTCACGCTGTCAAGCAAAATTTCTATGTTGATGACTGTTTGATGAGCTTGGGCTCAGAACGTGAGGCCATGCAAATGATTAAGTAACTCAATGCTCTCTGTAAAAGAAGTGAATGCTTTCTGGAGAAATGGATAAGTAACAGTCGAGCAGTGTTGCAGTCAATTGCAGAAAATCAGTGGGCGAAGAATATAAAAGAGCTGGATCTGTCATGGTTGTTGAGTTTTTGGATTTGTTTTGGTTTTCTTGGTGTTTCTGTTCTCCTGGTTTCCCTTTTTTCCCCCCTCCCCTTTCCTTCCAGGGCAGTGTGTGTGGCAGCGGCGGCAGTCATTGGCTGGCTCAGCATAATGAGACGCACCTGGCTCTCATCAGTGCATTTCCCCGGCTATATGAGCTCGGCCTAGTCTCCACTCCTGTGCCGGACTATTCAGTCGTTGTCGGTAAAGTAGCGCAGCAAGCTTTCTAGTGGATCTATGGTGTTTTTTCTTCGTGACTCTAATCTACAGTGTTTTTGTGCAGCCTTCAGTGCCCCTTCCGACCGTGTGTGCAGCCCTCATGCTCCTGAGCCTACGCCAGCACGGTTCTCCTCCTGTCGATTCCGCTGCGCCAGCCAGCCGACCGCGTCCAGCACCTGCCCTCGCCTTTCGTTGTTTTTTGCTCTTTTGTGAAATAATAAACTTTGTGAAAACTGCTCTTATCTCGCTCTCTGCGTCTGGGGTCCTGGCCAAACTCTGAACCTAACAGGATCTGGATCAAGACGATCTTCCGGTTGAAAGAGCTTTAGGTCAGCTTTGGTGTGTTGAGTCAGACTCAATTCAAGATGGAGGTGAAACAGCAGTCTCTAACCAGAGGCGGTATGTTTACCACAGCCAGCTCAGTGTACAATCCTTTGGGTTTTCTGTCACCAGCTACTCTGCCCTTCAAGATGATGCAGCAAGAGCTCTGCAGGAGAAGCTGTGGATGGGATGATGCCATGCCACCAGATATCTTAAAACAGTGGGAAAGATGGTTGGAAGATATTAAGATGCTGACCTCATTCAAGGTGGAAAGACGTTTGAAGGCTAAGGACTTTTGTGACCTCATGCACAGCCAAATACATCATTTTACTGATGCCAGTAAAGACGGCCATGAGACTGTAACTTACATCAGGCTGAGAATTGCAGAGACAATGTTAATGTTGCTTTCCTATTGGGTAAGGCCAGAGTCACACCTTTAAAATCTGTGATGATTCCACGACTGGAATTTACAGCAGCGGTCCTGGCAGCCAGCGTGGACGTGATGCTAAATGCAGACCTTCAAATGCAGTTGGACAAATCTGTGTTTTAGACAGACAGTTCATCATTTTTGAAATATATTAATAATGAGAACAAGCATTTCCACGTTTGTGGAAAATAGGATCTCCGCCATAAGAGAGGTTTCAAGCCCATCCCAATGGAGATATGTTGGCTCCAAAGACAACCTGGCCGATGCTGCATCCAGGGGAATGAAGGTGCCTGATTTTCTGACAAACCACAGCTGGCTTGAGGGCCCCAGTTTTCTTTGGAAGTCTAAGGAAGATTGGCCAGAAAAGTCCATTGACGATGTTAAGGTCATTGACCATCTCATGATTTACTTCTCAGACTGGAGGAAACTCAAAGTGTCAGTAGCCTGGTTTCTCTGGCTGAAAAAGCATTTGTTGCAGCTCAGTCATCAGAGAAATGGTCTGAAGGCCTCTTATTCACAAGCTGGGCAAGTGGTAGGACAAAGAACCACAGTTACACCAAGGAGTAACATCCTGAAGCCCAAAGATCTATTGGAAGCTGAGTTGAGACAGAAGTGGAACCAAAGGAAACAGAGTTTGGCAGCTGGAGATGTCATCGTCATCATGGATTCTTCAGCTCCATGTGGTTCCTGGCCTCTCGCCAAAATGCTGGAGGTTTTTCCTGACAAAAAGGGCATGGTGTGTTCTGTCAAGCTGCAGACCAAGAACAATATTATTGAGAGACCTGTTACCAAACTCTGTTTGATACAGGAGGTATAAATTGAATCATGGTAATTTGCGTTTTTGTGTATGGTAACTGATATTTTCACATTTGGCTCCTATTGTTATTGTTGGGTGGCTGGTGTTACACATGTTTTGAGTACTTTTGGAAACATGTTTGAGCTTAATGGACACTAACAAGTTTGTAATGGAAAATAAATGGATGGAGTGTTCAACTGGCAAGTTTGACTCAGACTTTGATTCATCAGACATGGTAACAATCAGCGTGTCAATTAGGTCATCCCGGTGCAGCACCTCAGTGGCTTAAAGCGTTGACTTGGCCTCTACAGAGTGCATAGACACAAGCATAGATGTTTATGACTATGACAAGTTCCACATTAGTGTCTCCACAGTGGTTCATTTGGAGTTGGTGGAGTTTGAAATCTTTTAAATGTTTTCTTTTCAAAACATGGAGCTTCAGACTTGTGTTTACTCATATTGTATATTCACTGATGAGCTTTGTGGCAGTGCTTATAGACCTAAGTAATAAATATTTGTGACTGCTGTTTTCTGTATCAGCGAGATAGAGTTTGGAAGCCTGTTTGAGGGGAAGACAGTGATGTTCATTCGGAGGTGGGAGTCATCCATTGTCCCTAGACTTAAGCAGATTGCTGTGTTGGAGAGGGGAGTTGTGTCCTCCTTGTTGGATCAGACTGGAGATCAGAATGATGGTAAATAGTTGTCATTTTATGAATCCTTTGTTCTCCTAGTTTTTTGTGAAAAATGTAATAACTGAACAAACCCATTTTCTTATGCACTTATCAAATAGATGAGCTGCGCCACAGTATGCTCAGGTTCTCAGACACCTGCTTCCACCAACATCCTCAGGAAGGGGTGCAGCAGTCTCAAGCCAATGCAGCATGAAGTCAGCTACTGGACTTTGTACTGGTATGTTTTTTGTGTGTGCTTAAAGGGATAGGTTGTGTTTTTTGAAGTGTGGTACTTATCCTTAGGTACTTATCCATAGTCAGTGTGTTGCCTACACTTAATGGCAGTCATCATTCCCCCACTTTGGAGAAGTAGCTGGACTACTAGTGTAGAAAACAAAGCAATGTACTGCTATGGTCAGCAGCAAAATATATTTTAGCCACCAAAAAAAATTTATATCAGTTTAAATGTATGCTATATTTAGAATATTTTCACCACTTTACTGTGCTGTCATAGCCTTGTCCGACAGGAAACAGCCGTCATAAGACAGATATCACTCTCTCCAAACCAATCAGACCCCTTGGCAAATTTTACCCCAGATGATGGGAATTGCTTTTCTACTTTTGCTTTTGTCTTACTCTGTAATTTTTTTTAAGCTTTATAAAACACTGAAATCACAAAATAACACAAACTAATCAATCAAGGAGAGAGTGATATTTGGCTCATACAACTGCAGCTTCCTGTTTGGAAAAGGCTGTCTGATGGCAAGGTAAGCAGTGGAAATATTCAAAATATTGTGTGTACTCAAACTGATGTTGTCGTCAGCAGTATATGGCTTTGGCTTCATAAACTGGTACTCCTACAGCTTCTGGGGACCACCATCTACTGTAGTATAAGTACCTCATACAACCTCACTTAAAAAATGCAAACTATTCCTTCAAGGGACAGTTTACCCCACTCCCAAATCAAAATTCATATTTTCCTCTGGCTTGTAGTGCTTTTATCGATCTAGATCAGGGGTCTCAAACTCAATTTACCTGGGGGCCGCTGGAGTATTCCACAAGAAAAGGGTTTCAAGTATTCCGAAAAAAAGTACAACTGATCCAATCTACTCGATCTTTATTATTAACAGTTCTTCAACATGAATGGTTCTTCTGAACATGAACTGTCCTTCTGAACATGAATGGTTTCTTCAGAACATGAGCGGTTCTTCAGAACATAGGCCTCTCTTGCCTACTCCTTGCTGCCAGAGACCTGGCAGCGCTTCCTCTCACACACCTGAGCCACATTTGGCTTGAGGGAGGAAGCAGTTGAGACCTTCAGTATGGCTTGAAGATGCTCATCAATAAGTTTGGACCTGTACTTTGACTTATTGAAGTTCATGGTGGAGAAGAGCTTTTCACACAGATATGTGCTCCCAAAAAGGCACATGGTCTGCTTGAACATCCTGGAAAGGGAAGGTGGGGGGCAATTCTCTCAAAAATTGTCCAAGCTTGTCTGCTTTTCCACTCACCTCCCTGAACTTGGCTTTGATTCCAGAATTGCACTGCAGGTCAATGAGCTCCATTTGAAGCACAGGAGGGGCATCTTGCACATCGAAGGAGAAGGGGTCAGCAAAAATTTGAAGTGTGGTTCTGTGTGTCTTGAAGTCTACAACCCTGTGATCAAATTCCTCCCGTAGCTTCACAATGGCATCAGCATACTTCTCACCACTGAATGGTGTGCCCGCATCCACGAGTGTCTTGCATGCTTGGAAATGGCAGAGGTTTGTCTGAGAGAGCTGGGCTTTCCATAACTCAGTGAAGTAGAGCACATTCTCATATGCTGACTCTATTTTCTCCAAAAAGGCACGGAACTCCCAGTGCTTTAAGCCCCTGGATCTGATATGATTGATGCATTTCACAACGACAGACATCACATTGTCAAACTTCAGGCATTTGCTGCAAAGGGCCTGCTGAATGATGGATAATGCAGTGCAGAGCAATGGCCTCCTCCACACACTCCTCTTCCAGTTTTCTATGAATAAGTGCGACCAGTCCATTTCTGTTGTCTGTTGTTATTCCTGCAAACCTCTTCCATGGCAAACTGGCATCCACAATGGCATCACACAGCTGGTGGAATATCTCCTGAGCGGTGGTCTGGCCATGCATTGAAATCACTGTGAGCAACTCCTCCATCACTTCAAAATTGTCATCAACACCACGGACATACATCGCAAGCTGCGCAGTGTCAGTGATGTCTGTGCTCTCATCAAGAGCGACTGAGTATGCACGGAAACGTTTGGCTTTCTCACACAGTTGATTATATATGTTACCTGACAAGTCAGAAATGCGCTCTGCCACTGTGTTGGCTGAAAGGCTGATGTTGCTAAACTGACCCTTCCTTTCTGGACAGACTATACTTGCAGCCTGTAACATGCACTTTTTGACGAACTCGCCTTCTTTGAATGGCTTTCCCATCTTAGCAATCATCTCACTCACCACGTAGCTAGCTTCGACTGCTGCCTCACTCTCTTTGCTTGCTTTCTTGAAGAAATCTTGTTGCCTCAGTAGACATGTTTTAAGATTGGTGAGCTGGTTCTGTCTCTCATCTCCCTGGTATTTTGCATACTCCTCAGCGTGTCTAGTTGAGTAATGACGTCTGATATTGTATTCCTTGTGCACCACAACTTTCTCTGTGCATATAAGACACGTCGGGGTGCCCCTGTGCTCAACAAAAAAGTATTCCGTCTCCCACTTTTCCTGAAATTGTCTGTGCTCGTCGCCAACCTTTCTCTTCACGGCAGGTTTTGAGAAGGACATGACTGGGGCTGGGTGACAGCATATATTTTCCTTCCACTTGGTGTCACTCCAGAATCACGTTTCAACCAAGTGACTAACGTTGCTAATTCATGTTGGCTAACTTGACAACAAACGGCACTGGGAGCTGTCATGAGCCTGAGCTATGGCAGCCCATAAATGCCATAAGTGATTTAAAAAATATATATATATATATATATAAGTCCAGGGCAAGTGCAGCACGCGCAACAACTCGGCAAAAAGGTGCGTTTGAGAAAAACGCGCGGGCCACACTAAACACTAAACTTTGATGTCAAGTAGGGGGCCACAAAATATTGTCTCAAACTTGCCGCCCGCAAAATGAAATATAATGGCTCAGCTTGTAGTCCTCAAAATGGCAAAACATGAATTGCAATTGAATTGAATTGAATAAAAAACTCAACAGCATTGTCTGTTTCCAGAAATGATCACCCAGTCAGTCAAGATAACGCGAAGACCTTGTTGTGAGCCATTGTCTAGATGAAACTGCTCAAAACAGACATTGCTGTTTTCCTTGGTCCAATTTTTTAGGCTCATATTTTTCATGAACGAACGAATAAATAAATGGATTAAATAAATAAATACTTAAGATATATTGTAAAATTGTCTACTTTTGTAGATGCAATATGTTGCATCTTTTGACTGTACACCTGCTCATGGCTAGGTGTAAGATTTAAATTTGTTCAAAAATTCAAGCAACAAGAGGACTTAAGACTAGATGGTGCAACTATCATAACTATTAGATTGGACTTGGAATGCCAAGTTAAGACTGACTTAGCTTAAGACCAGGTATAAGTCTTGCTGGTGCAACCGGCCCCTGATCTGCTGTATGAACGCTGAGGCATCCAGGTACATGGTTATGCTCCTCTTTGTTTGCTGTCACGTAGTAGGGCTTGCTGTTCCAGATTGCATTTTTCCCCTTGTTGTTGTGTGCTGGACTGTCTCAGGGGCATCTTTGCCTGCAACTTGGGTCCATGTTCCTGTGCTTGCCCCCTGCTTCTGGGATTTTTTTTATCACCATCGAGACATACACTTTTTCTTTCTCGGACTGTGTGGAGATCCTGTGCCTCTTACGAGGTGCTATTGCCATGCAACCAGTAGCTTTCTACAGATACAAGCTTACACAGTAAGAAGTGTACAAAATGTAGGCTATTGAAAGTGAGAGTACTGAGATGGACCAAAAAATAATTAATATACAATGCATGCATTTCATGTCACATCTAGGGGCACAAAATGTTTGCCACTGGTCTATGGACTGCACTTTGAGAGCCCATGTCAGGCAGACCTGTCATATTGGATCACATTAAATTTTGAGTGTATCTAATGAAGTGGCTAGTCAGCATATTGCATGTGTCACACTCTTATTTGCTTTTTCATTTATTTTACTCTCTGATGAAGCCCAAGATGAGAAGCTGCCATAACTGTGGAGTAAGCAACGTGTGAGCTTTTGTTTGCCACCTTGCAAAGTAAGAAATAAAAAAAAAAAAGAAAAAGCTGAGGACATGCAGCTTGGATCAGAACACCCTAAAATACAGAAATGAAAGCTGTTAAACAGTGCATTAAAGGGCACTTTGTGAACAACCTGCAAGCTTTAATTTAACCATTTGTGAATTGCAAATAAAAGAGGCCAGAGACTGGAACTGGCCCGTTTTCAGCATGACCAGCCCTGACTGGTGATTGGCCAGTCAGCATCACATATCTGATTCTGTACCCGTCATATATTTACACACATGTTCTGCATGATGATCACATCGTGCGTGCAGCACACACTAATGTAGCATAGCACCAACAAAAGCACTCATCACAGCCACACACACAGATACATGCTTGCATGAAGTCAGTGATAGATTCCAAGAACAGGATAAAGAGAAGGCAGACAGTCTACAAGGAGACACAACAGCTGAGCAGCTGACGATGTTGCAGAACAGCTGCAAACTTTCTAGCCCTTCATGCTAATCTTAGCTAGCAGCAGACTGCTGTTCACAGAGGGACAGTTAAAATCTCACCTCCTGTTCTGGCTGAAAAATAAACAACCTGTGTTTGTGTTGTGTCTCCTCAAACATTTTCTCACCTAGATTTGTTTAACTTTTCATTCTGTTTTTCTTAGGTTTACTAGTAGTATTTAATTAATATTTAACAGTCAGGGTTTTATTATGAACATCCAATTTAATCTTACAAGAAAAGTTGCAAAAATGTTTGTGAATGCTGTCAATTTTAGTTCTTCAAAAGACTAAAAATCAGCCAAAATCTGTATCGGCAGAGTTCTTAAAAAAAATTGGAAATCAGAACTGGCCAGGAAAATTGGAATCAGTCCATCTCTAAAAGAGGCCGGTAAAAACGCCATAACATAACACCTTTGAAACTGGTTTAAAGAAATGGAAACAAGGCAGGGCATTTTTCCCTTATAGCAGAATGTACATATGTGGAGCTTTCTCCAGCGCTGAGCACTGGAGACGGTCTGGCTATAGACTGGCTCTAGAGGGGGCTTTTATTTCTTGCAACTTTCACAGTCACCATTCTCTGTTTACAATCTGCCACTAAATTCTACAACCTGGTCCTCTAAGAGGGGCACTAAACAGGGATCTGAAGTAATATCAGTACTTTATAATAATGTTAAAAGTAAACGGTAAATCAGTACTTTATACACAAATCAGCACTTTGTATGTATGCATTTCCCAATACAAAGGCAAAATCTATACCCTAAAAGGGTGACTTTAAAACCCTTCTGTCGAAGCAAACCCGAGTTTTCGCAGTTTTCAAATAATGGGAATAATTATTAGGGAAACTCTTGATTTTAGATTTGGTTTTTTTGTTTCTTTGTTTTTTTGTTTTTTTCTTGTCTTCTTTCTTTCTCTTTTCCTTCTTTGCCCTGACTTAATGTTTTTTGTTTTATTTTTTGTTTTATATTCTAAGTCAGTATATATATGTACTGTTTAACTGTAATAAAAATAAAAAATAAAAATATTAGAGTGTAACACATCAGGGACTTGATTGATTACCACCTTATTTTTTCCCACCTACACAACAAAAATCCAAGTGTGCATTTAACACCAGTTTCGGTGTCTATATAGGTCCAAGAGTTCACTGAACACCATCAAAAGTGTAAAATATATACTCCAAATAAAGAGTTACATTTGAACCCTTACAGTGTGCAATTGTACTCCGTCACTGGTACTTTTAGACACTATTCCAGTGCTTTTCAACACCTGCAGTGTAAACCTAGAACTCCCTGAGAGTAAAAGATATACTCTAAGTAAGTGTTTTATAGAACTCTGCAGAGCTTATCATTTAACACTCTGAGAATGAGAATATACTCTATGACTGGTATACACTTAACACTTTTAAAGTGAATTATCATCACTTCAAGAATATATAGTCCACACATTATTTTCTTGAAAATATAATATTAACTTTATTATAATATTATAATAAACACATTAACATATTAACAAATGTCTTAACATTATGGAAGTGTACAGTCAGCTCTTGTTGTATATATACATATATATTGTTATAACAGCAGTAACTCAATAAAATAATTGAAGAAAATAATTGAATACTTGTCAGTGCAAACTCCCTGACAAAATCCCTCTTTGAATTACTATTGCTCCACTACAGCTCAGCAAGGAAACATGGTCTGCCAAAACACAAACAGATACTGTAACTTTGGGAGATACAGCCTTCAAAAATCTGAACCTATCCTTGAAAGCACAATATACACAGCCTGATAATGTACAATGTGACATTCAACTGGTGTTGCAGTACTGTCAACAGGTGAAATCTGAAACTGAACCATAAATCAGTTCATACAGTGGACATCAAACACTGCCAAAGTTACGCAGCCATGGTGCGAAATAAGCTTGAATTTTTTTTTTTTTTTTGTATTATCACTGAGATAAAAAAAAAAAACAACAACAACAAAAGTGTAAAAGATTAAACATAAAACTTTCCTACACCAATACATGCATAGGCAGCCAGCTCTGTCAAAACCATATGTTGTCTGCAGATCAAATGGCTTAAACAAGTCCAATTCATGAACTTTCAGCAGGGAAATATTTTCAGAATTACCCTGTCTGACAAACGAAGTGTCTCAAAATCCTTTGCCAGGAGAAAATAGTCACCATTAAATTCAACAATGTCTTTTATCTGACTGAATACTGGCAAATCCTCCTCCGTGTTTGAACAAACCAGAAGGCCTGGGAGATACTCTGTCCCAAAACAAGTAATCCAAGAAGTCACATTAACTTCACTGTGTACATCAAACCTGCAGTTCTTTAGCAATTACTTCACCATTTTCCAAGGCACTGGCCTGAACAGTTTTCACTGGACCACAGTTGATGCTTTTGAATGGCATAGATTCCCAGTGGTATGCCACAGCCATCTGATCTGATGACTTTGTTATATTCTTGAAATTTTTGATAGTGCTCTTGAAAAACCTGTGTTTCGCTTCAAACCTCATAGCCAAAACATGAAGAATTGGGTCTATTTTTCAGATGCATCTGGGGTAATGAGTCATGAAGTGATGCTTGGGAATCATTTTGCAATGTGGATAAATCTCTTTGAAAAGTTTGTGATGCTCAACAATGATATACTTTAGACATACTGTCATGCCTTCAGTGATGACAGGAGAAAATATGATGTTCATGATTTGCAGCAGAAGCAGCAAAAGTCTCCAATGAGCATTTCCTTCCTGTACAACATTCTACATACCCAAGAAGTGAGTGCAAGCCCAAACTGTCCCCAGTCACCTGTGCAATTGGTCCATTAGAGAAAGGAACTTCCATTCCTGTACACTCAAGGACTTTCAGATCATTTATGAGGGGCTCCAAGATAGCATTAAATCCATACTTCTTTACATCCTCTGTATGAAAAAGGGCCAAAAGATGAATACTCATAACTGCTGAGTTTACCTTTCGTAGAATAAAGTATTTACCTCCAATCTTATGGATCCCATGCTGTGATCCAAGTGGATTTGCCACTTCAAAATCATCATAGAATATCTGTATTTGAATAGTTTGATTTTTCAGAGAAGAGGGGGTGACTTTTAAAATAACTTCCATCACAGAAATCTTTGTAAAACCCAGTCTTCTCACAAGGCTGCAAAAATATGATTATAAATCTTTCTATTGTTGAATATAAACTTCAACGTTTTCAGTAGAGGAATGTACACAAATTTGTCTGTCATGGGGACCTGATCATATGTGCCAGCTGTTCGATTCCTTCTTGTGTCATACCTCACTCCTGGAGCAACCTCAACAGGTTCTACAAGACCCCATTTCTCACTGAAATGTTTTTTTTTTTTTTCATTTTGTCTCAGTGTTCAGTTTGCTGAATGGATTTTCAAGACTCCCAGAATAATCATCAAATTTTGGTCTAATGTCCTCATCATTGGGGAGTAATTTTACAATATCATCTTTGACATTTGAATGCAGTTCCTCTACAAGCTCCTCCATATTTTCAACAACAGTTTTTATGACATTAGTAGCCACACCACAGCTTTGAAGTTTTGCAATAAGGGATGCGCACATTTCTTGGGTATGTTGCATGGTGTCATTACAGCTTTGAGAATTCACTGGTTGCTCTGAAATTGTTGACTCAGCTGACATTGTTTGCTCATCAGATACAACAACTGACGGAGTCAGAGTCAATTTGATCTAGACTTTCAACACTATGCTTGGAGTGAAGATGTTTCCTGAAGCCTGAAAAAGTGCAAAATCTGTGACAGCAACCATTCTGGTCACACACCAGTAGAAACTTCTTCCCAGGATAAAAGGCATGTGAACGTTTGAGATGGCATAGCAACTGCTGAATAGTGACAAAAGTGGACTTGCATACAAAACATCGATACACCACAACATCAGTTTAGGAGCTTTGCCCTCAGGTCCTTGACTCTAGGAGCTTCATGAGCGAACCCAACATCAATACTGTAGATGGTGGTCTGCACAAATGTGTACATGCTGTTTAAAGCCTGGTCATACGAGATGCCAAACACATAATGTGCCTTGAAAAGTTCACCGAAGGCTGACGAGGAACACTTGGCCTTGCAGGAAAGGAGCTGACCGTCCATTGCGATGTAGTATTCATGGATGCTGTTTCTTGTCATGCCAACTGCCAGGATGTAGGGCTTCCTCCGTTTGTCTCGACCAGAGTGCTCATGTAGGCTGCGACCTGACTGTAACATAAGAATCAAAAGTACAACTACATGACTTCTGGTGACGTCATGCCAAAAGTAGCAGCTTGACTCTCCTGCTGTGGGAAGAAACCCCTTAAAAACTAGCCAAATAATCAGTTCAGTTTTAAACTTTGAATGCAAATTGGTTAAAAGGAAAGCTGAAATGTCCGCACTGAAAAAGGATACAGAAAAGAAAGGAAAACGACTAAAAAAGAGGATAAACGGGACCAAACGGACATGCCCTCAAACGCAGGTGAATCTACCCTCAGTGATGTGCTGGAACGTACGACAAAACTGGAACAACATGTTGTGGAGGTTGAACAAAGAGTAAGTGACACGGAGGATAAAATACTTCGCCATGAGAGGGTTATTCGCTATCTACTTCATAGAGAGGCTAAACTGTCGGAAAAGTGTGAGGACCTCGAGTCCAGAGCAAGATTAAATAACCCATGCATATACTACCAGATTTGGACCTCTGTGTGAACCACTCTGCTACACAAAGTCTACCACCTATAAAAACTTTAGCATAGAAATACAATCAAAAACAAAAGAGACAGCTATTCTCATTTTCTGATGTAACTGTATTAAAATCACTGCATAAAAGCAGATTGAAGCCGACTGTAAGGATTTCTCCAAGTCTGTTAAATAACTGAGATTTCTTTCTGTCCTCAGAGGCAGTATATATACATGAATTATGCTGTATTTTTCACCCCAATAAAAACAATCCAACTTTAAAAGCTACCTGGAATAATGAGTAATTATAATAACATCTTGAGATTTCATTTTGCCTTTCTCCTGCCGTCACCATTACTGCTTTTTGTTTGAATGACAGAGGGAGAGTTTGCGTGTTCTTGTGCAGCGTCACCGCCGCCATCTTGCCACGTCTTATCCCCACTCGGGCTCACCCCCCCCCCCCCCCCCCCCCCCGCCCCAACTCTCTCACACATATCTCTCTCTCTCTCACACAGCCCGTTCCCTCACACTCACTTGCTCACACACACACACACCCTTCTTGATGCTTGTTTGTAACATGTTATAGTTAATAGGGTTTATACAGCAATGTTGATGTTGATTGGAAATTAATGTCATCAGTGTGAATAAATCCTGTTATGCTATAAAGAGAAGAACGTACGCCCGATCATTGGTCCGGGTTTTCCCGTTGGTGCCCCATTATAAGCTAATTAGAATATTATGCTTATGTAATAATTAATTAATTATTAATTAATTAATCATTTTTTTTAATAATCCATAATTAATATTATTAATTATGAATTATCGCCAATGATCTTATGTAGCTCCTTCCCTGCACAACATATGTAATGATTTAAAGTTACTGACCAGTATACTTCGAAAAAGGATGCAGAAAATCATTGGAAAATTGATTAATATGGATCAGACAGGCTTTATCCCCGGCAGACAAGGAGCTAATAATATAAGGAGAACATTAAATATCATAACGTGCTAAGAAAAGTACACAAAACTCTATGCCAGGGGTCCCTAACAGGCGGACCGTGGTCCGAGTCCGGACCCACACACCGTCCTATACAGACCCGGACCTATAACCAATAAATTATTGAGAGGTTTTAAATTTTGATGGGATGCTTCTATTTTAACTGGCGGAACTTTTCTAGTCTTTCCAGTGCTGGTTTAGCTGAACAGGAAACAGACAGACCAACTGCAGAGAAGCTGCGTGTGGAGGAGACTGTTGTTAATGACGGAGTTTATTACAACAGAAACTAACGTGATGGTTAATGACATCGACACCAACCAGATGCACTTATAACATTAAACAACTGTATAAGGAGGCCTATATGTAAAACGGGAGAGTCTGTGTTTCTCTGTGAGAAACTTTGAGATCTTCTCACAGCAGAGTGAACAGGTGAGGGAGGAGAGGAGGGCAGATTGATCACTCATCATCACTGATACTGTCGTCCTCTCGGACTGATTAAAAAAATAAAAATGCCAAATTGGTGACAAACCAAACCTGGGTGTGTACACAAATAAAGTCTTTGTGTGAAACACTGCAGAGTGTAACATCATGCTGTTTACAGACAATCTGCTGTCTGTAGTTTGACAGAGAGACAGAGAGGGTCATGTCTAGAAGGGAACCCTAGACCCGCGAAAGATCACGCGAGTTTGATTATTTTAGTAGAAATAACGAACACGAATCCCGTGAGAGTTGTGCAAATAAAGAGTTACCTTCTAGACACGACTGAAACTCCAAAAATGGGTGCCGATGTTTTTAATGTGGCGGGCTGCCATAAATAAAACACTATTCACTGATCCACAGAGAGTCACTGAAACACTGATCACTGACCTGCTGTGATGGAAAAAATACTCACATTCTTTACTTAGGTATTTTTACATTGCGTTATTAGTGTTTTTACTTAATTACAATTTAAAAATTTTGCATGTTATTGTTTCTTTTTGGAAAAATCAACATTTTTATTGCTGTTGTTGTACTTTAATGGTATTCTTATTGGTATTTTTTGATTACTAAATACAGACCTGCAAACTCAAGAGGAGAAAAAGGTGGCATGTTGGTAAACCAGTCCCCTGGGGGTCTGTGAGCGTCCTGCTCCAGAAGAAAAATGTTGTGATTTTAACATGTTAACAAAACATTCTGGTGACTGTTTCAGTTAAAAGAGTTAGTTCCATCTTCTGTTTGTGGTTTCTGCAGACATTACTACCTTTACTTTTACCTTTGTACTTGAAAAAAAAAGCAAAAAGTAAAGTAAAAAAAAAAACAGTAAAAGTAAATCTACATTAAAAGTAAAGTTACTTTACTGAGTATTTTTTCTTTAGCAATTTATAGTTGTTCATTTAATAGACCTGTCTTATCTTCTCTTTTGTATATTACCACTGTTCTTAAATGAAGCAAAATTAATGTAATAGAAAAAAATGCAGAACAAGCAATATTTCTCATCTGATTACTCGATTAATCACCAGAATAATCAATAGATTATGCTTTAATTTTACTGGTTCAGCCCACTTGAGATCAAATTGGTCTGTATGTGGCCCCTGAACCAAAATGAGTTTGACACCCCTGATGTAGATGTTGATACAACTACTACACTACTTCAGTATATATCACTCTCATAACACAAGTTAGACATTATGATGTTTCGGACCTTTGCTTTAGGAAATTTTCTCTAACTGGACCTCTTTGAATTTTAGTTGAATACCCCTGCTCTATGCTAATTAGTTTAGATGCACAGAAAGCATTTGATACAGTGAATTGGCAATTTCTTTTTTTGTTATAATTCAAGTTTTTATTTCGTTTATCTTTGGTGTTTGGCAGTACAAACTTACACATTGTGAAACGTTTCTTATTATGCACATTACATGTCATATCGGTGGCAAGGTGAAACAAAAAATAATATGAAAATGCAATATAAATAAGACCATTTGTATAAAGGGCATGTTGATAATTACATAGCTGACAAACATATCCATAAAACAGATTCTATGTTGGATGCACTCATAGGACGGTATTCATGCTGAAAGTTCATCAGGCAGTGTGATGGAAGTCCAGAACAGGTCCCAGATTGATGCCTTGTTCTTATTTCTGTTGTTCATCCTGTTGAGCATAAGTTCGTATGAAGCTGTTTTTATCATGATGTTTACTCAATTTTTGGCAATTTCTGACTAAAACACTGCCTGCTGTCAGATTTCACCCAAAGTTTATTGAGTGGATAACTGTTATATATACAAACCCAAAGTCATGTGTCAGAGTAAATGGATGTTGTTCTGATTTTTTTTCCTTGAGAGGGGGGTCTGTCAGGGAGACTGCCTTAGTCCCTTGCTTTTTGCTATAAATATTGAACCCTTAGCAGCATTAATAAGACAAAATGATAATATTAGGGGTATAAAAGATGATGGTCAAATAGAACACAAGATATCGCTTTATGCAGATGACGTATTAACATACATCAGTGACCCAAGTTCCTCTGTCCCAGCACTGATGAAAAACCTTAAAGAATATGGAGAACACTCAGGTTATCAAATTAATCAATCAAAATCTGAAGCAATGATGCTAGTGGGACACTGGTCCTCACAACTGGCAGGAATCAATTCCGCTGTCAGTCAGGGATTTAGATACTTAGGAGTCATCATAACTTCTGAGACATCACAGTTATTTAAAGCCAATTATGGAAAGTTGATGGGCGAAATAAAAACTGACCTTACAAGATGGGAAGTTCTTTCCTTATCCCTGATGGGACAAGTGGAAACAATAAGAATGAACATTTTGCCAAGATTACTCTTTATGTTCCAATCCTTACCTTTAGAGGTTCCCAGTTCAACATTTAAAACAATGAATAAATGGTTATCTAAATTCATCTCGCAAAATACAAAGCCAAGAATTAAACTTAAAAGACTTCTATGTTCAAAAGATAAGGGGGGGCTAGATTTACCTACCTTGGAAAAATATTATTGGGAAGGCTCAGCTCAGATCCCTGGTTGACTAACTCAAGATAAAGATACTATTTGGGTTAGGATGGAGCACAGTAATTTCCCAAATGTGCCCCTAGACACAATTCCATTCTTGAATCAAGATACCTGGAGTATAAACAAAATCAGTAATCAATGGGTAAAAACTACTCTAAAAATATGGTCAACGGTTAGGAAGATGTTAAATCTCCCACTGTCTATATCTAGAGCAGTGGTTCTTAACCTGGGTTCGATTGAACCCCAGGGGTTCGGTGAGTCAGTCTCAGGGGTTCAGCGGAGCCTCCGCCGCGGAGGTCAAGACACACTCAACTCATCATGTCAATTCGTGATGACACGCCCCGCTTGGCCATCACTGGCTGCAGATGATCACGTTACATTGCTTGGCCAATCAGTGCTGCGGGGAATTTAGCGCGCTTAGTAGTCAACGTGTGACTGACGTGGTAGTACATTGTCTGATTTCTTCCTTAATATTTTAATCCATACTAACTATGTCGAGCAAAAAAAGAAAGTGGTCGGACGAATATGTACAACATGGATTCACATGTATCACAGAACGTGATGGGAGTCAGCGTCCTATCTGCATGATTTGCAATGCCAAGTTGAGCAACTCTAGTCTCGCACCGGCAAAACTAAAGGAACACTTCTTGAAGCTGCATGGAGATGGGGAATACAAGAACACAACGCTTGCTGAATTCAAGGTGAAGAGAGCCAGATTCGATGAAAAGGCCACTCTGCCTACTTTTGGATTTGTACCCATTAACAAACCGATCCTCACAGCATCGTATGAAGTTGCTTACCTGATCGCAAAGCAGGGCAAGCCACACACCATTGGTGAAACACTCATAAAACCAGCTGCGTTAAAGATGGTGTATCTGATACTCGGAACAGCGGCCGAAAGTAAAATATCCCAAATTCCTCTTTCAAATGACACCATCAGCGACAGAATAGAGGACATGAGTAAAGACATCTTGGCTCAAGTAGTTGCAGATCTGATTTCAAGCCTGGCAAAATTCAGCCTTCAACTCGACGAGACCACAGACGTTTCTAATCTAAGCCAGCTTGCTGTTTTTGTGCGCTATGTGAAAGACGACATGATAAAAGAAGATTTTTTATTTTGTAAGCCTCTTACAACAACAACTAAGGCAGCCGATGTGAAGAAGCTTGTGGATGACTTCTTCAGAGACAACAATCTTTCATGGGATATGGTTTCTGCAGTTTGTACGGACGGAGCTCCAGTCATGCTGGGAAGAAAGTCTGGTTTTGGTGCGCTAGTAAAAGCCGATGCACCACACATCATTGTTACGCATTGTATTCTGCACAGGCATGCGTTGGCAACAAAAACCTTGCCTCCAAAAATGGCAGAAGTATTAAAAACTGTAGTGGAATGTGTGAACTATGTGCGAAATAGTGCTCTGAGGCACCGCATCTTCAGTGAGCTGTGTAAAGAAATGGGCTCTGAATTCAAGGTACTTCTGTACCATTCTAATGTTCGGTGGTTATCCCGGGGACAGGTGCTGAATCGTGTTTTTGCCATGTGTGTGGAATTAGCCCTGTTTTTGCAAGAACGCCAACATTGTCATGCAGATTGCTTCAAAAATTCTGAGTTCATTCTCATTTTAGCATACATGGCTGATATATTCGCAGCTCTCAATCACCTCAATCAGCAGATGCAGGGTGGTGGAGTCAACATCATGGAAGTGGAAGAAAACCTGAAGGCTTTTCAAAAAAAGCTACCCTTATGGAAACGACGAACAGAGAACAATAACTTCGCAAACTTTCCCCTTCTGGACGACTGTGTAAGTAAGATCGAAGATGTGTCTGGAATCGGAGACATTTCTGTACCCATGGAACTGAAGCAAGCAATTTCCACGCACTTAGATGAGCTTGCAAACTCTCTCGACGGATACTTCCCTACAAGAGAGTCGTATCCAGCATGGGTGAGACAGCCGTTCACGTTTGCTGTTGAGACAGCAGATGTCAATGATGAATACCTCGACGAAATCATTGAGATTCAGCAGAGCCAGGTTCAACAGCAACTCTTCAGAACAACAACGCTCTCAACGTTTTGGTGTCGACAAATGGAAAAGTATCCAGTTATTGCTAAGAAAGCCCTGGAATTTTTTGTACCATTTGTTACAACATATCTTTGCGAGCAATCCTTTTCGAGGATGCTGGACATAAAAACGAAGAAAAGGAACAGACTTTGCTGTGAAAATGACATGAGAGTAGCACTTGCCAAGGTGAAGCCACGCATATCTGAACTGGTCTCTCAAAGGCAACAGCAGAAGTCACACTGATTTGCAGGTATGTAATTTGTTGTGAGTTCATGCACTGTGTTGGTTTTGTTCTTTGAACAAGGTGATATTCATGCACGGTTCATTTTGTGCACCAGTAAAAAAACATATACCTATGTCTGGAATTTGAAAAAAATCATATTTTATTTTTCACTAATGAAGGGTTCGGTGAATGCACATATGAAACTGGTGGGGTTCGGTACCTCCAACAAGGTTAAGAACCACTGATCTAGAGCAGTGAAAATTGCACGCAATATTGAGTTTGTTCCATCCAATCGGAGGTAGGGTTCAAAAAGTGGGAAGAAAAAGGCTTAATCCTCCTAGAACAATTATTTGAGGGAAGAGTCCTGATGTCCTTTCAACGGCTTCAGCATAAATACAACCTTCCAGCCAATGATTTTTTTTAGTATTTACAGCTGACATTATTTACGAACACATAAAGAATGGGATAAATTATGTACACAACCATCTAACATAGAACAGTTCTTTATGTTAACAATTAAAGGCACTGGTAAAAAGAAGATCATCACATATATACATATAAGATATTACAAGTTACAAGAATAACCAACAGATAACAGCTTAGATATGAAGGAAAAATGGGAATTGGAGATTAATATTATAATTTCAGACAAAAATTGGGAACTGTCTTGCAGAGAGGGACATAAAATAACCGACTGCCCCACTTGGAAGGAATTTGACTGGAAAGTCAGGATGAGGTTTTTCAGACTCCTCTTATCACCTCAAAATCCGGTTGTACCACCAATCAGTGCTGGAGGGGCTCTGGACTGGTAGGAGACCACACACACATCTGCCCAAAACTTCAAGAATACTGGCAGAATATACAAAAAGAAATTAAAAAAATGTTGAAACATATTTCTGCCCTTAAAGCAATCTTACTTCATACTGGGAATATTACCAGAAGATATAGACAAAACAACCAGATATTATTGAGAGTCCTACTCTTAATTGCTAAAAAGATGATCACAGTCTCCTGGCTGAAACCACAGCCCCCCTCAGGAGCACAATGGAGGGAGAGAGTTAGGGACGTTTACCACATGGAAAACATAAATGCAAGGTTACAATTAAAAACATTTGTTTTTTAGCTCCCCAATAACTTCATTTTTTTTTTTTTAATATGCCCTCTTTATGATTACTGTCCTTTTTTTTTTTTTTTTACTTAATTGATTTATTTTCTCCTCGGGCAGATGGTTTGAAAATGTAACATCTTGTTTGTTTGTTTTGTTTTGTTTTCTCACCTCTATTTATTGAAACAATGTATGGACACTGAATTAATGGCCTTGACATGTAACATGCTTATGTACTAATTGTTAAAAGGAAATAAAAAGAAGTTCCAAAAAAAACATTTATACATCCAATTCTTATGGATATGTCAGACAGAAATCTTTAATAGCACAGTTGGAGGATTATTTAAAAATGGAAAAGACAATGTATGGACCAGTAAAGCTGACTGGTTAGAAATATGTGCAATTGATTAAATTATGTGCCATGTGTGTTTGTTTACATCAGAACAGCATGTAGTGAGAACAGGAGCCTGGAGGAGAGTAATGTCAGTCCACTACACAGCGAAAACTGGCACCACGTTCAGCGGTAGTATAGTGATCCATGGTAGTACCGTTGTGTAGAATTTCTGGTTTAGTAGGAACGGTGATGTTTTGGCACCACAGGATACCGTTGGTATCGTGCAGCACTAATTTATTGATGTTTATATTATAACAATTGGCCAAAACGTGTCACCATCCCAACCTGAGAAGAAGAAAGGAGAAAACCTGATTTCAGAATGAAATGCACCTGATAAATCAATATAAACATCCAAAAGGTTCTTAAAAATAGAAAAAAATATATAATCTATCAGCACAATGGTGTCACAGTAAATACAATAAGACATTTGAAAAAAGGGGCCGGATATACACAGGTTATTCTTTTTTGTCATTTACCTGGGACCTCATCATCCTCGTCAGGGTTCTCCTCTGCAGACTGAATGAGATAGTCGAGCATGGGTGTCTTACTGAGGGTTTTAGCTTGCTCTATTACTTTTGCCTTCAGGGGTGTTCCCCATTACTCCAAGAGTTTTAACAAAGTCTCTGCTCCAAATAACAGATCAAAGTCTTGCAGAACCTATAGGGGGAAGCAAGTATAGGTGGACTTGATGATGGTGAAAGTAGGGGGAAATAACCACTTTCATCTAAACAAAGTTGTTTTTGATAGAAAATACATTATCAACATAATGTGGACTTACCGGGCCTTCTGTGTAAAGGAACCTCGGAAAAACTGTAAGTGTAACACGTATTACCCTTTAAAGAAGAGAATAGGATTTAGGTTTAATAGGCCAGAGGTATCAGAAGCTCTAAGGTCGACTACGGAGCCCAGGATTGATCAACCGATAGCTCAGGAACGACACAGCACAGTGTTCTCTTTAAGAAACAATAATGCTTCCCTATTTATTGCAGATGGGAAGACCACAATAATAACACATTTACAACTCTTACCCGGGTAAGTATGAAAAATAAAAAATAAAATAAAATAATGTCCTGCAGCTGCTTTAATTTCTAGTATTCAGTTCAGTCAGTTAGCACCGTATAGGTGAAATATCAATTCCACCTCACTGGAGTGTGGGTGGTGTGTGTGTGTACTAGTGCAAAAGGATTCAGGTTCCTCGACGTCGGTTTCTAAGCGTCCACCGGGGTCTGGCTCGCCATCAACTTCTACTGGCTCCAACTTCCAGGCAGGTCCGTATCTCAATGGAATCCAACAAAAAACCTGACCTACGATAAGTAGGATCAGAGCATTCATTGTCATTTCCTAAACTCTCAATGACTTATATTAAATAAATCATGTTAAATCTACATGAACTATTCCAGTTGGGAATGATTATTATTTTCTTTTTTTTTACTGAATTACTGTTGTAATATAACCTTACAACTCACAGTAACAAAATAAACAACATTCAAATAATCAAATTATGTTACTCATGTCATTGAAATGACCTCTCAAAACAGTATGAAAACATTCTGTGTTTTTTACAAGGTAATATTCACACAAACATCATTAGCCATTATGAAAATAAAATGTATAATTAGGCACAGTTGGTAATTGGTGGCTAAATGTGCTTTAAGTTCAGAAATAAAGTGCTAAATACACACCAGAATACAACTCAATGTGCATGGAAAAAGAGTAAACAAGAGAAAATAAACATTACATATGCACCTTTAAAATATCAGACAAATGCTACAGCATTAGTATATCTGGTGCGTCTGCCTTAATACTAATTAGCACAGGGAGCTAGCGCTCCGACATTAGCTCGTATGCTAACGTTAGCTCGTTATCGCTATTAGCATTAGCGATTTAGCATTTAGCATTTCAAATCGGTTGCTCACCGATGCTTTCTCCTCCCGAGCGGCTCCTCTAGCTGCACTCACGCAGATCCTGTCGTCCGGGGGATCCTCTCCAACAGTTTTCTCAACGTTTTCCAGTGTTTTATCGTCCAAAAGTGTGTTTTTTTCATGACTCGTGCTCAATGTAGCTCGCTCTCTCTCTTCTAGCAGCTTCAAGAGGAAGTGAACCTGCTCCGATCGGGTCAGTGGGTGGGAGCTTATCTTCCGATTGGGTGAAAGATCTGTCTTCCGATCAGCTCTTTCAAACTAAAACTCCACATAACTTTTTTTTTATTACAGTTCTGTTCTTCTTTTTTTTCTTTTAAAATGAACATCGGTATTTTAACCATTAACAAAACATTATATTTAATGAATTGATTTTTCCACTATGAATTTCACTGTTTTTAATTCAAACATCCTGGTTTCATATATATATAATGAACTGATTTACTGATTTTAACCCATTTGTCTTGGTTTTTAATACACAATGAAATATTTTTAATACACATTTTTAACCTGGGTTACACCCTCCCCTCTTGAATCTATGCACACCTCTGTGCATGGGAACTGCTGTCCAGTAACAGGTTGAAGGATGAGTTCAGGTTAGTCTGTTCGACTTCCAATAGCGCTTCCGTAAGAGCGTTGTTCAGGCCTTGAAACAGAGATTGAACAACGGATACCAGCGGACTGCCAAGGCTTAAATACTGCAGCCGTTCAGGCCTCTCTCTGTTTCTGGTTGAGCGTCGCACAGTATCACTGGTAACCCCTGAACCATTATTAATCTCTCTTTCTTTTCCTCCAACAGGGACATCCTCTTCAGCAGGAACATCTCCGGCGGATCCAGGGGCATTGGTAGATAAGTATTCACTCGATGGTCCTGTAGCCTTTACTTCTTTTTCAGGTTCTGTGGAAGACAGAGCAACAGGTGGAACTACAGGTAAGTCTCCTGCTTCGATGCTGCTTGAGTTGCCACATGGATTATCAGGTAAGTGATCGTCATTCATTGGAGCATCAACAGGTAGGTGATCTTCACCGACTGGAGCGTCAACAGGTAAGTGTTGTTCGGATAAGTTCCTCCCCTCGTTCTTTGGCGAAGGGGTCTCAGGGTGGGTGTCTGGTCTAGGAACTTCATAGACAGTTGTAAATCTCGTAGTCTCCGTATCAGGTTGCTCTCTGAACCACTCGTATGGAAAGTCATCCTCAGAGTCGCACTGATCCTGTACATCTTCACTGTTCGACTGTTCAACAGACTTTCGTGTTCGTGGCTTGCGTGGGTTTGGCAAGTCTGGCCTTTCAACATCCAATGGAAGAAAACCACAGGGCAGTACGAGATCTCTATGAAGGGTTCGCAAGGGGCCTTCCTTGTTCTCTGGTCTGAGGGTGTAGACTGGGAGATCTCCAGCTTGCTTCACCACCACATAGACATCCGTCTCCCACTTGTCGGCAAGCTTGTGCTTACCGCGCAGGCGGACAGCTCTCACCAACACCCTGTCGCCAGCCTCCAACTTAGAAGCAGTGACACGGCTGTCGAATCTTGCCTTGTTCCTCGCTGCTGTCTTTGCGGCATTATGAGTGACTATCTTGTAACTCTCTTCCAGATGAGACTTTAGTCTTTGAACGTACTGTGAGTGGGACTTGAACTCACCGTCCTTCAAGGGTAACCGAAGGCTAGATCGACAGGTAGCCTCGGTTGACGACCGAACATGAGTTCATAGGGTGTGAACCGTTACATCATTCTTTGTACAGTTGTACGCGTGTACAAGAGGTTTCACAAAGTTTCGCCACTGTGATTTGTCTTTGTTGTCAAGTGTTCCCAACATGCTCAGCAACGTTCTGTTAAAACGTTCGACTGGATTCCCTCTGGGATGATAGGGCGTCATACGGATTTTACGGATTCCAGCAATTTTGCAGAGCTCTTTGACTGTCCGCGACTCGAAGTCAGGTCCTTGGTCGCTATGCAATCGCTCCGGGATTCCATAATGGACCATGAAGTTGTCCCAAAGGCACCTGGCGACAGTCTGAGCTTTCTGATTTGGCGTTGGTATGGCAATTGCATACTTCGTAAAATGGTCCGTTATCACCAAAATATCCTTCATATTACTTCTGTCAGGCTCAACAGACAAGAAGTCCATACAAACAAGCTCTAAAGGCCTGGTGGATGTTATGTTCACCAGCGGTGCTGCCCTTTCTGGCTGTGCTTTCCTGCGGATGCACCGTTCGCAGGTCTTGATTTTTCTTTCGACATCGGCTGCCATCTTTGGCCAGAAAAATCTGGTCCGTACCAAATCCAAGGTACGTTCAGTACCTGGGTGGCCCATATCATTGTGAAGACTCTGAAGAACAACTGTCCGGAGCTCCTCAGGTAAGACAAGTTGATATGTGACTCTGCCATTGTCTTGACGTCGTCTGTACAGCACATCATTTTGCATCTCGAGACGACTCCACTCCCTTAAAAGGAAGGGAATGTCAGGAAGCTCTTTTCTGACTGTCGGAGGCAACTTTTCTCCACTTTCGATTTGAGCTATTACCTCTCGGAGACAGGGGTCAGCTCGCTGCACATCTCTGATTTCAACCTCGGACAGATTAGGGAGACCAGGTAAGCCACCATGCTCGACCACAAAACTGTCCGGCAGGGCATCAGGAGAGGTTGCTAGAGATTGCACCAGCGCAGTGCCTCCATCACTGTCTCCACAGTCATCTGACATGCCACAAACAAGATGCCTCTCACAGATGGCGTGCACGATGTCTGGGCTCACACCACCCTCAAAGTCAGCCAAATGTGTTCGTGTGAACTGATTGATGCGCTCCTGTTCTTTCTGGGACTTCAGGTCATTTGAGAGTTCTCTGTGTGGCCTCCTAGAAAGACCGTCCGCATCAGAGTTCAGTTTACCTGGCCTGTATTGGAGCGTGAAGGTGAATGTTGAGAGGGCTGCCAGCCATCTGTAACTGGTGGCGTCCAGTTTGGCACTGGTAAGGACGTATGTCAGGGGGTTACTGTCTGTTACGACAGTAAATTGGTTACCGTACAGGTAATCACAAAATTTCTCGACAACAGCCCACTTCAAAGCTAGGAGTTCTAGCTTGTGCGCCGGGTATCTTGACTCGCTGCGCGACAGGCCCCTGCTAGCGTACGCAATCACTCGCATGTGACCATCTTGCTCTTGGTATAAGGCTGCCCCAAGGCCCGTCGTACTGGCGTCGGTGTGGAGGACGTATGGCACCTTGGGGTCAGCGAACCCGAGAACAGGAGCTGTGGTGAGCTTCTCGATGATGGTATTGAACGCTAGCTCACAGCTGTCAGTCCAGCGTTCACCGAATGGCTTCTTTGGATCGTGGTAAGTCTGATAAGTCTGTGTCTTGTGCTTGGTGTTTTTGTGGAGTGGGGGATAACCCGATGTCAAGTCAGTGAGGGGTTTGACTCTGCTGGAATAGTCCTTTATGAATCTTCTGTAGTACCCCGAAAACCCGAGAAAAGACCTTAGCTGTTTCAGGTCCTGAGGTCTTGGCCACTTTTTCAGGGCTTCCACTTTTCCGGGGTCGGTTCCCACTCCATCTTGAGACACGATATGCCCCAAATACTTGACCGACTTTTGGAAAAACGTGCATTTCTCTGGGGAGAGCTTAAGGCCGAACTCTCGCAGACAGGTCAAGACTTTCATCAGCCTCACTTCGTGCTCTTCCAACGTCTTGGAAAAAACAATGATGTCATCGAGAAACACAAGGACTTCCTTTAAATTCATCTCACCCATACATTTCTCCATTAGACGTTGGAACGTGCTCGGAGCGTTTGTGACGCCTTGAGGCATCCGATTAAATTCCCAAAACCCCATGGGACAGACAAAGGTGGTTTTGGGTTTATCCGCTTCTTCGACCTCTATCTGATAATAACCGGATTTTAGGTCGAGGACCGAAAACCACTTTGATCCGGTGAGTGTAGAGAAGGCTTCTTCCAGGTTTGGGAGCGCATAAGCATCCTTCACAGTTTGGAGATTGAGTTTTCTGTAATCAATACAGAGACGGATGTCTCCGTTCTTCTTCCTCACTACGACTATAGGAGACGAGAATGAGGAGTCAGACTCTCTGATCACTCCAGCTTGAAGCAGTTCTTGTAGATGCTTACGGACGGCTTCCAGGTCATGGGGATGTATGGGGCGGGCTCTGTGTTTGAACGGGGTCTCGTCAGAGAGCTTTATTTGGTGCTTGACCTGGTCGGTTCTGCCGAAATCAAGGTCGTTCTGTGCAAAAACTTCCGGCATGCTGTTCATTTTCCTTGTAATGTGCTCTTTCCATTCGGCAGGAGCGGGAGAGTCACTAAAGTTGAACGTGATGTCGGACTTCTGGGGACAGTCTGATCTTGGGGTAGGTACACCATGTTCTTTTGAGAACACTCTCTGAAAAGCACTGATCTCACCAATAATACACCTCTGAGGAATGATAACATCGTGGTCTGACTCATTGGTAAGTATTACTGGGACTTTGCGTGGCTGTTTAGTTGGCAAATCAACAAGACAGGTTTTCACCAGTAACCCACCTGGCAACGAAGATGAGGAAGGATGTTCCAGGACCACTGATTTCTCAGTAGAGAACCTACTGGCTGCAACACAACCTTCCAAGACCACGGTTTGGCCAGCTGGAACCAACTGGGGGCCTCGGCCATACATCTTCACCAGCCCAAGGTTTCCATCCTTACTTTGTCTCTGCCGCAGCTCAAGGACTTTGAGAACGGCTTTGTAGCCATATGCGGTAGGTTGCTGTGTCTCAGAAGCCATTTCACAGTACATCTCATACAATACATCAAGTGTGTTGGTACCTATCAGCATGAATGAATCAGAGACAGCGTGAATGTCTGGAACCACCAAAGCGAGTGTTGGCACCTCAATTTCCACTCCCAGGCACTCTTTGGGAAAAGTGACATTCAGCTCAATGTATCCCAGGTAGGGCACACACTGGCCATTGGCTCCTTGAACTTCCAGTAAGTCGAACAGTGGCTTGATTTCATGCTCAGAGAAGTATTGCTGATAGAACGACTGAGGGACTGTGGTAACCTGGGAGCCCGTGTCCAATAGGGATGTTATGGGGTTTCCCTCCACCTCCACACGTGCTGTACTCTTCGTACCTACCAAACCTTTAGGTAGCTTGAAGGGTTGAGCTCTTGTGTAAGACTGCTTCAGCATAGCACGTTGCTTGACTTTCGGTTTGGATTCAGTGGGACCTGGTTGACTAGTCTCAGTTCCTGTCTGTCCCGCGACAGGAACTGGGCTCAGTTTAAAAGAAAAGGAGAGGTGTTCTGTGTCTCCCATAACTGCTGCCTTTGTCTCAGTTCTTTTCTTTTTGCTGCTACCAGGGCAGGGTTGGCATCTGACTCACAGGTGGCAACTATGTGCCCATTCTCCCCACAGTGAAAGCAGTACCAAGGCTTTGGCTTGGAAGTCACACTCCTATGGGAAGGTAGGTTGGTTTCTGTGGTTGCATGGTCAGGTTTTTGTTTTTCTTTCACTTTCACTTTTTCTTTTTCTTGGTTGGGGGATGCTGCCTTTTTCTTCTTCATGAGGGATGTTAGCTGACTTTTCAGGTCGGCAACTTGCTTCCTTAGCTCATGTATGCTGCTAGCATCAGACTCAGCTTGGGTCTCACCATAGTTACACACAGTTTGCGCGTGGAACACAGCTTTCTGCTTTGTGGTACCCAAGTGTCGTTTCATTCTCATGACCTTGGCTTCTTGTCTTTCCTCTTCAGTGCGTAAAAGCTTAAGAAGCTCAGCAAATGATGGAGGATTCTGCTTTTTCTGTTCTAGGTGGAGGTCAGCAAGCAGGGCGTTGTCCCAGCAGCCCCTGCAAAACTGCCGGAGTAGGTGTTTGTCTCCGTCCTGTGCTGGGACACTTCCTCTGCGCACCGCGTTACCCAGGGCAACCTGAAGGCGCTGCAGGTATGTAGATGATTTTTCTCCAGAATCCTGGAATGTGCTTATGAACCGCACAAACAGTTCTTCCCCATCTTCCACTGTGGCAAACGCAGAGTCTAACAATTGCAGATAGACTGTAGGAGGTGCTTCAGGACCAAGATGCCTGATGACATCAGAAGCTGGGACAAGAAGACTCTCAAGGATTTTACGAGTTTTATCGAGGTCAGAGAGAGAAACATCTTTCATCATCAAATCAACATGGGACCTCCAAGTGTCATAATCTACCTCACTGTATGGTCGAGGGATCTTCCCAGAGAAACCCCTCAACCTCAGGGTTGAGTGAGAGTGTGGGGGTCTGTCTTCACTCCTCACGATGTGCTCCACCACTATCCTTTGCACCTCAGGTGGGTTGAGCTCACTGGGATTCAGGGTCGAAGGTGTCTTTGAGTCAAAGGAGGGAGCAGTTGTTCTCTGATTAACATCCGAGGGACCAAGATCAATGGGAGGGGGAGCACCAACCAACAGCGGTGATGTAACGTCATGCTGGCTGGATTCTGCAGCCTTCCCAGCTTCCAGTGAGTGTTGGGGGGAGGTAACTTGCTCACTGGATTCAGCACCCTTGATAGACTCCTCTATTTGTGACATTACCTCCTTTAACACCTCCTCGAAATCCTTTCCACTGAGTTTGGCGATTCCTTTCAGCTTGTCGAGGTAAGCTTGTGTGACATCACTGCTTACGTTTTGTGTGTAGACACTTGCCAAAGCTCGAACATGGAAGGTAACATCAGGGCTGACTGACGATGGGTGAGTATGAGGTAAAAGAGGTTCTAATGCTTGCATAGCGGTGCCATGGTTATACTCTACTATCAGTTTGGTCTGAAGCTCTGTAGTTGAATCATCTATCTTTACAGCCCTATTGATTGAACCATAGGTTTGCAAAAACTCAATAATCTCTTCATCTTTTTCTGATCCTGACAACCCACTCACCAGAACTGCATTTGGAACCTTAATACCTAATTTATCAATGACCTCCATCGTTTAGCAATGTGTATTATCATGAAATAAAACTGAATGGTTTGTTCCAGGCAATCGGTTGGCAAATAACTAGGCTCCTGGCTGGCTCGCCACTTATTGTAATACCTATTACCCTTTAAAGAAGAGAATAGGATTTAGGTTTAATAGGCCAGAGGTATCAGAAGCTCTAAGGTCGACTACGGAGCCCAGGATTGATCAACCGATAGCTCAGGAACAACACAGCACAGTGTTCTCTTTAAGAAACAATAATGCTTCCCTATTTATTGCAGATGGGAAGACCACAATAATAACACATTTACAACTCTTACCCGGGTAAGTATGAAAAATACAAAATAAAATAAAATAATGTCCTGCAGCTGCTTTAATTTCTAGTATTCAGTTCAGTCAGTTAGCACCGTATAGGTGAAATATCAATTCCACCTCACTGGAGTGTGGGTGGTGTGTGTGTGTACTAGTGCAAAAGGATTCAGGTTCCTCGACGTCGGTTTCTAAGCGTCCACCGGGGTCTGGCTCGCCATCAACTTCTACTGGCTCCAACTTCCAGGCAGGTCCGTATCTCAATGGAATCCAACAAAAAACCTGACCTACGATAAGTAGGATCAGAGCATTCATTGTCATTTCCTTAACTCTCAATGACTTATATTAAATAAATCATGTTAAATCTACATGAACTATTCCAGTTGGGAATGATTATTATTTTCTTTTTTTTTACTGAATTACTGTTGTAATATAACCTTACAACTCACAGTAACAAAATAAACAACATTCAAATAATCAAATTATGTTACTCATGTCATTGAAATGACCTCTCAAAACAGTATGAAAACATTCTGTGTTTTTTACAAGGTAATATTCACACAAACATCATTAGCCATTATGAAAATAAAATGTATAATTAGGCACAGTTGGTAATTGGTGGCTAAATGTGCTTTAAGTTCAGAAATAAAGTGCTAAATACACACCAGAATACAACTCAATGTGCATGGAAAAAGAGTAAACAAGAGAAAATAAACGTTACATATGCACCTTTAAAATATCAGACAAATGCTACAGCATTAGTATATCTGGTGCGTCTGCCTTAATACTAATTAGCACAGGGAGCTAGCGCTCCGACATTAGCTCGTATGCTAACGTTAGCTCGTTATCGCTATTAGCATTAGCGATTTAGCATTTAGCATTTCAAATCGGTTGCTCACCGATGCTTTCTCCTCCCGAGCGGCTCCTCTAGCTGCACTCACGCAGATCCTGTCGTCCGGGGGATCCTCTCCAACAGTTTTCTCCGCGTTTTCCAGTGTTTTATCGTCCAAAAGTGTGTTTTTTTCGTGACTCGTGCTCAATGTAGCTCGCTCTCTCTCTTCTAGCAGCTTCAAGAGGAAGTGAACCTGCTCCGATCGGGTCAGTGGGTGGGAGCTTATCTTCCGATTGGGTGAAAGATCTGTCTTCCGATCAGCTCTTTCAAACTAAAACTCCACATAACTTTTTTTTATTACAGTTCTGTTCTTCTTTTTTTTCTTTTAAAATGAACATCGGTATTTTAACCATTAACAAAACATTATATTTAATGAATTGATTTTTCCACTATGAATTTCACTGTTTTTAATTCAAACATCCTGGTTTCATATATATATAATGAACTGATTTACTGATTTTAACCCATTTGTCTTGGTTTTTAATACACAATGAAATATTTTTAATACACATTTTTAACCTGGGTTACATAAGCACTGTGCTGCATTGCTCAGGATCATGGTTCAACTTTTACCTGTACTGGAAGGTTGCTCTCATTTTCATGAAGATCTGCTCTTTGTCTGTGCTGTGCTTCAGTAGAGATTTGGCCTCACGACACTGGCCTCCCTCCAGCTGCTGATCTTTTATCACTTCCCTCTACAACTCTGGTCCACTGCTCTTTGCCGTTTGAGAGGTTCTTCTCCTGACTCCATTGTTAATGCCAGAACTGAGTCCTCGCTGTGTGTTTTTTAGTTTCCATGCAATGTAGCCCTCATTGCTCTCTGCATCAAAGAAATGCTCCTAAGTTGAAAATAAATAAAAGAAATTTAAGCATGATTAGACACCTAGTGAGAGGAAAATGCATCAAAACATTAATCATTTACCAACAAGATTTACAACCAAAACATTGCACTAAATACAGTACAGACTTGGCTGTCAATTTCAAGAATGTTGACTGCCCACTTGCTGCCTTTACAACAACACCTGTCTATATTACTACTCATAGGAAACAATAACTTTTATATTGCAATAATTTGAAAAGTTGGGGAATTTCTCAATAAAAAAAACTTTACTCACATAGCCCTTTTTGGAATAGGGATCTCTTAGGGAAGGGAACAGTGTTACAATCCCCAATGCATATTGTGTCCTCTTGTCCTTTGGTGGAGCACTTCTGTGGGTGTAATGGATAGGTTGCATTGACGGCAAGAAAATCCATTGCATGTTTTTCATGAACAACATGATTGCAATCAAATACTATGAATATACCTTTAACTAAATCATGCACCTTCAAGCATTTTACTTACCCATACTTTTCCAACATATCAGCGACAACAATGTTAACAAGTTCATGGCGTGTTCGGTCCTTTATCTGTCCTTTAGTCGCATATTCTGCAAGTATTTTGTCCCCTCCAGGCTTTTGTTCCAGAACTCTCTTGACAAGCTTGAAAACAAGAAAAATAAATAAGATCACCCCCCACCCCAAAAATATAATGTCAAAAACACATTATTTACATCATAAGGAGAAGGAATGTACAAAAAACACCACCTCTTTGGCTTATGCTGACTCTTTGGGGTTCAGAATGCAATCATCGATGCATTGTCTTTTGGGAGACATCAGAAAAGCAACACTATCCGACGAGCGTGATGATAGTGACAAGGGGCCCTATCTTACGCTGATCGAAAGCGCAAGTGGAAAGCGCAAGGCGCAATGGATTTAATTTATTCAAGGCGTGTCCAAATCCACCTTTGCCAGGGGCGGGAGTGATATTTCACCCTGCCCCGCCCTCTGCGCCAGCAGCGCAAAGCGGAATACACCTATCAGTGTGCCCAAGTGCCCTCACTAATTCACAGGCGAGTTTAGGCCGAACATGCAATAAACCAATCAGAAAGTCAGCTCTCATCACCTTTGAGAGGGAGGTGCGCCAGCAGCGCAAGCGGAGGCAGCATGACGGCGGATTTACCAGGAAGAAACAAAGAGAAAAGATTTTTAAAGTGAGGAGACAGATTTCCTGGTTGGAGGAGTGAAAACGCGATATATGGAGACAGCAGGACGTCTCTAAAACAGCTTCACGTGTAAATAATTTATTTTACATTAATGCCTGCAAAAAACAATACAATAAATGAACCGCAAATGTCATGCAGATATGTAACTGCTTATATTTTAACCTGAAGCACGTTGAAAGTATGTTGTATTTTATCATTAATTATTTTCATCATGATCATCATTAACTCTGCTGGCTGAGGATCGGGGGAGAGAGATGGTGCAGTAGAGAGGGGGAGGCGAACAGATCCAGTCTAGCCACGAAGCTTCCCGGTTTACGCTGGCCCTCCTGAGCCAGGTGGAGCAGATATGTGGCGGTCCGTGCTCCTCCTTCTTCTCCTCTCCCACCTAATCCTCATCTCTCTCCTCCCATCCTCGCTCCTCTGACCCGCTGCGAAATAATCAGAGAGAGTTTCTTAAGTTTGAAGTGCGCAAAATTACGCACAGATATATCCAACCAGCTCTGATAGAAGCACACATAACTTTTTCTCTCAGGTTGGGCCGGACTCGTGCGGTCAAATATAGTGTCTGTATATTTTATATGTTATAGATCATAATTGTTTAAACATTGTTTTTCTGGATCATAACAAACACGCAGACATAAACACTACAGCTGCTCCACCTGTCACGCTGACTCATCCAATAAAGACGATCTGACAGCTGTGATCCTGTTTGCAGGTCTGCTGAGATTTATTGGGCTTTATAATTATAATAATAGTACCGTTGTACTTATTAGTGAGATTAACTTCAAAGACACACGCGAGTGCACGACTTTTAAACATAAATGAAAGGTATTTCGTGATTGTAGAGATGAGTGTGCGCACCTCAGCCAAGGGCAAGACACACACATACCTGCACTATTAACTTCAATATTTAAACTTTATTGCTGGTGGATATGTTCAAAGGACACTTCACTAATTGACACTCCTGTGGAGAATAAAGACTCATGTAAATTAAGGTGTTTGGTGATTGTGGAGTCATTACGCCGCCAGCGCAAGTGATTTTGCTATCTTACGCCAGCGCAAGTACCATTTTTGCCATGTGGGTAAGATAGCAAACGCGCTTGGGCTGGGTCTGTGCCGCTGTGGGCGGGAGGTCTAAGCATGAAGGGAAAACCAAGGCGTGGCCGGGCGCGTTTGCTATCTTGTGCTCAGCGCATTGGAGTAAAACGCGCTTGCGCTTTAGACCAGCCAAAACCTGGTCGAAGCGCAAAGTCTGTGGTCTTTCAGCACAAGATAGCACCCGGCGGGCTTGGCCGAAACACACACACACGTCTTTACAATCACAAAACATTCATTCATTTATGGTCATTCTCTTCCTCAGACAGGAGTGTGGATTAGTTAAGTGTTATTCGAACATATTTTTTTTTATCAGCAATAAAATGTAAATATTGAAATTAAAAGCGTTGGTGTGTCTCGCGCTTGGCTGAGGCACTCTCCACAATCACAGAACACTTTTCATCAATGTTAAACAGCCGTGTGCGCATGTGTCTTTAAAGATAAACTCACTAAAGAGGAAAATAATTATAATTTTAAAGCCTAATAAATCTAAATAGACCTGCGAAGGGAGCACGGCCGCAATCACACCTGTCTGATCGTCTTTATCAGATGAGTCGGCATGACAACTGGAACAGCTGTAGTGTTTGTGTCTGCCTGTTTGTTATGATCCAGAAAAACAAAGATTGAACAGTTATGATCTATAACATACAAAATATACAAGACACTATATTTGACCACAGGACTCCAGCCCAACAGAGAAAAAAGTTATGTGTTTCTATCAGAGCTGGTTGGATAGATCTGTGCGTAATTTTGCGCACTCCAAACTTCAGAACAGAACAACTTGTTTCGCAGCGGGACAGAGGAGGGAGGATGAGAGGAGGAGATGAGGATTAGGTGGGAGAGGAGAAGAAGGAGGAGCACAGACCACCGCTTAACTGCTCCTCCACCCGGCTCAGGTGTGCCAGCGGAACTGGGAAGCTTTGCGGCTGGACTGGATTTGTTCGCCTCCTCGCTCTACTGCACCATCTCTCTCCCCGCTCCTCAGCCAGTAAAATTAATAATGATGATGATGCTAATAATTAATTATAAAATACAACACAATTTCAAGGTGCTTCGGTGTAAAACATTACCAGTTACATATCTGCATGACATTTGCAGTTCATATTTATTGTATTGGTTTTTGCAGGCGTTACTGTAAACTATTTCGGCGTGAAGCTGTTTTGGAGACGTCCTGCTGTCTCCATATATTGCGTGCTCTTGCACATTCTCTTCTCGAACCAGATCTGTCTTCTTGCTTTGAAAATCTTTTCTCTTTGTTTCTTCCTGGTAAATCCTCCGTCATGCTGCCTCCGCTTGCGCTGCTGGGCACCTGCCTCTTAAAAGGTGATGAGAGCTGACTTTCTGATTGGTTTATTGCATGTTCGGCCTAAACTCGCCTGTGAATTAATGAAGGCACTTGGGCACATCTGATAGGTGTATCCTGCTTTGCGCTGGTGGCGCAAAGGGCGGTGCAGAGCAAAATATCACTCCTGCCCCTGGCACAAGACGGCAAAGGTGGATTTGGACACGCCTTGAATAAATTAAATCCATTGCGCCTCCCGCTTGCTTTCAATCAGCACAAGACACGACCCTAAGGCACAAGCACATTTTACCCCAATGCGCTGAGCACAAGATAGCAAACGCACCCGGCCACGCCTTCGTTTTGCCTTCATGCTTAGACCTCCCGCCCACAGCGGCACAGACCCAGCGCAAGTGCGTTTGCTATCTTACCCACATGGCAAAAATGGCACTTGCGCTGGCGTAAGATAGCAAAATCACTTGCGCTGGCGGCGCATTGGCTTTGCGCCGGGTGTAAGATAGGGCCCAAGGTGTCTGTGTGTGAGGATGCAGGAGAGTCTGAAAAGAGAGAACACATCATTTTCAAAAACACATTTCACATCTGATTTCATTAATTGACCCACAGTTTCAAATGAGAAGAGGTGAGAGCATGGGAAGACATGGTGAAACTGTGCATATGTGTCTTTCATTTATATACCATTAATAGACTACAATCAATTTTGGTGGTTAATGTCACTACATTTTAGGCAATTTAGGCTATGATAGACAGTCTTCTTGGTAGCAACTAAGTGCTGAGGTCCACATTCTTATCAGTTGATATTTTCATATGTAATTAGATTGGTTCTGTAACTAATGAAAAACAAATTCTGCCAAAATGATCAAATTTAAACAGGAACTTGGTGAGAACCTTATCAATTGTGTGATTGAAAGCCAATTACAATGGTCAGATATTGATAGTGTAAGTCTGAAATGTACAATTTGATCAAATGACCACTTACAGAAAGATTATCAACAGTCGTCCACTGGATGTCAGATTTTTTCTACAGGATGTCGCTGAAGACCTCTTCATCAACCTCTGTTCCAGTGTCATCCAGCACATATATGTCCTTCTCAGCAGGGACACTGAACTTCATTTTAGATTTGAACACAGGAAAAAAAGATAAATGAAGCTTGGGTGCATTATTGTTCAACTGAGTGTTACAGTAAGAGATTTTTGCACCTAAAATGCAACAACCTGGGAAAACAAATTACATGTCAGTTATATAGTGGATGAAAGTGAACACATAATATGTCTTTATAGCTCTCAATCTGACCAGCTTGTTTATTTACCTGTAGGGAGCATATATTTTTCAGTTAAGAATGGCTGTCCATTGCTTCCATTAACAGCCAAATACAAGTTATTCAATTATGAATACAACCTTTAGTCTACCTGCAGCATAGACATTAACTTACTTTCCTTGAGAAATTCTGAGTGAGAGGCTCCATGTAGTTTGATGTACTTCTTCTTTCCTTTATACTGTGTCACACAAGAGTGTGGGGGTTCTTACTTATACCAGCACTTGATATTTCCACTGTTAAAAAATGACACTTTTGGTGGCTTTAAAAAATTTATTTAAAACCAATAAAAACACAGCATTTATAAAAGCAGGGATACAAACAAATGAAAATAAAAATTGTTAAAATACAACAGTTAAAATTGGCTCTTTAAAATGGCTGACAGAAATAACATTGTTCAAATAAAACCTTCAATTCAACCAGTTTGCCCAATAGAGTCTTTAAAAGCAGTTCCCAACCAATCTATGGGACAATTAAAATTAGTTCAGGAAGGGGAAGCTTCTACTTATTCTTTTAGGAGTAGTAGTAGTAAGGGATAGGCCTCGAAGTACTCTCGCTGTTCCTCGCGGCCCCCTGGCGTCTCTTCTTCACATGGTCCCGCTGTCCTTCCTCCCTCCGACTGTACTGCTTAGCTTGGTCGACTTTCCTTTACTTATCTCTATGAAGGCGTTGACCAAGTCTCTGTTGCTCTGCGTCCACGCGCCGACCCGCTGCCTCGTCTTGGCAGCTTTTCAGCTCTGCCTTCCGCCGATGCAGATCCTCTGTCCGGTCACCTCTCTGCTCTGCGTTCCGCCTCTGAGCCGCGTGTGTGTGTGCGCGCTGTCCTCCTCTCGTCCTGCTCGTGTTTCTGTGTGCCACTTTGCTTCTCTCTTCCAGTCCTGCTGATACCTGTGTCCAAGCATCTTAAAAAGAGAGCACTGACCTGTGCTGGCTAATCAGTTCTTTTCCTCCTTAGTCCACACAGCATGTCCATCTACAGTCTCCATACGCATGCAATACAAAAATAAAACCATAAAACCATGCAATAATATAGAAACTGATAAAAACAATGACTCCAAATATAGGTATAAATATGGATAAAACTCATCAGTAAATCCAGCAATATAAATAATTAAAAACGTGCATTGGAATAAAACATCAACTCAAACAAAGCATGATCAAGCATCAACAGGAGGTCTCACTCTGACAACTGCACTTTGAACAGCATAGCTGTAGGTTTTCCACGACTACAACATAAAGATAGAATTGCGTTATTGGACACACAGTAGTGCAAAACCAGGCCTTGTACACAGCTTGATTCTATTTCATGACTGGACGTGGTCAGGCCAGGAGAAATGGAGAATACACACATAACATCGAAGAAAAGTACTGTCTAGGGATGCACCGATTGACTGGCCAGAGACCGGAACCGGCCAGTTTTCAGCATGACCGGCCCTGATCGGTGACCGTATCCGTGACCATATCCAATATCCAAGAGCATAGATGCATTAGAGTGGGAGTTGGAAGCTTTGAAGTAGCTTCAGTGATATTAGCTCAGCGGGAGAGATAGCTAATGGGCAATTCATATTTTTCTCTGTTGAATAACCTGGTTCACTATGGCTTAAATTACAACTGCAATTAAAATTCTAAGTTTAACATTTGCAGTGACTTTACAACTGATAGAGTAAGCTAGCTAAACTAAATTGAAGCCACGTGTATTGCCTCCTTATGTTACCAAGTAACGTTGGCGTTTTTAATTATTAATGATAGTTATGAGACTTCAAACTGAAAAATGATTCGATATTCTCAACATTATTCACTTTATAGTTTCTCACCTGCAGTCTGGTGGGGCTGTCACATGGATGTATTATCTGTGGGCTGTTGATGTAGAAACGTCGAGAGAAAGACAGGCTTCAACAGGTCCGTTGCTGCACTGCTCCGACATGAAAGGTAACGCTCACCGTGCCAACCAATGAGAGGGCACACAGAGCGGAGGACGAAATCAAAACCTAAACTTCGATGCGGCCAGGAAAGACTCAATCAACAAATAGACTCCAATAGAGTCCATCATTGCAAAATAAACACTGCAATTACTCTACTCTGACACTACTTGGAAAGAACACCTGAGAGTGATTCTGGCACAGCCTGAGAAGTGTACTTTGTGCTCATTTGACACCAAAGTGTAAAGTTTTCTACTCTGATCATCAAAACTCAATCAAAACTGATTGGCACATACTCATTGCCTTACTTAGCCTAGCTAAGTAAGACAATGTAAGTAACACACACACACACACACACACACACACACATACACATACATGTACATGTACATGTATTACTTATGCCAGTGACGTATACATCCCATACCTGCAGTCATTCCTTTGTTTATCTTACTTTATCCTTAATAAATAATTTGTACTTATTTGCACTGTGTGTGTGCACTGTCTCTCCTGTTCTGGCTGGGTTGTGACATTCCCAAGAAGGTTATTCCCCACAACATGACTGTAACATGAGTAATACATGTACACACACACACTTATTTCGCATGGCAGTGTTAAATAGCAGTTATGTGACAGTGCATTGTCACAGTCATATCTCATGCACACTGATTGTGAACTAAACACTCTCAAACTGACCTATACTGGATTTTGCTCAATTTTTATTTTTTACCTGAACATTATTATTAGTTGAAAAGTTGAAAAATAACTTAAAATTAACTAACTTAAAAATAACATTTTTTAAATTATTATATTATTATCATAAATAAATGCATGTAAAAAAAGGACACATGTCAGTACTCAACAGCTCTTGATAGACACGTGTTTTTGTACCACTATACATATCTATACACTATTTTAAAACAAATTTACAGTAAAAACTGAACTGCAAGACTAGAATTCTCTGTCGTATCTCCACCTTATATAACAATAGAAAAGACCAATCACACCTTTTAACAGAACACCACCCCAGCTCAACATGCTTTTTCATTTCATACCAGGTGCATTAAAAGTGAGATGTTTTTCCTCACAAAACATCCTTGTTGATAAAACTGCTGAAAAAAAATGAGCTTGATATTACAACAAATCTGTCTTGTGTTTCTAACATATCTCCATATCTCCACAGAACTCTTTCTGTTTGAGAACGTCCAGGCACAGAGAGGGAGAGAGAAAAACACTGAGTTTATGTGAGAGAGTGAGAGAGAAAGAGTTTGAGTCTGATGTTATGAGAGAGAGAAAGAGAGAGAGAAACTGAGTGTATTCTCACATCAGTGTTTGTATCTGACAGAAACTTTGAGCAGCAGCAGGATTCTCTGGAAAATCTAACATAACTTTACAAGAAAAGAAACAGAAAAAGGAGGAAGTAGAGGAAGAAACTGAGGATTTAAACAATTATAAGAAGAGCTGTTTTAATAAATGGAGGATTTATGCAGTGTGAATGGTCTGGATCCTCTCTGGGTGAGTTTCTCATTAAACATCAGTTTAATAAATATGTGATTTGAACTAATTAATTTACATGTCACTCACCTATTTACACATCAATAGCCTATTTACATGTTACTCATCTGTTTACCTGACACTAAAACACAAAAGACACTAAAACATAGTAATACAATACCAAACATTAAAAGAGATAACACATGACGATATGAATAAATTAAAATATATAGAGAGGAGATCACAGAGACATAACATGATGATGCCGAGTCAATATAGATAATGACAGGAATGGAATAAGACACCATCATGTATGTCATTATAAATAAGTACAAATAAAAGAATAAAATTAAATATATTAAAAAGAGATGATAACATTACATAAAAATAAGTCTATAAAAATGGGTTTTAAGAAGTGATTTAAAAGATGCCACTGATTCTGCAAGCCTTGTCTCCTCAGGCAGGTCATTCCAAAGTTGAGGGGTCCTGATGGAAAAAGCACGGTCACCTTTAGGCTTAAGCCTCGATTTTGGAACAACTAGGAGGGCACTGTCTGAGGATCTAAGGCTGCATACTGGCTCATAAGGGGCTAACATTTCAGCTATGTAGCTAGGGGCCAGACCCAAACAGGCTTTAAAAATGATCAGTAAAATCTTAAAATCAATTCTCTAACACACAGGAGAACAGGATTGGGGTGATGTAATGTCATCTGTTAAAATCAATTTACACACCACTCACCTGTTTACACATTAATGACCTGTTTACTTGTTTACACGTCACTCACCTGTTTATGTGTTTAAATGTCACTGACCTGTTTACTAGGGTTTAGTCACGGGAAACGTGATTCTCCCATTTCCCTTTTTCTGGGAAATATAATGATGGGAAACAGGAAAAAGTAGTTTATTTATTTATCTTTTTTAAACACATAGCTTTATAAATATATTCAGAAAAACGTTGGCCAACACTTTCCTGTCATAAAACATGCAGCGGATATGTGTGTGTGTGGGATTGCCCATATATTAATGCACAAATGCTTATGTAAAAATAAAAAAATGTTCTGTTAACTTAACTGTCATTGATTTTACTAGCCTGCTATTTATTGCTTTGTTATTACAGGAGGCTCGCACTCACAGCTTTGGCTCACACCAACAGAGCAGACATAGAATACAAGAGTGTGGATTAGTGAAGTGTCCTTTGAACATATTTTCTACCAATACAGTGTAAATTTTGAAGTTAACAGCGTTGGTTAATTGGTGACTCTAAATTGCCTGTAGGTGTGGCTGTGAGTGTGAGTGGTTGTCTGTCCCTGCCATGAACTGGTGACTTGTCCTGGGTGAACCCCGCCTCTTGCCCAATGTCAGCTGGGATAGGCTCCAGCCCCTTCGGGAATAAGCGGTTACAGAAAATGAATGAATGACTCTATAACATACAAAATGAACAAGACGTAATATCTGACAGCACAAAACCGGCCCAACTCAGGGAGAAAAAAGCTCTGTGTGCTTCTGTCAGAGCTGGTTGGATATACCCGTGCATAATTTTGCACATAATGATGATGATGATAACAAATTTTAAAATACAACACAATTTCAAGGTGTTTCAGTGTAAAACATAACCAGTTACATATCTGCATGGCATTTGCGGTTCATATGATATTGTTTTTTGCAGACATTCATGCAAAATAAACTGTTTACACATGAAGCTGCTTTGAAGGCATACTGTCACCTCCATATATTGCTCGCTCGTGCTTTCACATCTCGAACCAGGAGATCTGTCTTCTTGCTTTAAATCTTTTCTCCTTGTTTCCTCCTGGCTGTCATGCAGACACAGCTTGCGCTCCTAGTGCACCTGTTTCTTGAAGGTGATAAGTGCTGACTGTCTAACTGGTTTATTGCATGTTTGGCCTAAACTCGCTGGTGAATTATTGAAGGTAGGGACAGGGCTGGGGCAGGGCCCATGGAACAAGATGGTAAAGGTGGATTTGGACACACCTTAACTAAATTAAATCCACTGCTTTCCACTTGCACTTTAGATCAGTGTAAGACAGGGCCTTTAGTGTTGCTTGAAATGACCAGGGTTTAGCTGAAGTTATGCCTTTAAAAAGTTTATTTATCATTTTCAGGAAAAATATAAATTCCTACTGTTTACCTGTTTCCACGTCACTCACCTGTTTACCTCTTTACATGTCACTTACCTGTTCACCTGGTTACCCATCACTCACCTGTTTGCACATCGCTCAGCTGGTTTTCTGGTTTCAGGACTGGAACCTGACCTGGTATACCTCCCAACCGCATTTGACTCAGTGTTTCCAGCACACTATACTGGCATGGTTCCCCTGTGTTTACCTGTGGATCTGTTCACCAATTTATCTGCTGTACCTGCAGCTTCGCCCACACCGAGGTGTCATCCCATTGTCCAAACTCTGCTGCAGCAAGACGGTAAAAAAATACAGTGCTTAGACTAACCCAGTTCCTGGTTGGTTGGTTGGTTCCTGAGGAGTGTACTATGGAGTCAGTTAGACATAGCCAGACACAACCTTAACCTGCAGACAGAGATAACAGGTGTCACAATGGTGGTTACCAACCTTATTTTTTAACCATCTTTTCTTCTTCTGATTGCTGGTCTATTAGCTGTAATACCAGCATTGTAAAATGGACTGGGCAGCCAGTAGTTGGGCAAAATTGTAATAATAATGGACAATTAGGATCAAGCATAAAAATTTAGTTAATATTACCTTTATATACATCAATAAATATCTTGATCAAACTCATTCCTTTCTCTCCAGTTGTTTTAATATTTGTTTCAAAATTACTCAATTGAAGATACCTGAAGAAATCATGTTTCCCTAAATTACATGTTTCTGAGAGTTGTTGAAACATAGCTAAACCTTTATTGGAGATCGTACAGTATGAAGTCATGCCTGCATTTGTCCAAAGTTTAAATCCATTGTCAAATTTAGCTGGTGTGAATTCTGAATCATATGCCACCCAGCGTAATACATCCATTCCACTAAAAATTCAGGTCTTTAAATTCTTTAAGCCAATCGATTTAGACCATTTGTCCAGATGTTTATTTTGAGGGGATTTTTTTCCCCCAGTACGTTTGGTTGATTTTGTTCTATCCTAATTTAAATTTATATTTAGTTTCCTGTATATTATTGCTGATGATAATAATGAATTATAAATGCTTTAGTGTAAAACATAAGCACTTACATATCTGCATGACCCTTATGTTTCATGTATTACTTTTTGCAGGTGTTCTTGTAAAATAAACTATTAAACCTGCTACTAAACCTGCAACCTTTTTGTTTGTTTGTTTTTTGTTTTGTTTTGTTTTTTGTGTCTGGTCTAAACCTGGACTTTGTGGTCTAATTCTGGTCTCTGTGGACTCTTTTCAGCTCTTGGCTCTCAGTCTGGCTTTGTTTGGTCTTCTGGAGCTTTTGTACTTCCTGGTGAAGAAAAAGGAAGAGATCCAGAACCATCTATTGATCCTGATGGGTCCACTGATACGGAGCCTCACTCTAGTATGTCACTGTTCGTTCATACTGTTTACCATGGCAACAGCTTACATCCACCAGTGGGTCCCAAGGGTGGTAATCTAGAAGCAATCATACAATTCTCCTCTTCCTACTCTTTCCTCCTCCCTCTCACCTTCTCCTCCTCATCTCTCCTCTTCTCTCTCCTTTCTCCTAACAACTCAATTTCAATTCAATTACAATTTAATCAGCTTTATTGGCATGATGTTTTAGATCAAACATGTTGCCAAAGCAAAATATCATATTATATGCGATACATACAATACTATATACAATAAATAGCAAATGTTAAAATTGAAATAAAAATAAAAGAATAATTAACAATATAACAGTATAAAACAACAACTTATCTACTCCTCCTTCTCCCCAGGGTCTTGCTGTTGTAATAATCCAGGTTGATAGGATGAAGGGAAGCCGTTCGTCCGTGCTCCTCTTCCTCTTCTGGACTCTTCTGAGTCTCTGCTCACTCGTTCCTCTGAAGGTTGACATTGAGCAGATTATTGATCAGGTAAAATCATCAATAGCTGTTAAGACTTAAATCTCTGCTGCAGGATTCAAATGTAGCAGGTCTCCTCTATATAGCACTGACTGGAACCAGATTCCTGGATGGAGGTGTGGATAGAGGTACTGATCAGCCTCCTGCTGAGAGCTGCAGCTGGTGGACTGGTGCAGATTTAGCAGTGATGTAAACTGGAGTGGTTCAGAGGGAGCTGATCCTGATTCACCAGTAGACCTTTGTTTCAGTCCTCAGCTGCTGTCTCTGGTCTGCTGCAGGGAGTTTGGAGTCTTAAGCTATCACAGGAACTTTCCTTCTCCAGGGACTAGGAGTCATTGGTGTCTTCATGAACTCATCACAATAGAGCTTGTCCTGGCTGTGATTACCCAGTTAGCAGCTATGAATCAGGCTATAGACAAATAAAACAGCCTGGATAGCAGTGTCTATCTTGTCTATAGTGGACAGAATTGTTGTCCTTGGTTCTAGCACACAGCTTGACAATGGCATCCTACAGCAGTCATTAGTTGGTCTATTTTCAAGAAAAATGCTGTTGCAGGGCACAATACCAGACCAGAAAATCAGAGTGGGTGGATTTGGAGGTCTGCTGTACCTGCAGGTCTGCCAATTTATCCACTGGCTTATTTCTTCTTCGACTCTGTTTATTTCTGTTTGTTTATGTCTTGTTGTTCTGTTTCTGCCTGTTGGTGACTGATCCAGATATTCTTTGATCTGCTCAGTCTGTTTCTGAGTAATGCTTATCCGACTTTACATCTGACTGCTTTTCTTGTCTTTCAGCTGCAGTATTTCACACCAGGCTGGAACTCAGGGCTAAATGTACCAACCTATGGATGTGTGAATATAACTGTGTGTGTGTGTGTGTGTGTGTGTGTGTGTGTGTGTGTGTGTACGTGTGTGTGTGCGTGTGTACGTATGTGTGTGCGTGTGTGTGTGAATTCTTCATGTAGCTGCTAATTACATGCAACATTTCCTGGAAATGATGGAAGAGTATGTCTCTATGGACTCCAGTGGAAATAGATTTTGTTTTTTGAAAGCACATGGACAGTCAGCAGGTGCCTGCTGATTCATGTGGAATTACTAAAAAATGTGGAATTCAGTGGAGTTCAAAACCTTTTCCACTGTGAGTTATGTTAGTCCAGAAACTTTTATAAAACATTTATAAAAAGTCATCCTAGCTTCTGTAATATAAAAATGTCATTCTAGGAAACTAAAGAATGTAACAAGTAAAAGTATTTTCTCTGGTTATTAACTATTTTAACAGCAAAGAAAATCTTCAGTGAATTCCAGTTAAGTTTGGAATTCTGTAGTATCAGGACTGATGGATGCAGTCTGTACCTGACTTTTCTTTCTTATATTTCTTTTCTTAGGTTGATAGATCTAGGTTGTTCTACTGAATGAAACCTGAAAAAAGATTTATCTTACATGTTTCAGGGGTTTTCATCAGATGGATTCCGTTTTGCATCATTCTTCATCTGTTTTTCCCTCCAACTCATTGAGCTCGTCCTCAGTTGCTTCTCAGACCGCCGTCCGCTCTCTCAAAAACCCACCTATGTCCAGGTAACACACACCTGCATCCAGGTAACACACACACCTAGGTCTAGGTAACACTCACACCTGTGTCCACCCAACAGGCACCTCAGTTTCCCATAGACATATGTGCAAGTAATAAACCTATCCCCAGGCCTCACACACACCTATGTCCAAGTAACATACACATCACCTCTTTCAGGTCTCACAGAATGACAGGGAATCATCATGCAGTTTTGTGCTTTTTAATTGATCTGTGTTTTCACTTTATTAAACCATCTTATTATTAAAAGATGTTTGGTTCAATTTGGATTTCTGTAATTAAAAAGTTTTCCTTTTTTAGAATCAATGTCCAGAAGAAGATGCCTCATTTCTGTCCAGGACTTTCTTCTTCTGGTTCAGCAGGTACAAAACTCAAAGCTCAAACAGTCAAATTGCCAAACGTCACCAAACAGCAACAGTCTTATATATTGACTTGTTATATTATGATCATCTGTATGTTTTTGTTACTATCTGTTAGTATCTCTTTGTCTGACAACAGGTGGATTATTGTCATGGAGATCACAACTACATCTTTAACTTTTCACTTTTATTTATACAAGACAAAATCATGAGAGAAGATATCTGAGGGCAGTTTGCATATAGAGAAGGCAGCAACCATACTGTGTATAATTTTCCCACCAAGAGCAAGCACTTACCTTTAATCTGCTAAAACATGCTGTGCTGACCTGGCAGGCAGGCAGGATGTCCCTTCCTTCCTCCTTTATTAGAGGAAATTTGTTTCCCAGTCTTCCCACATACAGATCAGGGCGATATTCCTTGTAGCGCTCAATGTCATCACTCAACGTCATTGCTTGTTGTCTCCTATATTACATTATGATTTGGCTAAATAAAGCTGCACATTGTGTCTTATTTTTCTAAAACTGCCTTATAACAGATGGCTCACTTTGACCTGAATATCATCTGTAGTTGAATCATTATATGTCATTTCAATCATCATTTTTTTTAATTTATTATTACTGTTATAATTATTGTTATTTATTTTTCCCTCTATTTAGTGGTGATAAGATGTTTATGGATGCTATATATTTTGAAAGTTTAGGAGTTAGAATAAGCAATTGCATGTGACTAAAGACCCGTTTCCATCACTGCTGTGGACAATTATGTAATAATGGGCTGAAATGAAGCATGTCACTTTATGTCTTGAGAAAGGTGCTTGACTGAAACATTGCACTTTTTAAATAAATCACTGTATAGGTGGTAAGTGTGCATGGGAATTGACTTTTTTTTTTTTGGAAACATTATATCAGCCATTGTTGTTATTTCCTATGCACATTTAGAGCTCTGTTATTCTGTCTCTCCTCATCAGGCACCACCAATTAGCGAGACTAGTTAAATAGCACCAATGGCTCCCCAGTAGCTTGAGTATTTACATTACAGCAGGAGTAGTTACAGCATGATGTATGGTGTGTACACTGGTTTTCAGGTTAAACCTGATTTTTTTGGTTTGCTTCAAAGCAAATGACACTCCCCATGGACAAAATTAAATTAAACAATTCTTATTAAATAGTATTTTCACTTCAAACCAGAAGATTTCATGTCACGTGACTATGTGACGTCACGTCAGACCGCTCTTTCAGACTTTGCAGTCCGCCATTACTGCTCCCTCGCATGGGAAGTGTTGACCATCTGTCGTGCCTGGAAACTCTTTAAAACAAGGTAAGAATTCAAAATTGTGCTGTTTTAGAGGTGATGTGGGCTTGCAGGATGGACTATTAAAATTATCTTGAAGACTGTCTTTGTGCTTTGTGCGCTAATGCTAACACTTACTAAATCAGGTTGTTTGCATTCCTTTAACATGCAGAGGGTGATGCTTTCATTGCTTTCTTTTTGACAAGTGCAAAGTTAATGTCATTGCTGATGATATTGTATAGTCATGTCATGATTACGCTCATTTAGTGTGATAAGGCCCCTTTTACTATATTGCTTGAATATGGTAAAGTAGAAGCGGGAGCGGTCTGCCCAGGCATGTCTTTTTTTTTCAGGTGGGCTTGCTGCAGGCAGGCCCACGCTGCATACACACACAGACACCGAGTTGTCCCTGCAGTAGAGGTGAGGCGAAGACGGTGAAGTGAAGATGGTGAAACTCTGTGAACACGTTATCAACTGAAATGCACGTTACTATAAGAGGCCTAAACATTTGGGGTAAAACGGACAACTTATCAAAACTTGTATTTAATACGTATGACATAATGTAACCGGGTGACAAGTGCAAAGTCTTGTGTTACCTCTCTCTCACCCACCGCTATGTTTTCACAGCCGCATCTCGCTTGATTTTCAGCATTAACTTGAGTCTAGCCATTTTATTTTGCACCCCTTTTCCTCCCGACGGCAATTAAACGTGTCGGCTAAACAAATGTTTTTTGAACCACCGACTGGTTTCAAAATAGACCCGGGTGGGGTGAGGGAATGTCCGAGGTGAATGAGCGAGTGATTGTGGGTCAGTGAATGCATATCCCAGTGCAGGTTTGTGAACACGGAGTGTGGAGTGGACACCAAAGAGAAAGGGGAGACTGAAACTGTGCGATAATGTGAGGGAGTTTATTGCGAGTTTACTGTTATGATGCTGGGTTTCTGCTATGTTCACCGTTACTTGATTATTGCTGCCCCTGTGTCAGAATTGGGGCAGATGCACAATAGTAGTCTACTTGTTACACACACACACACACACACACACACACACACACACACACCTTTTTTGTTTGTAATTTCCTGTTGCTCAGTGCTCATGTTCTCCCTATATGCTGTTCTGATGTCAACAAACACACATGGCAACGGTGCTGCGACCAAACTACATAGCTGTTAAATGATTGGCCATTTGCCTGTCACTCGGAGCATTCAAGGATATGATTGGCTGTTTCAGTGAGCTAGGCAAGGAGCACATTTGTTAGCTGATTGGTTGTTTGTGTGTCACTTTTAGCAGGCTGGATTGTCATGGGATGTTATAGGCAGTTTAAGAGCCAAAGCATATTTTAAGTAATGTTTTTCCCAAATAAAATACCATGCAGACTAAATATAAATAAAATATAGACAATTAATATTATATTAATTCTGTGCGACCCAGTACCAAAGAATCCACAGAAAAAAAAGAAACATGTCTCTGTCAGTACAAGACAATACAGCACTATACCAGTTTTCCTAAGGCCTTATTTGTGGCCTTAAATTGGAGTCTGTAGTGACAATTATTGATAATGCTAACTGTCCCAACAAAAACTTAATGTGAATTCTTTTATTGCTGTTTACAGGTTTGCTCCTGAAAAGACTGCAATTGGTAAGTCCCAAAATGAACAACTGTGGAAATAAGTTTCATGTATGGTTATGTGACATTATTTATTTATTTATTTATTTTACATTTTTTTTATTTATTACTAATTGCAAACAAAATACCTTAATTTTACCAGACAATAACAGTAAAAAAATGAAAATAATTTCATGCAGTTTTAAATAACATTAAAAATTGATCTGGGGATGCTCCCATAGCTCACTTGGTAGAGCATTTCCCCCATATGTGTTGGCGCTGTTGGTCCTCTGCAGTGGTCGCTGGTTCGATTCCCGCCTGTGACCCATTTGCTGCATGTCGTTCCCCTCTCCCTGCCCCCTTTCCTGTCATATCTTCAGCTGTCCCTATCAAAATAAAGGTAAAAGCCCAAAAAAAAAAAATGTTATAGTGCTTGCAGTTATTGTGCCAAAAAAAAATCATTTTTTTGTGTCTCATAAAAATGACCACTTACTCCAGCTTTTAAATTATTGCAGAGTATCTGCAGATTTTCAGGATAGTGTAATCAATTCAAAAGATTTACATTTTAATACAACTTTTAAATACTCTGAATTAATATAATTAGAAATTAAGATCTGTCAGCTTTTAACTGTTGCTTTCCTGTTGAAGAAGTAACTTGATAACAACTGTAGATTAAATGCAAATGTACCATCTAGAATGCTGCATTTTGTAAATTGTATTAACTGGCAACTGGGTAAGGTGGGCCCTCTATTTCTTTCTCGGTTTTCCAGTTAATGTGGAAATGCAAAGACTGTGGTGCCTCTGTGTCACGAAGATCTGAGTTTCTTAAACATTATAAGCTTAAACACAGACATTATGGATGCCACCATTCCTATCCATTTAAACTGTCCATGTACCAGCAAAACCTGGAAGGCACTTTTGACCCACTTGTCAAGATTTCATCAGCCATCCTCACAAACTGAACTGACCACATTTAAATATCTCTTATGCAACTGCAATGAACATTCGACTTTAACAGACTATTTTCAACATTTAGCTCAGCTTATGAAAAATAGTGAAACAGTTGTGAAACAGTTGATTGTGTGTTTCAGGGGTGTCGGTATAGAACAGATGTTTATGGTTTATTTCGAACTCACAGAAGCAGAAATCATAAGAAATGCTCAGTAAATGACTTGAAGCCTGAAATAGAGAAACGGGTCAAGTTTAGGTTTTTCTGTTGAAAGTGATTGTTCTGGTTAGGCGTGGAAATCAAAAACCGGTTCTTGTTGAGAACCAGTTCCCAGTGTTTCAATTCTTTGGAATCATTTGCCAATTTTGTAATGGATTCCCTTACTGATTCCAGAGGGCGCGAATGACGTCACCACGCACATGTGTGGCGACATCATTCACCAGTGCAGCCAGCAGGAATCATGGCGCCCAAGCGGTACAAACGCTTGAAAGTTTGGTTACATTTCATGAGAAAGGATGACAACAGGGCAACTTGCAATACTTGCTAGGGCTGGGCGGTATACCGGTTCGTACCGAAAACCGGTCTTTATTTTTGTTATGATATGAATTTTTCATATACCGCCATATTGGTGAATAGCCCAAACAACGTCCGGAATGTGCACGGCGGCAAAGTGTTTCAGCGGGGACCCATTTCACTGCTGCACACCAACGCCACAGGCGTGCTTGCTTGAGCGTGTGTACTAGGGATGTTCCATGGCAACTAATTTCTCTGTTGATTAGATGCAAAGTTTAATTTAGAATAGTCATTAAAAAAACACAAGGCAGAATTGATTAATTTATAATGTTAAACACTGTCCAAAAAAATACTGTGTGTATTAAGAGCCATTTGAAGATGTTAATCAGTCAACAATCGCCAAATCGTACTTGAAATGCCGCTGAAATGTGCGCTACTTCGCGCTGTGCAATACAAACCTTACACACTTATGCTTCACCTTTCAGACTGAAGAGGGTCACAGTGTCTGCAGGTAAAGGACCCAGAGCTAGCCTGACACACAGTGTGGCTAACGTTAGCTGTCAGCCTGACACACAGTGTGGCTAACGTAAGCAGCTAGTAGAAGCAGCAGCAGCAGCAGCTCCGCCTGCAGGTTTATGTCTGTGTCTGTGCTTAATGTGGTCACATTTCTCCAGTCGAGTGAATATATATCAGCTTATTCTGTCACAGTCTGCATTCATCTGTCCGACTTCGCTGATGTAAACATCTGGTGTTGCCACGGTGATCAGTTCATACATGCTGGGTGAGAGGGGCTGCTCTCTGACAGCGCTGCAGCCCCGACTAGTGGCGTGCGGCAACAGATAACTGGCATCATGTATGAATGAAATGTTGACAAATATTTCATTTTTAAATATTTTAAACGACTAGTATTTCTGGTGCCGACTAGCGTGGGTGGGGACGTTTAATTGTATAGTCATCCATGTGATGGTAACCATACTTTGAAGGGGTCATGCTTTTACCTGTCTGGACATGAAAAAAACATGATACAATCCTTATGACAGTAAAATGGGCTGTTTAAAGACAATCAACTGCAGTAATTCTGTTCTCAGTAGAAGAAAATGTGGGTAAGAACACTGTTGCATGAAAAAAAAAAATACCGTCAAATACCGTGAAACAGATATGATTTTTTAAAAAAACGTGATATGAAATTGTTGTCATACCGCCCAGCCCTAATACTTGCAAAGTGGATATTTCATCAACGGGAGAAAATACTACCAATATGTAGAAACATTTTACGTTTTCGATCCGCTCTGGAGTGAATCTCAACCCAGAAGCAGCGGCAATGTTAGCACGTCCTCTGCTGTTAATATTAGGAGTTGCCACGGATCGCAGTTGACCTGTGTCCTGTACGGATCACCCTCTACGGTTCGGCATGCATGTGATCTGCAGACCACATGTGAGCATCATAGTTTTACTGTCACTGTTACTTTTGTATAAGTTGTTATGCCTGAAATCTCAATGCAGAGTTGCAGTGAAAAGACAGGACAGATGCTGCTGTGTGCAGCACATCTCTGTGAAGAGCGACTGATTTAAAAGCCATCACATCGCCTCGAGTGAAATCCAGAACATTTTTCACTGATGTAACTATGCTATCACCAAAGAAACAGATCATAAAACTGTGATGTTTATTGAAACTTTGGTGATATCAGCTGTCTTAACTTCTACACAGCTCCCCTCTGCTCACCGGTGCAGCTCTGTCTCACCCCGTCTGTGACACAGTGTGTTTGCTGATTGATTGATCATGACTTCTAACCAATCAGATGCGCTGTGCTGTAGGCGGGACATTGAGCCAGACTACAGAGTGTAGTTGTGTATTATACTGTACAGTGTATAATGATCTAATATATGTATAGTATATACATAGTACAGCACTGTATAAGTTTGAAGTTTTTAATATATTACCATTATCATTATTATTACATTACATAACTATTGTGATAATTACAGACAGACAAAGATCAAAGACGAGTGCAATTTTAAAATAATTTAACTCTAATCCCACCACTTTGTTCTTTTTTGCTGATCCCAAAAATGATCCGATCCTTGACTCAAAACCGTGATACGATCCGAACCGTGAGTTTTTTGATCCGTTGCACCCCTAGTTAATACTGCAGGTAACTAACTAACACTGCCTATCATGTTAGCGCTATTTGCCTCATTGTAAAACCTGCTATTACTTACTGTTCATGTTAAACGAATGTCTTCTCATGCATTACATTTAGATGACCATGACAAGAGACAGAGGCTGTGTTCGAAACCGCATACTTACTACTACATACTTCCATGCCCATACTGCATACCCAATCCATCAGACAGTATGCAAAGCGTTTACACTACAGCGTACTGCATGATAACCCACAATGCATTGCGCTCCTACCCGAGCCGAAATCAACAGGCTGAAGCTGATTTCACTTTAGCTCTAAACTCTTTAAATATATCACTTTATCGAGATTTTTTAAAAAATCAGGCGAGAAAGTGGCCGTTTAGATCCCGAGTGTGCCGTTTATTTGTCCAAATACCAACCGTTTACAATTTTGTTCGGACGAATTCGGCGAAATTTAAGCTAGCTGCAGTGAGCAACGCACTTCTGGTTATATTCACAAAATAAAACACCCCTTTCCCCTTTCTCATACCAAAAGACCATGGTGATAAATAGTGCTTTTACTTTGAAAACAAGAAGCGAACCAACCCGCAATATATCCTGCTTGACACTGCCGTTTGGACTGATCTCGTCCCGTTAACGGAATTTGACCAGTCATGATGCCTTACCGGCGGAGAATCTTGTCCGCTATGAGACGAAGATCGGCCCACCGTCTTCGGTACATCATGGTCGCTATCGACTTGGGCTTGTTGTCAGATGTAAATTGTATTTATTTTTTAAACTTTCTTAATAAATGTAAATCCAATGAGAAATCGCTAACATAACATACCTCCAAGCATAAAAATTGGAGGGAAAATTATATCTAACCTTACTCAGCTTGGTAATTTTACATAATTATATATATAATAATGATATAATTCATCCAACTTTTTTTTTCCTGTCCTGTTCGCGGTTACGTCACGTCGCATTGCATCCTGGGTAATTTGAGTGTGAGTAGTAAGCTGATGATGAATACTCAACATTTCTGGCGAATGCAGTATGCATCCGGGAACTTCTCACATACTCAAAAATCGCATACTGCCAGTGTAGACACACTGCATACTCAAAGAGTTAGTATGAGTAGTAGGTAAGTCTGCGGTTTTGAACACAGCCAGTCTGACTGGCTCAGAGGCTGGCAGTACTTGCTCCAGTTCACATCTAGCTTCCTGTTTGTTCTCCTTTTTTCTAAATGAGAATTGATAAGAGAATCGACAAAGAACTGAATCGAAAATGGAATCTGAAACGTAAAAATCTTATCAATTCCCATCCCTAGTTCTGATAGTGTTGGTATTGAACCCCCAGATTTAAGTGCAGAGGATTTGGATGGTTCAAGTTTTGATTTAAATGACTTGACACATAATGTTGAGCTCAAAGTTGCCTCTCTGTTACTGAAGCTGGAACATATTTATCTTGTTTCTAGTGTTGCTGTTGATGAACTTTTGCAAGAGTCTGAAAATTTAATTAGCACCGCTTCTGTCCCTCTTATCCATCAAACCATATCTCACCACTTAGAGAATGGCAACTGTCAAGTAGATGAAACTGTTCTGCAAGAGTTATCTAGATATATTTGTGGGTTGAATCCAATCACAGCATCTTTTAGTGGTCGTGGCCCACTTTCCACTGCCTGGAAGTGAAAGGCGTACTACAAAAAACATTTTAAAACTGTAGAACCTACAGAATTTGTGCTCGACTCCCAAAACAAACAATCATTTCAGTACATCTCTATACTAAAATTGTTACAGCAGATTCTAAGTTGCCAAGATTTTCTAGATCTATCAATCAATTTGAAATCTCCCCATCAAATTCAATCTGATAAAATTCAGTATAGATGCTTTTATGATGGTAGTAACTATAAAGAACATTTGCAGTTGTCAAAAGAGTGTGTGATTTCACTCTTTTTGTATGTAGATGATTTTGATATCTGCTATTCCCTTGGCACCTCCAGAAAAAAAACACAAAATCTGTGGCGTATATTGGGCATTGGGAAACTTCCCTGCTAGTTGTCACTCATCACTATCTAATATATATTTAGCTGCGCTTATTCGTAGTGAGGATATTAAGTGTTATGGTTTTGACTTAATAGATGATCTTTTTACATTACAACAACAAGGACTGTTTATTGCCAAGTTGGGGAAAACTGTGAAAGGCTTTGTTAATTGTGTAGTAGATCTCCACAGTATTGCAGATTTCATGGGAAGTTTATCAGGTAAATATGTTTGATGATTTTGTACAGCAGGAGATGTAGACATTCAAACAAAAGCATCAAGTCTGGAGCATTCTGTTCAAGAACCAAGGAAATTCATACTTCTCATCTGAGAGGTATCGAAGAAAATTCATTGTATTGTCATTTTGGTGTAAAAACAAAGTATGCGCTGTATTTCAGTGTGACAGAGTTTTCCCTCAGATATAGCTCATGATCTGTTTGAAGGAATTATCCCTGTTGAGATTGCTCTTTGTCTTACTTTGCTGTTTTTGAAAAAATGTTACATTAGCCTATTTGAATGAAGCAATAACAACATTTAAGTTGACTGATAAGACAAACCGCCCCCATCTTGTGCCCCTCACCTACACTACAAAAATAACAATTGGAGGAACTGCACATGAGAATTGGAGCCTGTTGAGATTTCTTCCTCTCTTGATTGGAGCCAGAGTTCCTTCAAGTGAACCAGCGTGGCAGGTCCTGTGTGAATATAAAGACATAGTAGAACTTGTTGTTGCACTCATACCTCATACCGAGGACTCTATTTCTTACCTAGACTTAAAGATATACGAACACAGGGCAGTATTCCAAGAGGTTTTTCCCCACGAAAGAATTCGGCCCAAACATCACTACTTGGAGCATTATCCCCTGTTGATCTGCCAGTTTGGCTCCTTTGTTACACTATGGACTATGAGATTTTAAGCAAAACATAGCTTCTTTAAAAGAGTAATCCGTCCTACAAACTGTTACAAGAATGTATTGTATTCATTAGCCCAGAGGCACCAATTTCAGACTGCGTATAATCTGCACGTCTGGATTTTCTAAGCCATCTTTGGAGGTTACTGATCTTTCAACACTTCCCCTTGATGTTCTGAATGAGGATATTGTACTGGCGGTTAAAGAGAAACACCCACATTTGGACACTATGAACCTTGCAGAAAATGTATCCTACAATAGCTGCAACTACAGGACTGGAATGGTGGTAGCCCGTGGGTCGCTAGCTGGACTTTCAGAGATTTGTGAAGTAGTTCATATGATTGTGCTACAAGAGACGCTAATTTTTAATGTAAAAAAACTGGGTGCCTGGGACCTGGAGCTTTATTGAGCCTACAACTTAGTCATATCGGCTACTAAAGAACTACGGATTGCTGGGGTGCAAGAACTGACAGATCCCTACCCTCTGGCTCACTGCATGGTTGGTGGACAATGCATCATCTTTCTGAAGAGATACATACATGTATAAGGTTGTATATGAATGAGTGTAGGTTTTGGAAAAGTAGAAATATTCTAATTTTTTCACTTGCTTTTGTTTAATCAGTCTAATTCAATTGTCAGAAAAAATGCACCCAGTTTGCCAAGAATGTCCCCTTTTCCTTTAATAGCTCCTGACCTAATTCAATTCTAAGGAAATGGGCATGTTTTTTGAAGGTAACATTAGGCCTTAGCAGTTTGATTTTTACAGATATTGGTGATTTCCTTTCTCATTCATTCATTCATTCATTCATTCATTCATTCATATTTGGTTCATATTTATTGTGAAAAGAATTGTGACTATGAATTGGCTGTAAGTTATGGCCAATGTTGTACCATGACTAATACTATGTTTTTATTCTTGTCTTTACTAGATCCTTTTGGATGGGCTGACATGGCAAAGAAAAGGCCAGCTAAGTTGCGAGTGATTTTAAATCCTGATGACACCAGGAAGCTAATTCTGCCTGGTGGAATTCCAGAGACAGCGGAAGAGCTCATCAATCAAGTCAGGAAAATGTGTGGGTTAAATGACAATTTTAGACTGCAGTACCAAAACAGACACTGCAGATGCATTAGTGAATTTGACATCTACTGCTGAACTTGACAATTTGGAAACTAACAAGGTCATCCCAGTAACTGCTGATGGCCAAACCATCCCTGTCTGTGATGGTGTAGAGTCTACTCAAACTGATGACACAGAGCTCCTGTCCTGACCCTCCAGCTCTGCCTCTACAAGAGCCCAGATGTGGCCAAGATAGTTTCCAATACCAACATTCTCCTATGACTCTGAACTGCAGTTAGAAAAGGGAAATGCAGTGTATAGGTCAAACAAGAGACCACTGATTTACAAGTACAAACCCTACCCAACAGATGCTGACTTCAGTGATCTCACACATTGCACAGTTTTAATGTAATATATAATGTAATAACATTTGCTTTTGATATTTTGTTTTATATAGATCAATGCTGAATTACTACTGTTCCACTTCAACTGTGATTCCTGGCCTGACAAGCACCACAGCAAGCTGATTGAGATCATCAGGAACAAGAGAGGAGCTGTCAGAGAGAAGACACGGAATGTGCTGAAAGTTCTTGATCAGGTATGTACTTGCTCAATACTGCAAAACTTCTTTTGTATCACATAAATAGTAACATTTTAAATGAAATCAATCATGTTCATGTGTCATATTGTCAGCACATTTGATTGTGGAGTTAGATTACATGTTGGAAGAAGTACAATGTTTATCTTCTGAGTTTGACAGGCTATTCACTGGTATATACTATACTGCTCAAACAATGTGTTATACAGCAATTACTGTAAGTCTAAATTCTTATTTATACATTTTTGTGTTTGCATCTTCAGTCAAGTTGCACAATTTGACAGCATGCTTTTGCATTGTTTGTGTTTGTGTAACAGATTTAATAAGTAGGTGATCTCACTTACCATTACAAGCTCTCTTACTGTTATTATTGAAGGTGCACTGAATTTAATTTATTGTTACAAACTTGTCTGTTTAATTATTATGCTATTTACTGTCTTATTTTGTTTTATTATGATGTATGAAGTACTACAGAGATCTATGAAGTACTACAGAGATTTCCTATTTTTATGCCACACTCACAAGCCCATGCAGACTTCACTGATGCGTCCCGTACTCTGTTACAGTCTGCTGTCTCTGGACTCGTGGTCAGGGGTGGTTTTTGATATGGGCGATATGGGATTTTTTTTTTTTTTTTTTTTTGCGTGCCCATGCTGCCCCAACATCATGCCAACACATTTTGGGATTGCATGGGCACCAATCGTTTTTTTGCGGGGAGTAAGGGCGCCCTGCATTTGCACAGGAGAGGGAGGGGCGGGCCGGCTCTCTGCTGGAGCGGCTGGGAGAGGCATCTAACGGACAAGCTGTGGAAGAATAGAGAGAGGGCGGGTGCATTGACAATACCATGCAGCATAAAGGAGGCAAATCATCAACAAAGTATTGTTTTCAATAAATTAGATTTAGCCATTTAGGCTATGTATTGGACATCCATTTTTCTGTGGGTTTCAGAATTAACGTCTTCCATCATGACTGTTAAAAATTTAACCAGACAACCAGGCGCATTCATTGCTACCTGTAATGTAGGGCCTACTAGTACTTGCTCAAGAGTGAGGGGGGGTTAAATTCTGCGCCAAAGATCGCCTATATATTTAGGCGAGAGAAGTATCTCTCATCTGGTAACTCCCCAGACAGCACGCCTACATCTTGCCGACGTCGGCACAATGAATAAAGTTACATCGCTGCAACATCATATGGAGAGCGTTTGCTAATTGGGAAGACGTCGCAGAGACGTCGGCATTTGGTCGAAAATGCTCTCCAGACAATGTTTGGCCGATGTGTCAAAGCTGCACAGTGTAGCCTCTACAGAGCTTCTATGACCTTTATTTATTCAGGTCGAATCATTCTATCAGCAAATATCTCATATCTCATAATATCTATCATAATATCTCATCTTACATGTTATAGGAATATGGTAATATGACAATAAAAAACAATATGCTTGACCATCAAAATAGCTTCCTAATTTAGTGTGGTAATAAAATAAAGAGACACGAACGATTCAAGTTAATGATCATACATTTATTTCGGACTGCATAGTCAAAACAACTCCAGCACAGAAAAGATAACCAAGACAGAACATATAAAAACATACAGGTGGCCGGTCGTGAGACGCACACGGACAACATGGTCTGGACTGCTGGCAGACTTATGAGCCTGCAAAGGGGAGAAAAAGACAAAACACATGAGCCCAGGTTGTTCAATTAACTTATACTATACAATATTATACCCATACTTCACAAATAAACACGTACAAATAGACACACCAAGGAAGGAAAACGTAGCTGTGCCTTTTTTCCCGGCCGTTGTCTGACCTTAGAGAGCCACCGTAGTTGATAAGAGACCTGTAGCTAATAGTATTAGCCCTATGCTCTTTAGCTATTAAACGTGTTAAAAAGCACCACAATAAGACCTCCAAATAACCCATGTTTAATACAGTGTCACAGGCAACACTGTATGAAGCACCAGCAGAAAGCATGACTTGAAAATATGAACCACAAAAAGTTTGCGTGTATTATTTTGTGGGGTGGTCTGACAGCCCCGGCTTGACCGCGGATAGCTGCTGATCTCCGGCCAGCTCTACAGGAGAGGGGGGGGGGGGGGGGGGGTGACTGGAGGGACATGACAGAAACAACTGCAGTCTGTTGTGTTTTCCACACACCTACGTGAAGTGGATATTAACTTCACTTACAGTACAAACACACCAACAATAGTCCATAACCATACCGAACTATGAGAAAATGTTACACCAAATGGACAAATGGAGCAGAGCAGAGCTTCCCTTCATTAGCTGCCAGTTAACTGCTAAAATTAACTCTGCTGTAAAAACTGCTGTAAAAGCTGTAAAAACACTGAAGCCCTTTCCCAAATTCAAAACTGATTTGTTGTCTAGATGGAGACTGTTCACGTGCTGGAAAGACTTATGGCTACCTAGCAATGGCTAAATGAAGTTAGAGCTAGTTGATACATTTGCTGGTCAGGTCTAAGCAACTAATGTTTGTTAAGCTAGCTAGCTAGCCTGTTAGGAGTCGGCATCTGGGCTCTTCACCTGTGCTAACATACCCAGTCAGGGCTTAACAACTTATGTTGCTAAATCCCGACTTATCGTGCTAACCCTGTATGAAATATTTATAAGACAGCTATTTTCTTTTATATATTTACGTTAAGTGAGCTTACCTGAAGACTAGTCCTGGCTGACATGAAGTAGCCTCTCCGTCTCCAAAGCCTGCTCTCAGTTCCGTTGACAGTGGCACCAATTGGATAACGTGCAATGTATCGATCCACAGCCGACCTATCACCGACTTTGATATGGCGCGCATAATCCCGCCCTCTGGCAAACCATGTCCCGCTATGGGCCGATGCTTCTCCGATGCATTTACAGATGTCAGGAGAAGAATGCCGACGCACGATCTGAGGCCGACGTCGGCGAGACGTATGCGTGCTATCTGGGTCTACTTAGTATAGCCTACTGTAAGTATCTCACACACAACCTGTCGAAGGGGAAGGGGGGCGGGGGATTCAGGCCTTCTCCCTGATCCAGCCTCGGCTGTAGGCATGCATCTAATTGTGTAACCATACCATAAGTTGGCCATATAAATCGTGTCAGTAATTGCTTCCAAATAAAGCACATTTAATTTGTAGTACTATCAATCCAAGCCAATAATGTAACAATGAATTTTTCCTGGGTTGTGCGAAATTGCAGAAAAAAACCTATACAAAATGACAATTGTTATCTACAATCATGGTTTTATGATCTATGTGGAGTAAGTTAGAAAATAAACAAATGTTTTTTTATTTTTAATCCATTAACCATTGACTAGAACAGCACTCATTGAGATTCCTTTTTAACCGGAAACGTGTATCTGTTCACAGATCTATGTGTGTATAAAAAAAATAACAACAGACTGAAAGCATGCAGTTTCCCCAGAAGGGATTAATAAAGTACAGATTTCTTTTCTTTTCTTTCTGAGCCCCATCCCTCTTAACAGTATTACTGTACCGCTTGAAAATCAAACAGTGTTGATAATGCTTCATAAATTCAGTGTCACAAAAATCAGATAACAGACACATAAAAAAGGGAAAAGAAAAGAAAAAACAATACAAATAGATACATAGATAGTAACAATTAAGTAGTAAGAAACACAGAAAATAAAACTGATATATGTTAAAAATTTCTGAGTGTTCTTCTTGTAAAATTATAGTTCTTTTTAGGGCTGCACGATATTGGAAAAAAATGACATTGTGATTTTTTTTAACCCTGCGATATATATTGCGATATGAACAAATACTGGATTTTTTTGGGGGGGGGGGTCGTATCACGGTTTTGAGTCATGGATCGGATAATTTTTTGGGTCAGAAAAAAAGAAAAAAGTGGTGGTATTAGGATTAAATTATTTTAAAAATGCACTTGTCTTGCCTGTCTGTAATTATCACCATAGTTATGTAATGTAATAATGATGATAATAGTAATGGTAATGGTAATAATATTAAAAACTTCAAACTTATACAGTGCTGTACTATGTATACACTATTTGTTTATTTGTTTGTGGATCCCCATTAGCTGACAACTGGGCGAACAGCTAGTCTTCCTGGGGTCCACCCTCACAACATAATACAAAAAGTATACAAACAAGAAATACATAATTGAAAAATAGAGTATGTTAAAACAAGAAAAGATGAAAGCAGAGAAAATAAATGACAGAGTTACAACAAATGAATTAAATCAAATTATCGTCAAGTGTGCTCTCAGTTTTCTCTTGAAATTGTCCCTGGCTTCGTGAATATATCTTGGGAGCAGATTCCATAAACTTGTGGCTCTATACAAGACTGATTTCTTCAAAAAATTGGATTTAGGACATGGCAGAATTATTTGCTCATTGCTAGCAGCTCTTGTGGAATATGAATGAATTTCATTGGTGTGAATTATATTTTGAGCAAGAAAATGTGGAGATCGTTTTTTCACAACACTATAAAAATTGACTAATAACATAGAGCCAACCCATATTGCAATGCATATGAATTGTACTTGTCCAAGGGGAACAGTTGAGAATAAGTCTGGCAGCCTTGTTTTGTGCCGCTTGTAATTTTCTTATTAACTGTTTAGACGCGGATGACCAGATAACTGAGCAATAATCCAGATGACACAAAACCAGAGAACAAACTGTTTGACAGAGCAGTGATGAAGGAATAAAAGGTGCACATTTCCTGACCATAGAAACTGCACTTCCCATCTTCAGAACAATCGTATTTATATGTTCAGACCAAGACAAAGTGTTATCAAGCCAGAGTCCCAGTAGCTTTGCTTTTCTTACATGTTGAATCAGTTGACCATCTATTTGTAAGTTCAGAATTGGATTCTTTGCCATATAATAATTAGATCCAAATATTATAGAGACCGTCTTTGATATATTTAATTTGAGTTTGTTCGTTTCTATCCAATTGAAGATGACATTAAGTTCTGATGATAGGGTATTATTCAATTTATCACAAGAAGGTGAAGCATAGTACATGGTGCAATCATCTGCATACATAGTCAAATCACACTTATTTAAAACAAATGGGAGATCATTGGTGAATATCAAGAAGAGGAGTGGACCAAGGCAACTACCTTGTGGAAGTCCACATTCAAGCTGTCTACTGTCTGAGAAAGTGCCATTAAAAATACTTTTTGTGTTCGGTTAAACAAGTAACTACTAACCCACATAAGAGTGGATGCTTTAAAACCATAGTAGTCGAGCTTCTTCATTAACAGATCATGATCCACCAGATCAAAAGCAGCACTAAAATCAATTAATACTGCGCCAACAAGCCTAGAATTATCCATGGCTGTTAGCCAATTGTCATTCATTTGTGTCAGTGCTGTGCAGGTAGAATAACCGACCCTGTATGCATGTTGGTGATTTGAAATTAAATTATTGTCAAAAAAGTAACTCTGGATCTGCTTATAAACTATCTTTTCCAACAGTTTACTTAGAACAGGCAAGATGGTAATAGGCCTACTATTGGGACCACTAAATGTACATTTAGTGTCTTTGATCAGGGGAATTATTTTGCCCATTTTCCACAATTTGGGACATGTGCCACTGATTAAGCATCTATTGAAGATATGACAAATTGCTGAAGAAATGTGCGAAGCAGAGATCTTCAGCAATTTACTATCCAAACAGTCAGTGCCGGCTGATTTATTTTCCGGTAAGGATTTTAACATTTTTTCAATAGTAACAACATCAACCTGCTGGAATTCAAAAGTGCAGTTTTTACCATTCATGATATGTTTTCTAATGAGTTCCTCAGAAACAGAGACTCCCAAAGAACCCATTTTATCTCTGATTCTAGACACCTTGTTAATGAAATAGTCATTAAAATAATTTGCAATGTGCAAAGGTTTTGTTAAATAAACACCTTCAGATTCAATAAAAGAACTAACAGACTTTTTCCTACCCATGGTTTCATTCAGAACATTCCATAATTTCTTACTATCTTGACCACTATCAGCAAGTCTCCTCTGATAATAAGCTCTTTTACTAACTCTATTTATCTTAGTGACATTATTTCTCAACTTGCAGTAGTGCCTCCAGTCATCAATTAAATCAGTTAGGATAGCAATCTTCTTAGCTTTATCTCTTTGTACAATTAATTCTTTCAATGAATTATTAATCCAAGGGGCATTAATTGTTTTTGTTGTAAATTTCACCACTGGAGCATGTTTGTTAGCAATCACCATAAAATAATTCATGAATGTATCCAGAGAAAGCTCTGCATCATCAATAGTGCATACGTCAGTCAACAATGTATTTTCAAGGTCAGCAAGAAAGGTGTTTTTATTAAAATGTTTAAAATTTCTAGTAAGAACAACTTTAGCACCTGCCTTAGGCAATTTGGTTTTCCTGGAAAATGCAACAAAGTTATGGTCGCAGAAAACTACTGGCACTGAAACAGGTCTGGAGCACAGCTCAGAGTTGTTACTGTAAATATGATCTATGCAAGTTGAGGAAGTAACACCATTTAGATTCACAGATATTCTAGTAGCTTGAGATATCAACTGTGTTAATCCACAGGTGTCAGCCATTGACCTAAGTTTACTTTTCAGGGAACAATTCTCAGAAAGCCAGTCAATGTTAAAATCTCCAAGCAAGTATATTTCTCTATTTTCTTCTGTAATATGGTCCATCATTTCACACAAAGTATTAAGGTATTCCACATTAGAGTTAGGAGCTCTATAACAACAGCCAACTAGAAGAGGTTTTAAATGTGGCAGATGAATTTGAATCCATATAGCTTCAATGTTATCCTTAATAAGATCATACCTGACTTTACAAGGAAAATGACATCGAGTGTAAATTGCTACCCCACCTCCAAATTTATTTCTATCCTTTCTGTATATGGAATAACCATTAATGATCAACTCTGACTCTTGAAAATCACTGTCTAGATGTGTTTCTGACACAGCAAGAATGTCAACTTTGTTTAGTTGCAGAAATAAAGAGAGTTCATGAATTTTATTCCTGAGACTACAAATATTAATGTGTGCAAAAATCAAACCCTTAGGTAGATTGTTAATTGACGTGTATGTGAAATAGAAAGGATGCACATTAGCAGGTATACCTATTAGATGTTCATGTTTTCAGGTGGCTTTGGGGTACTGCTGCATGGAAGAATTGTTAGTTTGTCAATAGGCAATTTCGCCTCTATCGCGTGCTTCTCTCATTTCGGGGAGCAGTTCCTTTCTTTTCAGACGGACTGCTTCAGTGAAGTCTTCATTAATGTAGATCCTAGATCCTTTCAAGTTTTTGGCTCTTCCCAAAACATCAGCTTTATCCTTATATCTCAGAAAGTTTGCCACAATGGATCTAGGTCTGTTGCTACCAGCTACTGGTTTCCCAATGCGGTGGGCTCTTTCAATTTCTATCTCCTTCTTTAGAAGAAGCTTATCCACGAGGACATTTTTAATCATTCCCTCTGTATCAACCCAGGTCTCCCCAGGCTGCTCTGGAATACTGTCAAATACCAGATTGCTCCTATGAGAGTGACCTTCTAGGTACTCCATTTTATCTGAAACAGCTAGCAGGCTGTCACAAATCTTCATAATGTCAGCTTGCATGGAGTTACAATGTTCTGTCTGCTTAATGTTATGTGTCTTGACTAATCCAGTTGATGTAGCTATTTGATTAGCCGCAAGTCAGATATGTTTTGCTTCGTTTTGTTTCAGTGCATCTTGAGCTGCTTGTTAATGAGAGCTGGCTGTGGACGCTAATTTGCTGTTTTGTTCACCAGGTACATGTAATATTTTTTATACATGTGTACATTGTCACTTTATTGTAATTCTGTTAACTCAGACAGTCTGCTGTCTCTGGACTCATGTGCATCTTGAGCTGCTTGTTAATGAGAGCTGGCTGTGGACGCTAATTTGCTGTTTTGTTCACCAGTGCCTAAATAAATGGCGGCCCAAGCCAAATAGTGACTGGGAGTGAATCATCATTAATCTACACAATGCAAGAGTGAGCAAGTTTTAAATAATATAGTGAATCTTAATTGAAGTATGTATGTATGCTACTGTACTGTTTTATATTTTTTATGTGACAGCAGATGTTAGAACTTTTTAGAGGATAGCTGTTATTAATACTTGGACCAGTATTTTATTGCCATAAAGTTGAATGTTTGAAGTTCTAGATTCAATAATAAGCACATTATTCAATCCTGACATAATCACATAACAGAAAAATATACACAATTCTCATATGTGCCAATACAGCAATAGTAACCAGGTTAACAACCCAATATCCAAACATATTAGTCAAAAAGCTGAGTTACATGGTCCAATACCATCATCTACTGGTCAAACACAGCATTTACCAAGCACTCACACAGTGCACATGCCTGCTCACCATGGAGCCATTAACACCTGATTGACTGACTATTCATACTTACCAAACAAGCAACTCAATCGTAATCATAAAACAATGCTATGATAACAAATATCTCTTATCTATCAGTGCAGAAATACTAGTATGGAATTTAATGAGATACGGCACAATACACACAATATAAGTACAACAGAAATGGTACTTACTTTTCTTGATTCACTTGACACTCGGGAGTACAATAAATGTCTTGCCTTTTGTCAGGTTGTTGAGAAGGATGACGCAGAAAGGGCTCCAGCAGTGCACAATAGCGTTTGTGTTTGTCATCAGGAAGGAAGAGGATCCATTAAAGCCACCATGTGACAGAGGCATCATTATTGAAGGTGTGGAGGTGCTTAATGAGCTGCCATTGATCGTGCATGGATGTGACCTCTTATTTGGCCTCATCTATGCTCTAAACTTGAGCTATCCAGGTGAGTTCAAACACACTTTTGATGCGCTGCAAAAAATATACATGGAGACAGAACCAAAGAGAATGACATGTAGAGTGTCAAGCTCTAAATATGGGGAAGTCAAAGAAAGACATTTGGATACAACATGTTGTTCTGTTTTATTGCTTCTATTCAAATACATTCCAGGAAAACGTAAGGGTTCATTGTTACATAAGAGAGAATTTGGTTTTAATTAAAAACATGCTTTAATTTCTGATTTTCTCTGTTAACAGAATTCTTTCTGTTGTATAAACATTGTGGCACATATCTCAACATTGAGATGTTAATAATGCTCAATTCAGTAAGCAATGTAAGAGCACTAGTGGTTATGATTTTTTCTTGAACTGATTTTATCCATAATTGCACCCACAGCAGCTGTTTTTCCTTGGTTTATTGTTTGGGGTCCCCTTCATTTGTAATGGGTCAAAATAATGATTCATACATTTTGATCATTTTGTCAAATGATAGCAAAGAGTTAACACTGTTTCTGTTTTTATACTGTTACTGTTTTATAATGCTGTTACCTTGGATTTCTCAAGTTTTAAAGAAGAGGTGAGCAAACCAGTTTTACATGTTATGATGTGTAAGATGATGTGTTCACAGTTTCATTAGATGTAAAAAAAACAAAAAAAACAAAAACATGATGAAAAGCCCACATTTAATTTAATTTATTTATTTTACATGTAAGTCTTTTTTTCCCCTAAGTGTTAATGTGTAAAACACATACTGGCTTTCTTGACTGGCAACAACACTGACATAGTCTTAACTTTTAACTTTTTGATGTTTTTTTATTATTATTATTATTTTAAAGGTGATGCCATTTTCAGAATCCTGTTAAATAAATAGTCTTTTGAAGAGAATTTTCCTGTTTTTAGTTTTATCTTCAGTGACATTGGGCGAGAGGCAGAGTTCACCCTGGACAAGTCGCCAGTTCATCGCAGGGCTGACACATAGACAGACAACCACTCACACTCACATTCACACCTACGGGCAATTTTAGAGTCATCAATTAACCTAGCAACCAACCATCATTGGACTGTGGGAGGAAGCTGGAGAACCCGGAGAGAACCCATGCAGATACGGGGAGAACATGCAAACTCCGCACAGAAAGGCCCTGCCCCAGCCAGGGAGCTGGGGGATCGAACTGAGGACCTTCTTGCTGTGAGGCGGCAGTGCTAACCACTGCACCACCGTGCCGCCCACGTGGTGAAATTTAAAAAGGCAAAAAAAAAACATATTGACTAGTGCTGCGCGGTATACATGGTATGACGGTAGAAACGATATAAATTTGGCCATGGTAGAGATTTGTGCTTTGCCGTCATACCGTTGATGACGTCATCACACCTGCCTCTGTGAAAATGGCCACAAGCACAGTATCAGCAGAGAAGGAGGGGCTGGTAAAAAAAAAAAAAACGGTGCTACATCCGTTATTTGGACATGGTTCGAGTTTAAAAAGTCGGATGTTGAGCAGAAAAATGTCATCTGCAAGATGTGTGGAGTAACTGTGACCACCAACAAGCTAACATGAGCAATTTATTTTCCCATTTGAAATCAAAACTTATGCTCGAGTACGCAGAGAGCCAGATCCTGCGCTCGGCTCAAACACCGGCTCAGTCTACAAGAGGGTGCCCTAACAGGCAGACCGCGGTCCGAGTCCGGACCCAGACGCCGTCCTATACGGACCTGGACCTATAACCAATAAATTATTAATAGATTTTATTTTTTTCTATTTTAACTGTGTTTAACTATTTGAAACTTTTCTAGTCTTTCCGGCGCTGGTTTAGCTGATCAGGAAACGTACAGACCAACTGCAGAGAAGCTGTGTGTGGAGGAGACTGTTGTTAATGACAGAGTTTATTACAACAGAAACTAACATGATGGTTAATGACATCGACACCAACCAGATGCACTTATAAAATTAAACAACTGTATAAGGAGGCCTATACGTAAAACAGGAGAGTCTGTGTTTCTCTGTGAGAAACTTTGAGATCTTCTCACAGCAGAGTGAACAGGTGAGGGAGGGGAGGACGGCAGACTGATCACTAATCAATCACTGATAATGTCGTCCTCTCGGACTGATTAAAAAGATAAAAATGCCAAAATTGGTGACAAATCAAACCTGGGTGTCCACACAAATAAAGTCTTTGTGTGAAACACTGCAGAGTGTAACATCCTGCTGTTTACAGACAGTCTGCTGTCATTAGTTTGACAGAGAGGGTCGTGTCTAGAAGGGAACCTGCAAAAGATCACGCAAGTTTGATTACTTTAGTGGAAATAACGGAAACAAATCTCGCGAGAGTTGTGCAAATAAAGAGTTACTTTCTAGACACGACCGAAAAAGGTGCGCAGCTCCAAAAATAGAAAATCATGTTGTGGTGCCAATGTTTTTAATGTGGCGGCCGCCATAAATAAAACACTATTCACTGATCCACAGAGAGTCACTGACACACTGATCACTGACCTGCTGTGATGGAAAAAATACTCACATTCTTTACTTTGTTTTTTTTTTTTTTTTTACAGATTTTTACAGGATTACAGAACCTTTTCACTGTTTTTGCCATTTGCCTTATAAAAAACCTCTCTTACTTGAAGTACTGTTTACAATATCCACTTTATTTTTGTAAGAATTTTTGTACTTCTGAGGCACTATCCTTACTTCTGTTGTTCTTCTACACAATAAATGCTCCAAAAATTACATTATATCTTTGGTTTTGTTGTTGTTGTTTTTAAAATTTGCTAAGGGACTACAAAACCCATTCAGAAACACTTCCATTATAAGTTTTACACCGCAACATTTATGCCGTGATATATACCGTTACCGTGAAGGGATTCAATTTATACCATGATATGAATTTTGGGTCATACCGCCCAGCCCTAATATTGACCTACATTAAGTGACACTTTCGCTTGGGACTAAATATAATATATTGATTAAGGTATAATTAAAATTATACTTTGTACTAAATCAGAAATTTATCTTGAGAAAGGTTTTTAAAAAAAATGCATGTAACAAAATTACAGCAATTCAATTAGTTTATTCCGAAGTAAAATCTATACTTAGATGTAATGGTAATTTTTTTTTCCAAAATGAAAAAATTAAGTTGTTACAAAGGATAAAAATTGTTTATGGCCTTTGTTATGAATTATGTTTTTACTTTGTATGAATGCATTTTTTTCTGTTTTAAGGTTAAAAATGTATTTCCATTAAATCAACATTTATGGTTTCAACCACATCATAAATTTAATTTGAGAAAACTAATAAATTTTGGTGTAACAAATTACAGTAATTTACAAGTAAGTTGATCCAAAGTATCATTTTTTTCAGTGTATATGTAAATAACACAACAGACACACTAATGCTTTCTGTCAGATCGAGTCTCTGAGTTCACTATGCTTCATTGTGCACTTGTCTGTAAATAATAACTACTGTTGCTACTATGTGATAGCATAGTAGCTGTGTAATATTGTGTTACTCCTGATGTACCTTCAGTCATTATGCTATTTTGAACAGAGTCCTGTGCAGATGGAGCTATGGTAGGATAAAAGAGCACCAACAGACCAGGGACCAACTAACCTGCATTAATCTGGATTATCAATTCATAGAACAGTTGATAAATAAAAGTGATGTGATGAATGTATCCAAATGTACCAGAGTAAAAGTAATTATTTGTCTCTAAAAATCTGCTCAAGTAAGAATAAAAAGAAGTAAAGTAGTAACAAATACAGTTTCTCAAAAAAGTTACAACTTGCATCTGCTGCACACTCATAAAAACAATTATTGAACATCAAGGCAACACAAATCACAACGGGGCACAATTACAAGAGGTCATTCGTGTTATTGCTGCAGTTTGCTGAGGGCTAAAAACTTTTTTTCCAGACGAGATCAGTTTAGCAGGTAACCCACAGATATTATTATTAATAAAATGTAATGTATAAAATGTAATTTTATGTTTTGTCCTACTCTTAGTTTGGTTTTTCGGGGTTACCGGTGCCCCCTGCAGCCTGCAGATCTTTGGCCTCTGCGGGATCAAGACTCATCAATCCGGATCATGACAGACTTGGAGAAGTTCTGGATTCAGAACTGCAAACAGCTGTGGTACAAAACTTCACATTTAATCTGAATACTAACAGATGAAAAACAGAGCAGTAAATTCAGTTAATAAAGAAATATATGTGGTGAAAGTGATGTCACAATAATGTCACACTGCTGAGCCTGATTATCTCATAAAACAATGTGCAGGAGTGATTGGCAGTCTCTGTGTGTCATCCCTGTGGTGGAGTGGCAACCTGTCCAGGTGTGTTCTGTGTCTTGCCCCGTCCCAATCCTTGGGGGAAGTGGGTATAGCCACCAAAACTCACCATACCTATTTGGATGATTTGATGTTCTGCAGGGAGGAGCCTGCTGCTTCTGGACTGTCATGGTCCAGGTCCTGGTCCGGTGGTTCTGCTGTGCTGACAGAAAAAACACAGCTGCTGCAGAAGAATAGGAAGAGGTGGGGCTACAGCCTCTTTCTACTGCATGCTCTGGGGCAGAGCTTTGGAATGTATTTCCTGCGTGGGACGCTGTGTCTCCTCTTGCATGATGCCTTCATGTTTGCCGTGCCACAGGTGCTCAGGTGAGTGGCAGAGTTCAGGTGAATGTCAGAGGTTAGGTGAGTGTCATAGTGGTCAGGTGAGTGTCAAAAGGGTAAGGTTAGTGACAGATAGGTAAGGTGAGTGTCATAGGGGTCAAGTTAGTGTCAGGTGAGTGTCAGAGAGGTCAGGTGAGTGCAAGGAGAATGTCAAAAAGGTCAGGTGAGTGTCAAATAGGTTAGGTGAATTTTGTATCAGGTGTCAGAGAGGTCAGTTGACTGTCAGGTGAGTGTCAGGTGGGTGCTGTAGAGGTCAGCTGAGTGCCAGAAAGTCCAGTCACCCTTGAACATATGGTACAGAACAAAAGCATGAAAAAGGTGGAGTGGAAACGACTAAAAATATGAAAAAGAGTGTAGTTTTTATTACCTGGAGGCTCTTCTAGAATTTTACATGCAAAATATTTGTCTCTTACCATGACCTTTTAAAGTAAACAAAGCTACATAAAAGCAAAGGAAAAAACAGTGGTGGAAAAAATACTGAATATCTGTACCCAAGTACAGGTACTGTTGTGTTACTAAAATATTACTCAATTACAAAGAAAAAGTAGTAGAAAACTACTGAAGTAAAAAGTAGTCTTGTCAAAAACTACTCACAGTTACTTTTTCATTGTTGACATTTAATGAATAATCAACAGTAGCTTTCAGTCAGATCTTCAGTCAGAATTAGTCCAAACTCTTAAACTGTTCACGCTCACTACTCCAAACCAGGGCTGCAAATTTTGTGATTTTTCCTTAACAGATAATTGAAAAGATTAATAATCGATTAATGCAAATGTACTGAGTAGTCATTTAAAATCTTAAAAGTAAATAAGTAGATTACATTGTGTAATAAATACTTAAGCACAAGTAAAAGTTCAGATTTGAAAAACTATACATAAAAGTACCCAAAAGTACCCCCAAAAAACTACTTTTAATTACAGTAGTTTGGGTATTAGTAATAAGTTGCACCCCTGAGAACAACAAATATGGTTTTCACAGCAATGCATTATTTGATTAAGTGGATAAAATGATATTTAACATTATACTAAATCAATTCAGATCACAGAATAATATTTAGAAACAAGGTAAAAAAAAAAAGTAATACTTTATGCTTGTTTTAATAATAAAGAATACTGATTAAAAAAGGATCACTGGAAGATGCACATGATAAAAAAGAAATTTTAGTCTTTTTAATATCTCAGGTTTCATAAATTCTAGGAACATGTGAATTGTTGTATAATGTAAATTTTAGCTGGGTATTACTTAATTGGTTGTAGAAGAATGTACTGTTTAATTAGCTCAATAGTAAAAACACACTTCTACTTAAAGAGAAGTCAGGTAAGTGCCAAATACAGGTCGATGAGAGATCAGTTGATCGAGTGGTCAAAGAGATCACAAGTATATTTAGTGTAATCTCTTATTTGACATGATGTTTTTGGCTCCAGTTTTTCAGATGTAAAGATTCAGATTGACAGGTTTTTGTTTTTTTTAACTGGTCTGGAGGTCAGTGATTCCAGTCACAGAATTTCATATCTCGTTCAGTGATGTAATGTTTTGGATTATCTTAAAATTAAAATGTAAAACCCTCCAGTTTGATAAACTATGATCTGCTTATTGTTTCTGTTGTTATTATTTACTGTTTTGTTGTTTATATTTTAGTGTTTGTTGATTTACCTTGTTGTCAGCTTGCTGCTGGGCTTCATGCAGGACAAAAGCGCTGAGTTGTGGAAAGGCTTCTTGTTTGCCTCGCTGCTCTTCCTGCTATCCTGTCTTCAGTCGCTCCTCCATCATCACTACATGTTTCACTGTTTCACAGTCGGAATGAGACTAAAGACCGCCATCATGGGCCTCATCTACAGGAAGGTAACAGACAGACACACTGGCAGATCAAGAAGAGAGAGAGAGAGAGAGAGAGAGAGAGAGAGAAACGGGTAACACAGACTGAAGGAAGTTTTTAATTTTAGATTGATCTCAGATCTATGTTAGTGTTTATTTGTAGATTAAAGGAGGATAGAGATATCTGCTTAGCTCATTTCTTTTTCCACACCAACAGACTTCTTTCAGTTTCTAACTTGCAGCCTTCAACCAACAATGAGTCAAGTGACCACTTGAGGACTTTTATCAGACTTTACACGACACAACAGGCTTTATACTACTTTGCGATTTGCAATAATACTCCTTGGTCCCTGGAAACAGTGATGTAACTGGGGTTCACTTTCTAACATTTCATGCTCATTCATTGTCTGCTTATTTGCAGTCATGTATTTGAATCCTCAGAATCAAGAGTCAGCCAGAGATGTATTATTATGAACTGGATACAGCATACAAAGACCCCCTTTTAGTCCAGTGACAATGCTTGCCTAGCACATATATCAGGTTTACTTCCTGGATATGTGGCCCACTGAATATGTGCAGTAGTGTTTTCCACCTTGCCAGTGCCCACAGGTTCCCAATAAAGTTTTCTGTGTTTGAATCCTCAGTGTTTGCTGATCAGCAGTGCAGCTCGGCAGCAGTGTACTGTGGGAGAAATCATTAATCTGGTTTCAGCCGACACTCAGAAGCTAATGGACTTTGTAGTTTATTTCAACAGTATTTGGGCCACTCCCATACAGATCACACTGTGCTTCTATTTCCTGTGGCAGGTAAAACACAACATTAACACAACATACACAAAGCATTAATACAGCCGCTGCCCCTTTAAAAGAAACAAAATATTTTATTTATTTTGTGTTGTGAATTGTTCATGTTCGGATTAGGGCTGTATCTATTTTTTCATACTTAAATACCTTCCTGACATTTTAGCAGGGTATACAGTATTATTATGTATTTTGTATGTATATTATTATTCTGAATTTGGTATATTTGTCTAAAACTTGAATAAAACAGCTGAACTTGACTGTACTCCACTGCACACTGTACTCCCTCAATGTAGGCAGAGCTGACTGTCATAGCAACACTATTCCTGCAGTTACAAAACAACACACACTCAGGAGCTCTGCTTGAGGTTTGAGAAGGATGCTTACATTTAGGCATATTAAGCCTATTAATGCATTCACCTCATAAATAATGGTACATTGCTCTCCCCTACATGAAATATATAAGCTGCTTTTAATATTAAAAAGTATCAGTATCGATATTGGTGATTCTGGCTGTAAATTACTTTGTGTCATATTGAAAGCAAATTTTGTGGTATCACCACCTCTACCACTCACACATTCACCATCACTTTCAGCCAGCATTTAATTTGCCACTTAATGCTTGCTAGAGTTAAACATTGCTACAATATGCTACTCTGACCAGTCAGCTGTCTGTAGCGTTTGCTGGCTCACCTTAATCAACGGGAGTAAATCCAAAATAGGGGTATTCATCTTTCTTCCTGGTTAGTAACTTTATCTTCCAGACAGTATGTTTCTCAGCTCAGCTTATCCACCAGTAGACCAGACTGATGGCTGGTGGTGCACACTGTGCACTACAATACAGCATCTCCCTATCAATTAAATAGAGTGTCCTTATTTATGACGGCACTGAAAGTCGTATCATTGGAATTTCATAATACTCTGGTATACTGTTATATGTTTATACCACCCAAGCCAATATTCAGAAGTTTTTGTTCAAAGACTTGTATCTTGATTTTTTTTTTGACAATATGTGTTAGCTTAAAATTTCCTTGTTTTTCCACCAATTTTCTGCTATATTTCTGCCATTGTTACAGTGCAGACGTTACTGATGATATGCCATTCACGTAAAACAATTACTCAATTCCTTCTCTGTATTTCATGATGTTGCACTGTCTTGTCAACACAAAGTGTATTTGTTGTACCTCTGAAATGTCGTTAAATACTCGTTGCAGTAATCAGACAGCTTTGCAGTTAGCCTGGCCACATGCTAACTGGCTAGCCTAGTTAGCTTGCCATGTATTAACTGTGAGCATGCAGTTAACGTGGTTACTGCAACAGTTGTTTAATCTTCACACAATCTTCACAGCCACACAGAGAAAATGATGATCACATTTTAAGAGCCCTTAAATGCTTGTAGTTAATGTTGGTGATAGGTTTCTGCAGTATAAAGGTATTACGGCATACCAGGACATTAAGAAATCCTGACTGTGTGATTTTCAGTACTGTCATAAATACATATGCTCCTATTTTCATTAAACAGATACTGATATGCTGTATTGTGGTGTGCAGCTTATGCCACCAGGGGTCAATCTCTGTGCCTTGGCAGAGGTGAACAGACAAACATAGCTTTCATGTGAAGAGGAAACATGTCATCTTGGTCATAAAATGACAGGCCTAACTAATTAAAATGAAGAAAAATACATCTGCCCCTGTTTGGGATTATGTTGGATTGAGTCAGTAATAAAGGTAAGCTAACAGACATGCAGACTGCTGACTGGCCAGCGTTTCATCATGAGTGTGTAAGTTTAGCAAGCATCAAAGATCAATTACTGGTGAGTTATGGTGAATGTGTGCTCAGTAGAGGGAGCAGTGAAGTGGAAAATGTCCACACAGTAAATTTACAGTTTAGGTTTGAGTTTGTCAGTGAATAAAGACTGCAGTTTCTCAAGACTGAAGTGGAGCTCCTGCAAGTGTTGTTTTTCAGCTGCAGGAATAGTGCCACTATGATGATCAGCTCTTGCCAATGTTATGGAAGTATTAAGTACAGTGGAGTACAGTGTAGTTGAGCCGTTTTACACCAATACAGCCCTGTACGCCAGTAATATTTCAGAAGGGTATCAAGGTATAAAAAATTAATACTGCTCATACCTAGTTGGTAACAGTAACAAGTCACAGAGCTGAAATGAAAACAACATATACAAACACAAAATAGGTTGGTTGTAGGGCCGCACGATATTGGAAAAAACTGACATTGCGATTTTTTTTTAACCCTGCGATATATATTGTGATATGAAAAAATACAGGATATTTTTTTTTAGGATCATATCACAGTTTTGAGTCACAGATTGGATCATTTTTCGGATCAGCAAAAAAAAAAAAAAGTGGTGACATTAGGGTTTAATTATTTTAAAAATGCATTTGTCTTTGATCTTTGTCTGTCTGTAATTATCACCACAGTTATGTAATGTAATAGTATAATAGAAAGATAATAGTAATGATATTGGTAATAATATTAAAAAACTTGCTGTACTATGTATATACTATACATATATTAGATCATTATACACTGTACAGTATAATACACAACTACGCTCTGTAGTCTGGCTCAATGTCCCGCCTACAGCACAGCACATCTGATTGGTTAGAAGTCATGATCAATCAATCAGCAGACACACTGTGTCACAGATGGGGTGAGACAGAGCTGCACCGGTGAGCAGAGAGGAGCTGTGTAGAAATTAAGACAGCTGATATCACCAAAGTTTCAATGAACATCACAGTTTTATGATCTGTTTCTTTGGTGATAGCATAGTTACATCAGTGAAAAAAGTTATGGTCTGGATTTCACTCAAGGCGATGTGACAGCTTTTAAATCAGTCGCTCTTCACAGAGATGAGCTACACACAGCAACATCTGTCCTGTCTGTTCACTGCAACTCTACATTGAGATTTCAGGTATTATAACTTATACAAAAGTAACAGTGACACTTCCAGTGGCGCGGCAACTAATATAGCAGCATCGACCGACATAAAAGCCCGCAATTCAAGTTCCTAACTCGAGGAAAAGTGACTCATATTAAAAATAACAATGAGTGGGAATAAAGGTAGCAAAGGGAGAGTCATTACACGAAGTAACAAGGAGCTAGAAACACGAAAAGACGGTGACACGAGCAGGGCCTCTACAGACGAAAATGGCGACAGGGCGGAGGACTCCCCAGCCACACTTAACTCCCTTCGACAAGTGGTGAGCGAGGTGGTAGCTGAAGGTCTGCGGGACCTTACATCTGAGATGAAAAAAGAGCTGTCACAAATCCGACTCAGTTTTTGAGAGGATATGAAAAAACAACTGGACGAGCTAACGGCTGAAATCAACCAGCAAGTTAAAGCCGCCTCAGGTCAGATTGAGGAGGTCGCCAAACGATTGGGAGAAATGGAGGAAAATATGGTAGCGACCGAGTCCTGGGACATTGGAGTTAAAGACATGCTTATCCAGCTGCCTAACAATCAAAAGTAACTTCAAGCTAAGGTCGTTGACTTGGAAGGACGCTTTCGACGTAATAATATTCGGATCTATGGTATCCCAGAAAACGCAGAGGGCTCCTCCATGATACGATTCATGGAAAACATGATCAAGTCGGAGCTGGGGGACATTACTGGCCTGCGCCAGGAGCAAAGTTTGGGAATTGAAAGAGCACACCGAGCGCTAGCTTCACAGCCGCCCGCCGGAGCACCGCCACACTCTACGGTGGTGTGATTCCTACAGTTCACTGTCAAGGAGAAAGTCCTCCAGGCCGCATGGAAGAAAAACATTTGTGTTCAAGAGAGATGAGTATTTTTCGACCATGACTACGCTGAGCCTGTACAACAGAGAAGGAAGGAATACACGCCGATTAAACGAGCACTCAAGGAAAACGGGATCCGTTTCCAAACTCCACTTACACAGATGCGGGTGCACTTTGACTCAGGCACGGTCACATACAACAGCGCTGAGGCTTGAGAAAACGGGGTCTCTCAGTGGGACCTATATCGGCGAACAGACTCAAGGCCATCACCGTGGAAACCATCAACAAGCTCCTGCCGTGGAGCACGGCGGGGCCGCGAGGTGTCAACACGCAGAGCTACCAGGAGAGCATTCGCAAGAAGCTCAAAGGATTTCAGAGGCAGGATCGAGAGGACGCCGCAACGGATGAGTAGTGCTTTGTGAATCTTACACTGTTACATTTGAGAAGCAGTAACACACATTTCTTTCCTTTTAAGTTTAGACTGAGTATAACGGCTCCTCATTAAACAGAACTTATATTTTTCATATAAGTTTTTTATATAACTTTATATATTTTTTTACCATGGCCTATTGGCATGATGAGTCTAGGGAAGACTAACGTTACTTTCTAGGACCTCCCATACAACTTGGATTATTACAACGAGCCGATGCAAGTAACCAGCCACCAAACCCCACCCCCCCTTTTTTTTTATTTCTTCTTTTACTGTCAAGAGGGGCCACTTAGTGGCTTTTCCCCCCCTCCACACAGAGAGGTAATTAGGAACCTCTAAACTGGAAGCCCTGGTTTGTTTTATTGTTATGTTCAATATAAGTTCTACAGATGTTCTAATGTTGTTTGTTTATTTGAGGTCTGGGACTTGGTTACCACAGGTACAGGAATTCATGTTTAGAATGGCTAGTGAACATGCAATATTATAATATACAGTCTTTGAATGTCAACGGTGTAAACAATCCCATAAAAAGGGGAAAATTAATTGCTAAGTTAAAACGGGAGAAAATCAATATTGCTTTCTGGCAAGAAACACACTTGTCTAATGTGGAACACGATAAATTGAAGAAAATGGGCTTCAGAAATTCATTTTTCTCCTCATATAGTGCGGGAAAAAGAGAGGGGTTGCAATATTAATTTCAAATTCGGTTTGTTTTGAACTTGTCTCAGAACATATAGATAAAGAGGGCAGATTCGTCTTAGTAAAGGGAAAACTGGAACATAAAGAAGTAACTCTTTGCAACATATATGCTCCCCCAGGCAGCGATATCACTTTCTTCAGGAAAATATTAAATTTGATCGCCACAGAAACATATGGTACCCTCATATGTGCAGGAGATTTTAATATACTTCTGAACACAAAATTAGACACAACTAACAAAATGAGAAGAAAGAATCCTTTAGAAAAAGAAATAAACAAGATATTGCAGGAATTAGGACTGATCGATATATGGCGGTATTTACATCGATTTGATAGTGAATTCACCTTTTACTCTGCAAGACATAATATTTATTCAAGAATTGACTATTTTTTCATGTTTAATAAAGACTGCCATAAAGTGAAAGAATGCCAAATAGGACCAAGGGATATTTCTGATCATTCTAGCCTGCACCTGAAATTACAATTAGAGAGAGGGCCAAAGACTACACTATGGAGACTGAATACGAGCCTATTGAACAGGAATACTTTTAAAACGGAGATGACCGAAGAATTAAAAGCATACTTAGAACTTAATGACAATGGGGAGGTCAATCCAGTCATCCTATGGGATGCAGCTAAAGCCTTCCTTAGGGGGAACATTATAGCTTTGTCAGCAAAGTTAAAAAAGATTAAAACCAAGAGGCTGTCAGACCTGCAAGATCTACTAAAGAACCTGGGGCAAGCCCATAGTAGCAACAAGGACCCTTCTATATTGGCACAAATGAGGCCAATTAAGCAGGAGATTGACAAAATCCTTAGTGAGGAAATTGAAAAAAAGCTTAAATATTTAAAACAAAGGTACTATGAAGCAGGATCTAAAGCATCTAAACTACTCGCATGGCGAATCAGAAAACAGCAAGCAGAAACTACAATTCATAAAATCAGGGACCCCCAAACAAATAAAATAACTACAAAACTGGAAAGAATCCAAAAAGCCTTTGAGACATATTACAAATCATTATACACACAACCAGATAAGGCCGACAGGCTAAAATACAAACATTTCTGGACTCATTAGACCTCCCTTCCATAGGTGAAAGTCAAAACAAAGAACTCATATCTGAAATTTCTATAGAGGAAATAAACTGTATAATTTCAGGTCTCAGTGTTAATAAATCAGCAGGTTGTGACGGATTCCCTTCAGAATGGTATAAGAGTATGAGAGAGCCATTGCTCCCTCTATTACAAGCCTCTTTCAATTTCACTCTAAAGGAGGGTTTCCTCCCACCGTCATGGAACGAGGCTTTCACATCAGTAATACCAAAGGAGGGAAAGGATAAAATGCACTGTAAAAACTATAGACCAATTAGTGTTTTAAACACAGATTATAAAATTTACGCTGCCATATTTACCAAGAGATTGCAAACAGTAATGCCTTTCCTGGTAGAAGAGGATCAGACAGGCTTCATAAGGAACAGGCAAACACATGACAACATAAGGAGAGCCCTTCATATAATTGATCACATTTCCAAAGAAAAATGGAGTGCTGTCCTTCTCAGCCTAGATGCTGAGAAGGCATTTGACTCAGTTGGTTGGGACTTCTTATTTCAAATTATGAGCAGACTTGGATTTTGTGAATTATTTATACAATGTATCAGAACCCTCTATTCCTCCCCAACAGCAAGAATAAAGATTAATGGAAGTCTCTCAAACTCGATAAGGCTACAACGGGGTTGTAGACAGGGGTGCCCCCTTAGCCCCTCACTTTTCAATTTGTTTATTGAACCACTGGCCCAAGCCATCAGAGAGGAGACGGCATTGGAGGGTGTACGTATAGGGGGTGTCGAAAACAAAATTTGTCTTTACACGGACGACGTGTTAGTAACACTCAAAAACCCTGAATCTGGCGTACCACTGCTAATGAATATCCTGGGAACGTATGGGGAATACTCCGGTTATGTGCTTAATGTTCAAAAAACCCAAGCTCTAACCTTGAATTATACTCCATCACAAGAACTGTTAGAAAAGCATAAATTTAATTGGTTTCAGCCACATATTAAGTATCTAGGTGTTTTTTTGACAAAGAATTTGGCACAACTGTATGATGTTAATTACAAGCAGCTTAACAGGAAGGTGTATGATGAACTGTACAGGTGGGCCGTGCTTCCCCTCGACCTCGGCAGCAGAATAAGGATTATTAAAATGAACATCCTCCCAAGATTGTTATACCTGTTCACAGCATTGCCAGTGGAGGTGCCTTTTAAACAGTTTAGGGAATGGGACAGGCACTTGTCTAGGTTTATTTGGAATAATACAAGACCCAGAGTTAGATATTCAACGTTACAGCTGCCCGGGGGGGTGGGGGGCATGGCCCTACCTTGTCTTAAAGACTACTACTTATCAGCACAGCTGAGACCCCTTCGGTGTTGGTGTAACCCAATATATGAGGCTAAGTGGAAAGACATTGAGTTATCTTTAATGGACATACCTATACAGTCAGCATTGGGATGCCTCAGCAAAATAAATGAAATACTTCTGCTCCAAAATCGGTGGGTTGCATTCTCAGTGAAAACGTGGTTAAAAGTGGTTAAGAGATTTAACCTCCACAGAGAGATGAAGCTGCTGTGCTGGCTGGCATATGACCCACACTTCCTTCCAGCTACTCTAGATCACAGATACAGACGATTGGCTAAGCAGGGCATCACCTCTTTATGTCGGATAGTAACAAATGGAGTGTTTAATGATTTCGAGGATATACGCCAGACTTATGAGCTGGACAGGGGAGATTTTTACCGGTGCCTACAGATCCGAAATTTTTTTTTTACGCAAATAAGGACTCATGACTCTTTTGAGCCGTCAAAAATAATCCAGCTATTTATTGATGCATATAATTCAAAAAACAGTAAAGGCATCATAGGCAAATTATATAAGGGATTCACTTTAATGAATAAAGACTCAACAAACTACATTAGGGAGCGCTGGGAAAAGGAATTAAACATGGTAATAGCTGAGGAAGCGTGGGCTCATGCATGGATAACTTGGTCAACTACTACTAATTCACTGCTTTGGAGAGATTTCTGCTGGAAAACTTTGATCCTTTTCTTTATCACTCCAACCAAAATTCTAAATTAAGCGGACTGCAGCACTTCTGCTGGAGGGAGTGTGGTCAGGTTCCCACAGACCATGCACATATTTTTTGGTTATGTCCATATGTTCAGCCTTTTTGGAAGGAAGTGGGCAATTTAATATCAGAGATTCTGGACTTGAAAACGGATCTTTCCTTCGCACTGCTATACCATGGACATACCCCTCAAGGTCTCAGTAAAGGAGATGTGTATCTTTTGAGGATTTTTGTGGCTGCAAGTAAAAAAACAATAACAAAGTGCTGGCTTCGGAAGAACCCCCCCACCATCGCCGCCCTCATCAACATAATCAACTCTATCCGCCTTATGGAGAAGATGACTTTCACTCTTCGACTCCAAAAGGAGAAGGGAGATGCATATTGGCACAAATGGGATTGTTATAATTATAATCATATAGACATTCACTAACAGTAATCATAACTTCTTGTCACTTCAAGTCAATTTGAACACTGACTGAACTGTACTTGTGATCCTGTTTTTTTTTATTGATCATATCGCACGCGGTTACGTCCCAGACCCCTTGTTATTGTTTCTGTTGTTGATGCTTGCTTGTTTTTCTTGCCTGTGAAAAAACTGAAAAATAAAAGTTAAAAAAAAAAAAAAGTAACAGTGACAGTAAAACTATGATGCTCACATGTGGTCCAATTCAGATCTGGCTTTGCATTCGTCGTACTGAGCTGTGTGGTGCCGACGTAAATGGTCAAACAAATTAGTTGTGTTACCTCTCACAGAACACAGAACATGTGTTTGGTCAATATCATCCTTCTTGTAGCGGAAATAATTCTAGATAACTGATGTTGCTTTTCTTTTTGGCACCAAGTCTTCGTTTTTGGCGATTTTCTCTTGTTCGTTGCTCATTTTTCAATGTTGTTACCAGCGACTCACTCCATATGCAGGGGCATGGTCCGCTTTGGCAAACTGATTAAGAATGATTGTGACTGGTGGATCGCTGCACGCAGTGTGTGTCAGGTACCCTTAAAATTAAATGAGAACACGTTTAGTTCATTTGCCTCCTACATTGCAGGACCTGCGATGTGACTATTGTACATACGTACATTGCGATGACGGTGCTCATATGATATATCGTGCAGCTCTAGTTGGTTGACTGGTTGATTGATTGAAAGCCACTCTGTGACTGACTGACTGACTGATTGATTGATTGACAGCTCCTGGGTCCACCTGCTCTTGCTGGCATCACTGTCGTTGTTCTGATCTTCCCCCTGAATGGATTCATTGCTAAAGTGAGAAGCAAACTGCAGGTGAGAGAACAGTTTCATTCTATTTCTTTTAGATCCAAATAAGGTAGGGCTGGGTATTGTTTCAAAAATTGTGATAACAGTACCAGTGCCAATACCCTAAAAGTGAAATGTGGAAAAGAAAATAGGGCCCACGTTTAAAAAGAAGAGAACTGGTTTTCAGTTTAAATTACAACTGTATCAGTTCAACTGGTTCAAAGCTGAACAACATTTTGCTTCTTAGGAAGTTCAGATGAAATTCATGGACGGTCGGATCAAACTGACGAATGAGATCCTGAGTGGTGTGAAGATCCTTAAGTTTTATGCCTGGGAGGAAGCTTTCTTGCAACGTGTTGGTGTCCTGAGAGATGGAGAACTCAATGCCTTGAAGAAATCTCAGATTCTCTACTCTGTCTCTCTGGCTTCCTTCAACTCCTCCTCTTTCCTGGTGAGTCTGACAGTCTGATGAAGTGTTCAGGACTGTGGCTGCCTGGTGGCAGACGCTTAAAATCTGACACACCTTCACAGCCTCACAGTTTCTTTGTACAACTGTCTGTGGAGTTTAGTGGAGTTTGTTACTTTCTCTTCATTTATTCAGGGAAGCTTCCATGACAGCCCTAATGCACAAAAAGTGATAATTTAAGCACGTCATTAGATGGATGTAAATTGATGCTCCTATGGCGCACTGCAGGCTTCAGATTAGCATACATCATAAAGATGAATACAGAGAGATAGCATTTAACCGGCTCAGTTCATCATAGTGTACAATAATTAATTGATGATGTTAAACACTGTCTGAAAAATACTGTGTATTAAGAGCCTTTTTAAGTCATCACAGTCTACAATTGCCAGATCATATTTGAAATGCTGGTGAAATGTCACTGTGCACTGTGCAATACGAACATTGCACATTAACCTACAAAACATGACAGCAACTCACTAAATGCTTCAACCTTTCAGAGAAAAAAGGATCACATTGTCTGTGGGCAAACAACATTGTTTACCTGGAGTTGATGTTAGCTGCCAGCTTGCTGCACCACATGGCTAATGTTAGTGGTGCTAGCAGCAGCAGCCTGCGCTGTTTGCAGGTGAATGTCCATGTCTCTGCTGAATGTAGTTATGCATTGCTCTAGCTGAGTGGTTATAAACCAGTTTATTATGTCACAGCCTATTATCAAGCTTATTTCCATTTTATATATCAAAACACCGATAAAGCACGCTGGTTTTACAAGCTGTCATGTGTGCTACTTTGAAGATAATCACATCCCAGGTTAGGATGGCCATTGGGACTGAGTCAGATGGGCTAGCCATGACTAGTGGTGGGTGGCTGCATAACACCTCAGAAGCAACAGTTAACTGGCATTGTACATGAATAAAATATTGCTAAATAGTTTAATTGACAAGTATTTCTGGAGCTGACTAGCCAGGATGGCAGTGTTTAATCATCAACAAACAAATCAAAAAAATCACACACCACATACAGTAATATTACGTTTCATGATCATAAAAAGTTTTTTCTATCATGTCAACACATCTGTCCATATTCATGCTTTCTTCCTTGCCCTGCTGTCCTCCCTGCTTTGGATCGGGGGTTTTTGTCTTTTTTTTCTTTTACCTGGTTTTAGGTGGTGCTGTAGCTCCATCATCAAAAAACATTTTTCCTCATTTGATGAGAAAAAATAAATAAATGAAGAAAGAAAGAAAAAAAGAAAATGAATATGAGATCATGTACCGTATATTACACTAGTATTTTTGCATTCACAGCAGTGTCATTTTTGGCAGCCATTTTTGATTTAGTTTTAGTCTTAGTCTTTTGGACGAAATGCTTATTAGTTTTAGTCACATTTTAGTCATTTCTGTTCTTGATAGTTTTAGTCTAGTTTTAGTCGACGAAAAACTAAAAGGGTTTTAGTCATTAATTTTAGTCAAAAAAAAAAAAAAAAAAAGACTTTAAAACAGGGGTGTCAAACTCAATCACCAAAATTTAAAACACAGTCTAACAGGATTAACATTCATTGAACAGTCTAAAACTGACTATGTTTTATTCAGAAATATGAATTTGAACAGCCAAACTGCAACAACTCTTTCCTCAATAAAATAAATAATACATTTTAAAAAATTTTCTTCAACAATAACAAAGTAAAACGAGAATATTTCAGCTCAGAATATTTAAGCTCACATATCCAGGTGGGGGTTACATTTGAAAATGCTTGCTTTTTGTTTGGACACAAGATATCGCACACTTTAATCATGCAAACAATCAATGGCACTACATTTGACATAAAAATATGCTCATATAATAATATTACAAACCCATCAGCCCATTAGGTACAGATGAACATATTGACCTGCTCAATTTAACATTAAGGCCAAAACGCACTGAAAACTTCAATAGAAAAGTCAACTGTAGCTTCTATGGTGCACTGCAGGCTTCAGATTTAAAATTTAACACCACAGAACCAGCAGTATTTTAGGAAAAGGTTAAACTGCACACTGACACACACTGAGGAGATGAAGAGGAGAGACAGAGTCTGGACTCTTCATCATGACTTACAATAATGCAGCAATAAAGTATTTAAAAGTACACATATCAGACTTGGAGTAAAAGAAAAAACGCGCACCACAGAAGTGTACATTAATATTATGATTCATGATCATAAAAACTTTTTATGTCAAGTTGACACATCTGTCCATATTCACATTCTCTCTCTCTCTCTCTCTCTCTCTCTCTGTCTCTCTCTCTCTCTCCCTCGTGGGTCAGTCTTATTTTTATTTTTACCTGGTTTCAGGTGGAGCTGCAGCTCCATCAGCACTCACTTATCTCCCTCCTTATTTACTTGTCTTTCTTTACATTGAGTCAGTTGCCTAAACAGACAAGCCTGTTTACATTGTTGTTTGACAGAAGCTCGCGTCTTCGCGACTGTGACATGATTTATTTCTGGAGTTGCGCAACAGCTGTCACAGTGCATTGTGGGACTTGTAGTATGAGTGGTGAGAATGCTATTTACCGATGGGCCATTCATAATAGACACATGAAATTATCATGCAGGCCGTATATAATTTGAATCCGGGGCCGCGGGTCATCACTTCTTTTCCGCCCACCAAGCCCTTGTGCTGACGTTGCCCCCATGGCCCATGAACTGTGTGTGACTGCTCTGGTGTGCACTGTGGGCATCACCAAACAAGTACGGGATGCAGGTGCACTGCTGATATCTTCAGCATTTGACAGACAGATTGCACGTACAGTTGGACGAAATGCCATGCATTTTGATAGTCCTAAAGCCAACCCACTAACATTTTCATCTCGTCTCATCAACGAAAACAACATATACGTCTCGTCATATTTTCGTCATCAAAGAGCTATGTTTAGCTCGTCACTGTCTCGTTTTAGTCATGAAAAATAGGTGCGTTAACGAAAACATTTCGTCATCGTCATTGTTAACGAAAACAACACTGATTCACATCTCATATCACTGAAACCTGCGTAGCTATTCTACACACTTTGTATATCGAGCAAAGCTCACAGAGCAATAACTTGCACAACCCCCCAAAAGCAAAACAACTTGTATTCATGCAGTTACTTACTTTACCTGAGAACAATAGCCCCCCACCCCAAAAAACATCTGGTGTTCATGCAGTTACCCACTCTACCTGAGAGCAAAGCCCTCTACCCCTGACCCCACAGCTGTGAAAAACACCTTTAAAATGGTTTATGTGTGCATGTGTTTTTTTCCCCCTTTTGGGTATCTGCACAAATAAGCACCAAATAGACAAATAAGTAAAGAACTACTATGTACATATTTTCATTTCTTCATATTGTGGTGTAAAATCTGAAAATTAAGACAGACACCATGACCAAGATTGTCTTTGTGATGTTTTAATCGAGCTTTGCAAAGGATCAGTACACAGTCACACACAAAGTGTAAAAGGAACTGATAAATGAGTCAAGAATGTAAATGTAAATGTCTTACAGGGTTAGGAGATGAAGGAGGTTGGGTCAGGATGGACCTAAACTGCTTATCGGGAGAGTCGGGATGTGATTGTGTTATCAGAAGTTGTTCTTCCAAAGAGAGAACAACTGTGTGTTCAAGGACCAGTAACCAGTTAGTGCCTGACAGAACATGAGAAATAACTAAGAGGAACAACACTGACCAGTTCGGTGTATAATTTTCCCACTACAATATTCACATTTTTCATATCATATATACTGGAAATAAATATAGGCCACTTAGTCTTCAGCTGAATCAAGTCCATCTTGATAACTAAGGATGTTCAATCAATCAGTTTTGTGCCCCTAACTCCTACTCATCACTTTGAAGAATAATTTCAAGTGTTCTTTCTGTAGAAATTCGCCATGCTGAAGATATTTCAATCGTGTGTGCTCCTCCTCTGTCCTGGGTGTACTTACACAGACACTCTCACACTCAATGTATAAAAATGTAAACGACTACATATCCATGGAATAATTCATGTGTCCTGGGCACACACCTATCCGTGTCAAATGCACAAATGAGAATCTGCACATTATTTATTGGGTATACACGACTCTATTCTTACTTTAGGTGCCTCAGTAGTGATAGTGTAGTTCCTCAGATACAGTGATATGGCAAGCCTGTTATTCCATTGTGTTCAGCTTTTGGAGACCTAGTGCTGCCTGTTACACACATACCATGCTTGTTTTTCTACCTACTTTAAGGTGTATTTCCCTGTACTGATAGGGTGCATTTTATGGCACAATGGATACTTTTACTTTTTTTAAAGAGCCTATAATACTTACACACTTTTACTCAAGTAAGGTTTTGAACTCTGGGCTTTTACTTGTAGCGGAGTTTTCACAGTGTGGTAGTAGTGCTTTTACTGAATTTAAGTATATGAATACTTTATTCCTCACGGCTCACCTTTCTGAAGATCACCTGGTCCTAGTGTGAGGCTGAAGTCCACTGTCACTATGTTGTCCACAGAGAGTTTATCATCTTCCATCTGATTGTTGTATGTTTAAGATGTTGGCCTGATCAGGTCCAGGTTCTTTAACTCTCAGCTTTTCTTGTAATGTTCTCCATCCAAAAGATGTTACAAATTGTTCATAATAGCAAAAAATTTGGATGGAGGAAAGAGATGATCACCTCATCAAGCTTTGTCTGTATGGCACAAGGTTTTTTTTTTTTTTTTTTTTTTTTTTTGCTAATTGACTCTCTCTCTCCCCTCCCTATCTCCCACTCACACACTCCCACACACTCCCTTCACACACGTCTTTTTGTTTTCATTGCTTAATCAATATTAGAAATGCAACTGTAGCAAGTAATTCACTGCAATTACAAATTTGGTCCAGACAGCACAATAGAAGTCGTCGTAAGTTTCATTTCATCTCATCATGAATCTTTGGTCTGAACTGGCTTTCATGCAACACTCCTAAATGAACTCTTTAGGTTGGGGAAACAATTTGCTCAAATGATTAATTTGAATCTTAAGATGATTTGTGCAACTGTGCACAGGTCATCATACTCACACAGCTGCCACACATACCTGGAAGCTGCTCACTATAACCAGTCTTTGACCTGCTGGTCTTTGAGAAGCTCTACTGGAGCAGTTGAGTTTGTTTCAGGTAGACTGTCTCCTCTCTGAATCAGAGCAGATCATCAAAGCATCATTCAGGCCAGAGTCATTCTTGAGTTCGATATGGGTCCACATGGCTTTCCACCAACATGTGTTGTCAGTCCTAGACAATGAACATGTGAATAAATAAAAGTAAAATAATCTGATTCCTCCTCATTTGATTTGATTTCAGTTCATTTTAATTGTCAAACGTCTTGACTAACAAACCAACATCACTAATAATCACAATTATTAGACATCATCATACATTCTCCATATCTCTGTCTCTATATAATGCATACATAATGTTGCTAAGACCTCACTCTGTCAAGAATATATTTCAATTGTATTTAGATTAGATTAGATTATCTGAGGGCAGGGTGTTCCCATGGCTACCCACAGCTGATAACCAGGTGTTTGAACTTGTTTCAGGTGTTTTTTATCAATGTTTTCTGCTGACAAACAACATATTTGACTTTTAATCTGTGTCATCTTTTCTCTCAGATTAACTCTAGATCATATGTGTGTAACAGAATGTTTTACAGATATTTTTTTTTTCTCTGATCAGATCGCCCTCTCAGTGTTTGGAGTTTATGTCTTGACTGATGAGCGAAATGTTCTGGATGCTCAGAAAATCTTTGTTTCTGTCGCCCTCATCAACATCCTGAAAACTCCTCTGAGTCAGCTTCCCTTTGCCATGAGCACCACCATGCAGGCAAGTCATAGAAATTCTTTCAAATCATTTTTTTACCAAAATGTCAAAAGCATATTTCACTTCTGCAGCCACCTTAGTAAAGTCAAGGAAAGAAATTGTTTTTTGATCATTTTGATCTTAATTTACATTACATAGCAACTTTGTTCCTAGAAAAAGGAAAATCAACTCAACAAACTGAGAAAGTTTTAACAGTTTCTTCAATAAAATATATGCTTCCATTTAAAGTCTAAAGCCTAATTCCTGCTTCTTTAGTGTTGGTGGACTTAAAGTAGTGGAAATCATTTGTTAGTCAACACAGCGATTTAAATGGAAAGGTTAAAATCAATGGTCAATATATCTGATTGACTGACAGGTTCACGTTTACATCTGAATGTCAGTAAAACTGTATGTATGTTTTTCTCAAAGTCTGTAAATAGCGATCCAGACCCAGACGTTACAGTAGCAGGGAAAAGATTATCAGTAGTGCATGAGTTCAGATATCTAGGCAGTACAAGATGCACAGCTCACATTCGAAACAGAAGTTAAAAAATTTTCATTAGTTTTATAAATAAAGGAGCTTGTATACAAAAAAATAAAGCTAGATTTTCCTTGTAGGTAATGAACTCACACTGGAACACCAAACACATTTTCACACAGCATACATTAACTTTTTAACTTTTTCTTTGAGATAATGAAAGCCTCTGAAAGTTACATTTACATTTATGCATTTAGCAGACGCCTTTATCCAAAGCGACTTACAAAAGAGGATTAACAATCAAGCTACATAGAAGAGGCCCTAGAAGAGTATCACTAGATCAGGACAGGAGATGCTCTCTGAAGAGCTGGGTCTTCAGGAACTTTTTGAAGGCAGAGAGGGACGCCCCTGCTCTGGTAGCGCTTGGTAGGTCATTACACCAGAGTGGCACAAAAAGTTAGACCAGTTTATAAATAAAATTTCTAATGAATATAAAGTGTGTGAAAAGGTCAAAACAGTGTAACTGTACTTACCTCGTCTATCAGCATGTCAGTCAATCTCATGCTGACTGCACATCACCTAACTGGTGCCTAGGGTTGTTAATGATAAACATTTTTGGAATCTTATGTAATGCTCTTTTAAAAACAGTAGCTAAAAAGTCCAATTCACACAATCATTGCAAAATTTTAACAAAGTAGGATTTTTTTTTGTAAAATTACGATACAGAAAGAGCAGCTTTGGGCAGTCAGCCTTTTCCTGTGAAGCAGCACACACCTGGAACACTATACACATAAAACTCAGGAACATCACATCTCTTAACTCGTTCTGCAAATCAATAAAACGGTGGTTACTGGACAATCACCTATGTTATCTTGGTCTGGGCTCATGGTTATGCCCTCATCAGGGCTTATGTGCTCTTGTATAGTACGTTTTCCTTAATGTGCTTTGGTTATATGGTTACTGTCATTGCTAATTGTGCTTGTGTATTGTGGTCTTTGCTTATGTGAATTGCTCTGTGCTTTTGTGCTTCTGTTTGTGGTTATGTTTTGGTCTGTGTTGTGCTTTGTTTTTTTTATATAGTATGTTGTCTTAGGGTTGTGTGGTTATGTCATTCTTTAAAGATAGTGCTTTTGTCTGTGTATTATGTATCCCTGTATGGACATGCCATCAACCTGCCAATCACTATTTTATTAACTTTTCATCACCAAGGTCTCAAGATTGCATAAATGATTTTGAAGTGGATCTGATCAGTTGTCTGGGAGGAGTTTGTTAAAATACAATGTCAGGAAATGAAAAAAAAAAATAAAAATAGCACTGTAAATTAAAAATGCCTGACATTCTGTTGGGGTAGAGTATGACTCCAAGAATTTTTTTTGTACACCTAAACATGATACATGCACCTACTGTAGCTGAAATGTGCTATTGTGGTTTTAATGAAGATGTCAGCCAATAACTGTCCTTTTTTCCATCTTCTGTGAGCGTCTGTGGTTAAGGTTAGCACGCTTTGTACAGCATGAGTCTGTGAACAGCAGGTCACAGTGAAAGGAGTTGGGTTACCTTGCTGAAAAGTTGTGTGCCACATGTATGAGGTGATCCCCCTGTCATGAAATGTCCAAGACATTTTGTAGATGCACCTTTGAATTAAAAGTCAAGTTTTGTTTTGCCAGTTAAATGCTTTCAATGTGAAGTTGCAGCAAATCCTAAACTTTTTTTTTTATTATCAGATTTCAAGCATTCAAACACTGAGTTTCAACCTTGAAAGTTTTTTTTCTTGTTTCAAATAATGACATAATGCTAATCACATAGAAGAATGGGATGGAGGAAATGTTGGCCAGAACTACTACAGCTCTCAAAGGAAAGTAGGACAAACAAGAAATTAGTAGAAGTAGAAAGGAGGAGGACATTATATCAAGAATGAGGTTTTGTCACACCAGTTTGCATGCATATAGTACATTAATGTATAAATCTGCTGTAGGTAGGTATGAATATTGTGGATTACAGGTAATGGTGGAGCATGTATTTTTTCATTACTTGAGATGAACAAGAGAGACACATGCTTAAAACTACATTTCAAAAACACCAAATGACACTAGACAGAAGTATGACAAAGTCTGCCTTGTGCAGACTGGACAAAGGCTTTATACACATGCGGGTGCAATCCAGAGCCCCACTAACATTTGGGAATGCTAAAACAAAAATAAGGGGTTAGTCTCCATTTGTCACCTCTGACATTAACTCTTAAAAATATTGTATACAATTAAATAATGGTTAACTTACTTGTGTTACTAAGTCTCTTCCATGGTACAGTTTCCTCTGTGTTTCCTCGTGATGAACACATTGTTATGGAGCAAGCAAAGAACATATATAGTGGCTTGGTCAAACCAAATAACACGCAAGAGGAAAACAAGATGGACATTAACTCAAGGCAAAAACTAATTAAGCTAAATCCCCTCATCTGACTTGGCAACCAGAATTTAAAGGGATAGTTCACACAAAAATGAAAATTCAATCATTATCTACTTACCCTCATGCTGACTGAGAGTTGTGTTTACTTTGTTAGTCTGCAAAGCAATGCTGGAATTTCAAAGGAAAACAGTTATTAAATATGGCAAAATACACAGGAAAAATAAAGGAAAGGAAAGCCTTATTTTGCACTATCACCAGTCATGAGTGGTGATTGTGCAATACGATATATAAAAGTTTTGCATCTGTAGCTGCCCCTAGAAGTGAAATTACACAACTGAATATGTAAGCTTAGTGAATACTCCTGAACATGTCACGTTGATATCTCAATGTGTACATGAGTTATTGCAAATTTTTAAAATCCGCTATTTTGACATGAAAATTTTAAAAAATGTATATACCAAAAATCCTTTGATAACTTTAAATCAAGTTATTAAGTAAATAGATGGTCTTGATGGATCTGTGAAAATTTTGAGAAAATTGGGCAAAAGTCATAAAAGTTGGAGCAGAAAAGTAATTGAGCAAATATGCAAATAAATTGAACAATTAAAATGCCTTGCTCCAGTCAGTGCTCGGGTCCTAATAAATAAAACAACAACTAAAAACTACTACCTAGCACAACAGCAAAAAATTAACAAAACCTTGTAACTATGAAAAACAACATTGTCTATTGTCTGCATTTGGCAAGCAAACCGGTAAACTCTTGAATTGTGACAGAGGGGAGCAGGTTAGATAGAGAGATACATTAGATATATAATGAACAAAACAAAACCATTCAAAAAGCTTACATCAATGTAAGGCAGGGGGAGTCCTCAAACAAGCCAAGGAAAACCAAGCATAAAATAACTTACAGAGAAGGAAAAGGTGAATCAAAGGCAACCAAAAATTCAACAGAGGCAAAGGACAGATGCAAAAATCAAAGTCCAGGGAAAGTGATAATCCAAACGAATCCATACAGTGGAAAATCACAAGCAAAATGATTCCACAAGAAATCACTTGGTGATAGACAAACTGACGAGTACAAACCAGCAACTAAGGAGGAAAAGACACAGGATTAATAAAAACGGGTAGAAGTCGATGCTAAAGCGTCGATTCTGCTGCCTCCGCCTAAAACAGTTTAATACAACTGTGACTTTTTGTTATGTTCCCTACACCTGATTGAAACCAATGATTCATTATAAATCCTATTTGCAAGTGTCCCAGGAGTTTGAGAATTATGGCTCTATTGATACAGTATACAGTTAATGAGGAAAGACTGCAGGGAAAGAGCTATTACCTTTATTACCTAATCGTATCCAACATAGTTATTCAAAAATATATCAAAGTCAAATATAAAAAAGCTTTAAAATTGACCAAGTTATTGGCATGAGTGTGTTTTCAGAGACAGGTCTGTCAGGTGGCCATTTTGCAGCCATCTCGAAAGCGTTGGTCTCCAAAATTTAATCAGTTCATGTACCTGGTATAGAGTGTTAGCACACAAGATTTGGTGCAAATCCGTCCACCCATTCAAAAGTTATCGCGCAAACAAAAAGTCGGCCATCTTGAAAGTCGGCCATCTTAAAAGCGGTGGCCTCCAAAATTTAATCAGTTCATGTACCTATTATAGAGTCTTAGCACACAAGATTTGGTGCAAATCCGTCCACCCGTTCAAAAGTTATCGCACAAACAATAATCTGTGACGGAAGGACGGATGGACGGGAGGATGGACACACGGACTCACGTACGGATGGACAACCGGAGAACGCCGAAGGTGCTGGGCCGGAGGCATAATTACACTAGGGAGAGGGAGGATAACAAGACACAGGTGAGGGCAGTCAAGGACAGGTGAAAATAATCGGTGATCAAAAAGAGCAGGAAAACAGACAAAGAAAGGAAGTAAAAATAACTAAGACACTCAAGGCTTCCCTTTTGTGTCTTTGGGCCCTATCTTATGTCGATCTAAAACACAAGTGGTAGAGGTGCAGTGGATTTAATTTATCAAGATGTGTCCAAACCTTTGCCATCCTCTGCCAGGGGTGGGAGTGATATTTTACCCTGCCCTTTGCACTACCAGCACAAAGTGGGATACACCTATCAGGTGTGCCCAAGTGCACTCATTAATTTACAGGCGAGTTTGGGCTGAACTTGCAATAAACCAATCAGAAAGTCAGCTCTCATCACCTTTAAGAGGCAGGTGCACCAGCAGCACAAGCGGTGTCAGCATGACGGTGGATTTACCAGGAGGAAACAAAGAGAAAAGATTTTCAAAGCAAGGAGACAGATCTCCTGGTTCAAGAAGTGAGAGCGCGTACGAGCACAGTATATAAAGATGGCAAGATGTCTCCAAAGCAGCTTCATGTGTAAATTAGGGGTGGGCGATATGGCAAAAATATCATATCATGATTTTTTTATTATAAAATCACAATTTCGATTTTATCACGATCTTACACGTATTTTTGAGACTGGTCAGTGCAACCAAACCATTTCTGTATGTTAAACAGTCCTAAAAGTCTTGAACAGAACCATATCTTTTGCAAGATAACAGGTAACTGCTTCTGTTACCTCTTTCCACCGCTTGCTTGTCTTCTCATATGGAGTGCCTTTATCAAATGCCTGTGTTAACGTTGTCTGTTTGGGTCTAGCTGGTGCCTCTGGCTGCGGTGCTGCCTGCAGTCCCCTCACTGTTTGGTTCTCAGCATACTGTTTGGGGTGCTTTCTCTTCAAGTGATTGAACAAAAGTTTGTCGTGTTGCCATCTGACATGCAAACCGTCTCTGTGCAAACTTTGCAAATTACCTTTGTTTGCACTTTGTCATTTGGGGAAAAGCCAAACCAGTTTTTTTAGCAACCAACTGTGCTATCTTGTGCAAAAAACAGGTTTTGTCTGGTCTAAAGTGCAAGTAGCTTTTACTCCAATACACCGAGCACAAGATAGCAAACACACCAGGCCACGCCTTCATTTTGCTTTCATGTTTAGGCCTCTCACCCACAGCTGCACAGACCTGGCGCAAGTGCATTTGCTATCTTGCAGAAATGGTAAAATGGCACTGGCAATGGCTGGTGCCAGCAGTGCAAAAGCTTTGCACCAGATGTAAGATAGGGCCCATTTATGTATATAAAATACTATCATATATTAATTTAAAAACAAAGTAAATCTCCATACCAGCTGGTAGGAGCTTTGACTTGGTTGCATGTGCACAGATACATGCTGCAGCTATGCTAAACACATGCACGCAAACCCCAATTCCACACAGGAAGAACATGCAGATCCAATAGAAGAAAAACTAAATAAGAAACAAACAAATAGCATTGATTTGATGAAATTTTGAAGATATGTCTACATTAATCTGTTACACATGCACAAATTGAATAACAGCAGTCCCAGTGAGGAGAGTTGTAGTATAGTAAATCCTCCTATTGTACAGGAGCCCTGCAGGGTTGTGTCAGCTCTCCAGTCCTTTTTACACTGTACACAAATGATTGCACAAACAGCCACCCTGGGAACTTTGTTTTTAAATTTTCAGACAACATAGCTATCCTCAGTCTACTGTACAAAGATGCAAGCCAATCAGCATATTTCTGCGAAATAGAAAAATTTGCGCAATGGTGTGATGACAACCACCTTGTTTTAAACGTCACTAAAACTAAGGAGATGGTTCTGGACCCCAGGTCAGTGGGGGATCACAGTCCAGTGATCGTACATGGTACACATATTGAACATGTCTGCTCATATAAGTACCTTGGCGTGCACTTAGACAACACCTTTAGTTTTAAAGCCTATGTGGAAAATGTGTGTTGAGGGGATTATGTTTTTATTCTATCAGGCTGTATTGGAAAGTGTGGTCAGATATGGTATGTCAGCATGGTTTGGAAACCTTACCGTACAACTAAAATCTAAGCTGGCCCGTCTGGTACACACAGCCATGAAGGTGATGGGTAGAAACGAGTACCAGCCCCTCCAGTCAATCTATGAGCAGTCTGTTCTTCGGCAAGCTCACAGGATATTGACCGACCCATCATCACATATCCTGCATGTAGAATATGAGCTTTTGCCTTCCGGCAGACGATACAGAGTTCCCCGCTGTAAACTTAATCGATTTAAAACTCATTTGTTCCTACCTCCATCAAGCTTTTGAATAGTGCTGTTTAAGGCTGCAGGGATTGTGCAATAGTTTCATGGTGTTTTTTACCGCAGGGTATGTACAATCAGAGGTTGCGCTAGACTTTTTCATTGTCTGTCATTTTGACTGACAGGGTCATAAAAATCCCGTCATAATCTATTTTTACCCGTCACTTTAATTTTTAAAATAATAATAATTACATATTCAATAGCATTTACTTTTCATTCATTTTTAATTAATATTCAGTCCGAACAAGCTGAACAGAGAATCCACACCGTACCTCTTTTATCAACACCATCGTTATTGGGCTTTTTGAAGAAACTTCAGCTGCTGACACTCAGCTGCCGTGACACTAGGTGCGTTTGAGATGAGCCAGGCCTGCGCAGAATTGATCAGCGGTGATCGCCGCATAGTGCATGCCGGTTAGATTTGTGTCCGACTTGATCCCGACTTGCACTGACGTCATGCACATGTGGGCAACGATAACCTCACGAGATCGAGGCGGCCGCAGTTTGTAGAGTCAGATGCCGCAGCTGCCCTCCACCGACTGCAAACGCCTGGCTGTCACCTGATTGACAAGCTGACAGGCTCTGATTGGCTCCTAATTTTGACAACAAACACCACGTGTTGCATAAAATACTAATTTTCTGTGTAATTGTAATATTTAATGCTGGACATATTGGTCTTCTGTTGTGCAATGAAGTTTTAATCTGTCAGCAAGCAGATATTTTGTCTGATAATAATAAAGATTATATATATATATATGAATTATCAAAAGAACAGTTTAGTGCTTTACAAGGCAGATAAAAGAACAGATACAAGCGTCAAAAGGAGGATCGCTTCTATTTTAACTTCAATCAACGATCAAGAACGCACTTTATTTCTACAGCTATGATCATGATCTGCAGACTACAGGTAACCTACAGGTGATCTAATGGGATGTTCGTGTCTCTTCCTCTACTCTCTCGTAAGTCTACTGAAAACTGTCCGACTTGACTGCAGCTTTTTGTCTCCACCTCCTGCTGTGGCTGCCTGATCTCGTCTACTCTCCAGGCAAGACGCAGTTCATCTCGAACGCACCTAATAGCTAATTAATATGCTCACTCGCCACTAAGTGGTCAGGGCTGTGAATTGCAACCTGTCAAAATGACAGATGACCTTCAGATTTTTCCGTCACCGTTTAAAAAAAAAGACGGTCAATGACGGAAAATATTCGGTTAACGCGACCCCTGTGTGCAATATGTGTTGTGTATTTGTATGTGCAATATCTGTAATGTGCAATGTGATTATGTGCAATTTATTTATTATGTTGTTTGTTTTATCACACTGTGGAGGCATGTTGTGTGCAGCATTCAAGTCCAAAACAAATTTCCCTACGGGGACAATAAAGTATATCGTATCGTATCGTATTGTAACAGCACATTATTTCCCCAAAAGTAAAATACCAGCTGACAGATGTGATTTTATCCCAATTGATGTGTTAAAATAATGTAATGTAGTTACAGTTATTAAATGGTTAAATGTGTCAAAGGTGGAGAGACACTCTACCCACTCCTTTGGTCTCCTTTGACGTACCTAACTTTTCTATTTTTGGTTTGTAAAATGTCAGATTACTGTGTTTAATGTTTATATGATGTATCAATTATTTTTTCATAAGGCTGTCGTCTCACTCAGACGTCTGGGACAGTTCCTAGGCCAAGATGAATTGAAGCCCAACAACGTGGAGAGACTCCCTCATAGCACAGGTATGATATCACATGCACAGCTGTCCCGCTCTAGACAGAAGTCAGTTTCACCCGTGTGCTCAGTGCCTGTAAGCCTGTAAGCCTAGCTCCAGACAGAAGGAGAAAATATTTGTATTTCTTTTGAATGACAGGAATTTTAAATGACAAATAATACATATAATAGAATACTGGAATACTGCTTCCTATGATTGAAGATAGTGTGTGAGTGACCAGAATGTTTGAATGGGTGTGCAGAGCCATGTGGCATAAAGGTAATAATCAGTGGTATTTAAGGTGCAGTGTGTACATTTGTTGTTGTCTATGAGTCCCATTTTATGTAATTTATATTGTGTGATTTGCACTCTATGTAAAATTTTGTATTGAATAAATTTGGAGTTTTTGGACAGATTGAGAGGATGTTATTGCAAATGTGCATCCAGGAGTTGGTGTTGATGGTAATGGCTACATCTTTTTCCCAGTCTTGGACCAGTCTAGGGAGGTTATTAGGGCCCGAGCACCGAACCGGTGCGAGGACCCTATTGAAATCACAAGAATTATTATTATTATTATTATTATTATTATTATTATTATTATAATTATTAATATAATCGTTCACAATACTTAATCGCATTTTTGGGGGACTTGCCATATTCAGAGGACCGCCAAATTTGGTGGGCGCATCAGTCCCGGCAAAAAATTACGTATTTTAAGGGTCTCGGAAATGGGCATGGCGAAATGGCTCAATAGCGCCATCTAAAGACGAGCCCCGACGGCATGTTTGTCCGACATGCACAAAACTTGGTACGCAGATAGAACACACCGGGACGCACAAAAAATCCTGTTGGAGCCATGGGCTAAACCCTACAGGAAGTCGGCCATTTTCAAGTCAATGAACCACTGACTGAACATGCTTCATTCCCTCACAGTGAAATAGAGGCTCAGTGAGTACATCTCTGCACATTTGCTCGTAAATGACCGAGAGCTCAAGTGACCTGACTAAGAATGGATTGTTTCAGGTCGTGATTCAGTTCTGTTTGTTCACTTTAAACCGAACAAAACGTTTGCCAACATCACAGCACTAGTTAGACTTGCATTGAACTGTATGGTACCCTGTATTAGAACCACACAGAATCATATGCAACCATGTGGAATCATGTGTGGTGAAACCATGTTCTTTCTTCAGATGGAGACAGTGTGGTGATAAAGGGTGGGTCCTTCTCCTGGACGAATGATGGGCCACCATGTCTGCAGAGGATCAACATGAAGGTGAAGATTGGCTCCCTGGTAGCAGTGGTTGGCCATGTTGGCTCAGGGAAATCTTCTCTGCTTTCGGCCATGTTGGGAGAGATGGAGAGGAGGAGTGGCTCTGTCTCCGTCAAGGTGACAACAATAACGTATATTCCCAGACAGCACGCCTACATCTTGCCGACATCGGCACGATGAATAAAGTTACATCGCTGCGACATCGTATGGAGAGCGTTTGCTCATTGGGAAGACATCGCTGAGACGTCGGCATTTGGTCGAAAATGCTCTCCAGACAACGTTTGGCCGATGTATCAAAGCTGCACAGCGTAGCCTCTCTACAGCTTCTATGACCTTTATTTATTCAGGTCGAATCATTCTATCAGCAAATATCTCATATCTCATAATATCTATCATAATATCTCATCTTACATGTTATAGGAATATGGTAATATGACAATAAAAAACAATATGCTTGACCATCAAAATAGCTTCCTAATTTAGTGTGGTAATAAAATAAAGAGACACGAACGATTCAAGTTAATGATCATACATTTATTTTGGACTGCATAGTCAAAACAACTCCAGCACAGAAAAGATAACCAAGACAGAACATATAAAAACATACAGGTGGCCGGTCGGGAGACTCACACGGACAGCACGGTCTGGACTGCTGGCAGATTTATGAGCCTGCAAAGGGGAGAAAAAGACAAAACACATGAGCCCATGTTGTTCAATAAACTTATACTATACAATATTATACCCATACTTCACAAATAAACACGTACAAATAGACACACCAAGGAAGGAAAACGTAGCTGTGCCTTTCCCGGCCGCTGTCTGACCTTAGAGAGCCACCGTAGTTGATAAGAGACCTGTAGCTAATGGTATCAGCCCTCTGCTCTTTAGCTATTAAACGTGTTAAAAAGCACCACAAACCACCTCCAAATAACCCATGTTTAATACAGTGTCACAGGCAACGCTGCATGGAGCACCAGCAGAAAGCATGACTCGAAAATATGAACCACAAAAAGTTTGCGTGTATTATTTTGTGGGGCGGTTTGACAGCCCCGGCTTGACCGCAGATAGCTGCCGATCTCCGGCCAGCTCTACAGGAGGGGGGGGGGGGGGGGGTGACTGGAGGGACATGACAGAAACAACTGCAGTCTGTTGTGTTTTCCACACACCTACGTGAAGTGGATATTAACTTCACTTACAGTACAAACACACCAACAATAGTCCATAACCATACAGAACTATGAGAAAATGTTACACCGAGTCATATTTACAAATGGAGCAGAGCCGAGCCTCCCTTCATTAGCTGCCAGTTAACTGCTAAAGTTAACTCCGCAGTTAAAATCGCTGTAAAATCACCGAAGCCCACCAGCTACTAGCTAACAGCTAACGCTCACTAACGTTACCTGACCCTTTCCCAAATTCAAAACTGATTTGTTGTCTAGATGGAGACTGTTCACGTGCTGGAAAGACTTATGGCTACCTAGCAATGGCTAAATGAAGTTAGAGCTAGTTGATACATTTGCTGGTCAGGTCTAAGCAACTAACGTTTGTTAAGCTAGCTAGCTAGCCTGTTAGGAGTCGGCATCTGGGCTCTTCACCTGTGCTAACATACCCAGTCAGGGCTTAACAATTTATGTTGCTAAATCCCGACTTATCTTGCTAACCCTGTATGTCATATTTAAAAGACAGCTATTTTATATATATTTACGTTAAGTGAGCTTACCTGAAGACTACTCCTGGCTGACATGAAGTAGCCTCTCCGTCTCCAAAGCCTGCTCTCAGTTCCGTTGACAGTGGCACCAATTGGATAACGTGCAATGTATCGATCCACAGCCGACCTATCGCAGACTTTGAAATGGCGCGCATAATCCCGCCCTCTGGCAAACCATGTCCCTGCTGTGGGCCAATGCTTCTCCGATGCATTTACAGACGTCAGGAGGAGAATGCCGACGCACGATCTGAGGCTGACGTCGGCGAGACGTATGCGTGCTATCTGGGTTATTATTCTGTTTGATTTGTTGATAGTCCAGCCATGACAGTTCAGAACTTTCTCAGAGTTTACATGTTTTTCTTACTTATGTAGGTCTTTGTACTGACTGAACAACTTTCCTGCTAATGAATGGATGGCCATCTTGTAGTTTGTTGTCCAGTTCCTTTAATATATTTCCAGCTTTGGATCCACACCAACACACCTTAGTTAATGTTATTTTTTAGAGAAAAGAGCTTTAATTAAAAACATTAAATATACAAAGTTGGGCTGTGCACAATTAGTCGTCTAGTCAATTGAACATGGCTACCCACCCTAGAAGTACTAGTCTGTTACTCTAATTATTAGTATTTTATTAATGCACAGCCAGGGTGTTCGTTAGCCAGCATATGCCATTTTTAGCTGGGATCATACGTATTTGTTAGACTGATGATAATATAAATGGCCAAAACATCTTGTGGTAAACATGCCTCGTAGACCATATGAAATATGTAAAATAAAATTTAAAAAATCTAAGTGATTTACTTGTGATTCATTTCTATTCAGTATTGAAATTTGCTTCATGGCTGTGCACAGAGCTGAATTAATCAGTGGCACTGTTGATAGTACTGAAAGCAGCATAGCTGTATTTAATTCTGGCATGTTAGATTGACATTTAATTTTATGTTTAGTTATATATGATCACATACTCTCCATGTCCAGATGATAAAAAGACAAAGAAATAATTACTTGTGCTGCAGGGCGTGCAGGAGAAATGCTTGCCACTTGCTTGCAGATGCATACACGCATGCATGTGCACATCTGATGTCTAATCCACTGAGAGGCAGCGGATGACTTTGTCTGTCCTTCAGAGCAGTATGGTTCAGGGTTATAATGAAGCATTCACATAAGATATGACCTTACTGTTTTAAGTTTGGATGCTTTTTTTTAAAATAAATATTTACTTTTTCTTTTTATGTAGTTTATAACAGAATTCTCAGTGATAATAATGGTAATCTTGACTGTGTTGGTGCAGGGTTCAGTGGCCTATGTCCCCCAGCAAGCCTGGATCCAGAACGCATCTCTAAAAGACAACATTTTGTTTGGCGGAGAGAGGAAGGAGAGCTGGTACCATCGTGTGCTAGAGGCCTGTGCTCTGCTGCCGGATCTGGACATCCTGCCTGCTGGAGACAGCACTGAGATCGGGGAGAAGGTGTGCCTTTTGACATGAGGGCTGATGCTAAACTAAATAGGGATGCTCTGACTGTTTATTTTGCCTATATGACTGTATATTGTTTTTCTTTTTATTTATTGTTGTATGTATGTATTTACTGACTGCAGGGTCTGAACCTGTCCGGGGGTCAGAAACAGAGGGTGAGTCTGGCTCGGGCCGTGTACAGGAGATCAGATGTTTACCTGTTGGATGACCCGTTATCTGCCGTTGACGCTCATGTGGGACAACACATCTTTGATCGAGTTATTGGACCCAGAGGACTCCTCAAAGGCAAGGTAAGACCCTACGGGTTGTCTGAAGACCTGTACCCTGTACGCCCAGACATTCAGGGGCCTTTAGACATATTCCAGAGGAGCTGGAAAGCTTCTGCCACCACATCCAATGACAGAAGGATGGTGCAATGTGCGCTGGAGATGAGGGATGAGTTGGCAAAATAGGTGGCAGCAGACTTTAACCTTCCTTGAGGCCCAAAAGAAACAGAAGACTTGGCATGGCCAGTAGGCGCAGCATCCTGATTTCCAGGCGGGTCAAAAGGTGCTTTTTCCTACTTAATTCCTCTAACAGAAAATTTTTGGTCAAAGGACAAAGAACTTACATCATGTCGAAAATGAGTCCTGTCACATACAAAATTCATTAGCCAGACAAAAAGAAACAGACTTATGAACCCTCTGAAAGAGAAGTGGCAAGAGCCTACCCGGGCTGAAGTTGCCCTCTTTTTGAAGGCCTTGGATGTTGACAAAGAGGTGGACACAGGTATGGAGAAACAGCCTTCACATCTCCTTCAAGTCCTTCAGGAAGCTGGGGTGCCATGGTAGCTCACTGGTACAGCATGTGCTCCATGTGCAGTGGCCCTGGTTTGGTTCTGGCCTACAGCCCTTTGTTGCACATCAGCATAATCACTTTTTAATAATAGTCCTGGCAGAACAATACTCATTGAGCACATTATTAACCAAAAGACTGGTCAGGGTTGATGTTCCTGGCATATTGCCATAGGATTAGTGGTTAAAAGACCTGAAATGAACCACAATTTAAGTGTGCAACTGTATGAATGCACACATCATAGGTGCACTTAGGTAGCATACAGCACTAAACCTCTGCTGTTATCTGGGTAATTAAAACAAATATCTGGTAGTTGTTCTACATGGCCAGAATTCTGGAATATGAACAGTAGGACTGAGATGATAATCACATTACCACAATACCATGGTTATGTGATGCATGCCACTGGGTTGAGTTCATTACTGTCATCACAGCAAATTTTATTTTGAAGGGTGAGTCTCATGTTGCGATCAGCACATTGATCTATTAATACACCCAAAGATTGGCACTGTCACACACAAGTTAGGAACACAGCCTCTGATTGGTCGACAGACTCTTGGGATTGCCAGTGGGTGGGTAATGACATGCTATCAACGACTGTCTTTATACAGAAAAATGGATAAACAACTCCATAAGACACTGAGTGTTGCATTTATCATTTTGAGTTTATTTTACCACCTATATAAAAAGACGCTACACTTGAAGGCTGGATTACAAAGCTTCAGAAAAGGGTATGATTGCACCAAGTTGTAAAGGTACAACTCTAGCATCAGCATTAGCTTAATGTTAGGCTTTTCCTGCAATTTGGGAAATGACAGATGAGACTTTCCTTCGTGTTGAAAAGCTGCAGCACTTATGAAGTGATACACTGTAACCTGTACTATACATTTACTGCCAGACTAACAACTTGCCGCTAAGTTTAACTTTCTGCTCTACACATTATGTAATGCCCTATTCCTTGAAGGAGCTACGTTCAGTTGCGGTTAACCACCATCCCACTTTGTCACCACAATCAGAAAAAGTCCATACCATCACAGCCCAAATTAACAGCCATATTGGTTGTCCAAAAAAAAAAAGAAAAAAGTCTACCAAAAACTCTCTGGCTGGCAAATCTGACATCGCTATCACGCTCAATTGCAGCTAGTAGTGTCACGCGGTGGAGGACATGTTGATGTTGAGGGTGATTGAGACATCTAACTCAGCTCAAGTGAATAGAGCAGTTTTATTGTTTCAAGACTGTTTCCTGCAAATCTGCATTAATTTCAGGAAGATTAAATCTCAGGGTTCAATGCATACCCCATGCAAAGACTCAATGACTTCCCAAAGAAGATTGATGCCTCTATGGACATCACAACTCTTGAGTTGTGTAAAGGATACTAACAAAAGTCCCTGAAATGCATGCAGGTATGCAGCTGATCTTACCTTGAGAATGGTGTATAAGACAGCCAAATCTGATATGACAGCCCTACTCTATTGAGTGACCTCTACTAGTTATTATTTACCTTATAATGTGTGTGCTATTATTGTTATTTTAAAATGATATGCCAATGTGTTTTTTTAGACCCGGGTGCTGATAACTCATGGCCTCAGCTTCCTGTCCAAAGCAGACCTTATCCTGGTGCTGGAGCACGGCCAGATTTCTGAGATGGGCTCCTACATGGAGCTGATGGACAGGAAGGGTGCCTTTGCCAAATTCATCCACACCTTCAATGGAACCCAATGCAGAGAGAGCTCCACCCCCAAAGACAAAAGTAAGAAACTGAATTTAAATGTCAAGTGTGTAAGATTTAGAGGTATGTATTGACAGAATATGCCAGAAATTGAGTACAATATTCCTAAGTATGTTTTCACAAGTGTATAATCACCTGTTTTTTTTATCTTAGAATGAGCCCTTTTTATTTACAGATGGTGTGGGTCCTCTTCCGTGCACGCTGCCATGTTTAACTGGCATGTTTCTACAGTAACCAAGAATAACAAATCAAACAGAGAGGCTCTAGAGAAGGCTTTTCACATTTTTTGCAAGTTTCTCAGGAGAATCAACTCCAGTAGCTAAACAAACCACAGTTCAGGAGATTAAACTACAGAATTTAAGTTAATCAGGAGAATAAACTACAGTAAATAAACTATCCAGAACTCAGGAGAATAAACCACATTAACTAAACTAACCAGAGCTCAGGACAATCAATTACAGTAAATAAACTTAACAGATCTCTGGTTGGTTTAGTTTCTGTTCACCTGAGCTCAGGAGAATACCGTGCAACAGTAAATACAACATATACATAACTTATTTTTTTAGTGAAAAACAAAAGAATGTGGCACTTATGGCACATCAGCTCCATCTTCACTGGTTTTTCTCTGCATGCCCCTTCATAACCATTGGGAAGTGCACTTTGAAGAGTGGGTCTCCACCAGATATTGTGGCTTGTGGTCAGTCAGCATTTTCATTGTAATACATGGCAGCCAGATCAAGTCTGGAAGTACAACAATACAAAATCAAAGAAAATACTAAAAGTAAGAAAATCAAAGATGTAAATAATGACAACCTGTACACATTTTCTCAAGTTCAATGTAACCACAATTTCAATTAAAGCTGCAAGCAGCGTTTTACGGGCCCTCGCACCCCCGCGCCACTCGGGGGGCCGGCGGCTGCGGCCTCGTGGCCGGATTCGCCCCGGGCGAAGAGGCTCTGTGACTGTCACGGCCTTCCGACATCCTCTTAAGGAAATTGATGCTGCTTCCTTTCGCTGCTAGGTGGCGCTATGAGTATGTCTCCTGATTGTCACGTGGATGTGTTCAGACCGGGACTTCTATGACACCTGTGAAGTTTGGTGGGGATCGGACCATGTACACCCAAGTTATAGCAAGTTCGTCTTTCATGGCGAGACATCAAAACTCGACGCCACGCCACGGCCTCACCCTTTAACGCTGACCAAATCTTTTAATAAGTTTTGATCACACACTTGTCTAGATGGTACACACCAGTTTTGACGTCAATTGGAACATTTCTGTAGGAGGAGTTCATTAAAATAGGACACGTGGAAAAAGCCAAAAATGGCCGCCAAATTCAAAGTGGCTGACTTCCTGTTGGGTTTGGCCTATGCATCCAAGATGCTTTTTTGTGCGTCTCTGTGTGATACATGTGTGTACCGATTTTCGTGCATTTTGGCGAAACTTGCTATGGGGGTGCTGCACTTTAAAGGGCGTGGCCAAGCCATATGGCCACGCCCATTGACGAAACTCATACCACATGTTCAGGTCTGGACCTTTAACACACATGTCAAGTTTCAGTCAGATTGAACCAAGTACAGTAAAGTTAATGGCACTTTCTGTGTTTTGGCGAAACACTGACCTTCGCCATGCTCTCAGGGCAACGCCGTTTGACGATACGCCGAGCTCTTTGCAATATAGCACAACCAAGGCCTTACTGTCTTACTGACAAGATTTGAGTTGGATATAGTCAATGTGCTGGGAGCAGTACCTCAATGTCTAAAACATGTCATTTCCTGTTGTCACCAGGGGGCGCTATGACAATCACGGAATGTTGTCATACATATATATTCAGGGCAGGACTATTATCAACCATGTGAAGTTTGGTGCAGATAGGACCATTTATGGTAAAGTTATAGCAATTTCGTGTTTCATGGTGAGACATCAAATTTCGCCGCCACCTGACGGCCACACCCTTTAACGAGGGCATAATTTTTTAATAACTTTTGATCACAATGTTGTCTAGATGGTACACAGTGATTTTGAACCCGTTCTGATCAATCCTGTAGGAGGAGTTCGTCACATTCCAATGCGTGGAAAACGCCAAAAATGGCCGCAAAATTCAAAATGGCCGACTTCCTGTTGGGTTTGGCCAATGGGTCCAAGAGGCTTTTTTGTGCGACTGGGTGTGTTACATATGTGTACCAAGTTTTGTGCCTGTCGGTGAAACGTGTCGCAGGGGCTGATGTTTAAGGGGTGTGGCCAAGCCATTTGGCCACGCCCATCAACGAAACTAATATCACATGTTCAGACCTGGACCATTAACACACATGTGAAGTTTCAGGCAGATATGACCAAGGGCACTGAAGTTGAGGCCACTTTTCTGCGTTTTGGCGAAACATCGACTTCGCCGCTCCGTCACGAAAACGCCATTTGACGATACATCATGATCTTCATAATACAGCATTGCCAACATCTTAATGACGTTTTGACCAGGTTTGAGTTGGATATTGTCTACATTCTTGGTGTAGGACCTCAAAGAGTAAAACATGTCATTTCCTGTCGCCACCAGGGGGCGCTATGACAATTACAGAATGTTATGACATAGATGTGTTCAGGGCGGGACTATTATCCATCATGTGAAGTTTGAGGCAGATCGGACCATTTATGCTAAAGTTATAACAATTTCGTGTTTTTTGGCGAAATATCAATATTCGCCCTTCCGCAGCGACCGCGCCGTTCAACGATATGAAGATCTTTTAATAACTTTTGATCACAAGGTAGTCGAGCTCACAGAAACCAAATTTGAAGTCAATCCGATGAAATCTGTAGGAGGAGTTCGTTAAAGTACGACGTGTGAAAATGGCCAAAAATGACCTTATTTTGAAAATACAATTCAAAATGGCCGACTTCCTGTTAGGTTTAGGGGGTCGCTCCAAGAGGCTTTTTTGTCCATCCCGGCATGATACATACGTGTACCAAATTTCGTATGCCTAGGGCAAAGTTAAAGCAGGGGGCTTCGATTTTGAAAACTGTTAGGGGGCGCCGTTGAGCCATTTTGCCACGCCCCTTTGTAACGACCATAAAATATCGAATTTTTCACAAGACCTGATGAGTGTGCAGAAATCTGGGACTTTTTGAGCATATTTAGACCCTGAAAAATGCGATTATATGTTAAAAAGAAAAATAATTAAAGCTGCAAGCAGCGTTTTACGGGCCCTCGCACCCCCGCGCCACTCGGGGGGGCCGGCGGCCGCGGCCTCGTGGCAGGATTCGCCCCGGGCGAAGAGGCTCTGTGATTGTCACGGCCTTTTGACGTCCCCTTAAGGAATTCGACGTCGCTTCCTGACGCCGCTAGGTGGCGCTGTGAGTATGTCTCCTGCTTGTCACGTGGATGTGTTCAGACCAGGACTTCTATGACACTTGTGAAGTTTGGTGGGGATCGGACCATGTCCGCCCAAGTTATGGCAATTTCGTGTTTCATGGCGAGACATCAAACTTCGCCGCCACCTGACGGCCACACCCTTCAAAGGGGGCGTAAATCTTTAATACCTTTTGATCACAATGTTGTCTAGATGGTACACAGTGATTTTGAACCCGTTCTGATCAATCCTGTAGTAGGAGTTCGTTAAAATACGACACGTGAGAAACGCCAAAAATGGACGCAAAATTCAAAATGGCTGACTTCCTGTTGGGTTTGGGCAATGGGTCCAAGAGGCTTTTTTGTGCGTCTGGGTGTGATACATATGTGTACCAAGTTTCGTGCATGTCGGTGAAACATGCCGCAGGGGCTGATGTTTAAGGGGCGTGGCCAAACTATTTGGCCACGCCCATTAACGAAACTCATATCACATGTTCAGGCCTGGACCGTTAACGCACATGTCAAGTTTCAGGCAGATTCGACTAAGTATAGTGAAGTTAATGCTAATTTTTCATTTTTGGCGAAACATCAACTTCGCCGCTCCGTCACGGAAAGACAGTGTGACATCATGGCACGATTTTCATAATACACGATTATCAACATGTTAAAGACGGTTTGACCAGATTTGAGTTGGATATGGTCAACGTGCTTGGAGCAGGACCTCAAAGAGTAAAACATGTCATTTCCTGTCGCCACCAGGGGGCGCTATGACAATTACAGAATATTGTGACATAGATGTGTTCAGGGCGGGACTATTATCCATCACAGCAAGTTTGGTGCAGATCGAACCATTTATGCTAAAGTTATAGCAATTTCGTGGTTTTTGATGTGGGTGTTGCGAGTTTATCAAAATTCGCCCTTCCGCAGCGACCGCGCCCTTCAACGATACGAAGATCTTTTAATAACTTTTGATCACACAGTTGTGGAGCTCACACAAACCGATTTTGAAGTCATTTCGATGAAATCTGTAGGAGGAGTTCGTTAAAGTATGACGTGTGAAAATGGCCAAAAATGACCTTATTTTGAAAATACAATTCAAAATGGCCGACTTCCTGTTGGGTTTAGGGGGTTGCTCCAAGAGGCTTTTTTGTCTGTCCCGGCATGATACATATGTGTACCAAATTTCGTACGCCTAGGTCAAAGTTAAAGCAGGGGGCTTCAATTTTGAAAACTGTTAGGGGGCACCATTGAGCCATTTTGCCACGCCCCTTTGTAACGACCATAAAATATCGAATTTTTCGCAAGACCTGATGAGTGTGCAAAAATCTGGGACTTTTTGAGCCTGTTTAGGCCCTCAAAAATGCGATCTTAGGGGAAAAAGATAAATAATAAGAAGAAGAATAATTCCTTCAGTTTCAATAGGGCCTCGCACCGCCTTCGGTGCTCGGGCCCTAATTAAAGCTGCAAGCAGCGTTTTACGGGCCCTCGCACCCCCGTGCCACTCGGTGGGTCGGCGGCCGCGGCCTTGTGGCTGGATTCGCCCCGGGCGAAGAGGCTCTGTGATTGTCACGGCCTTTTGACATCCCCTTAAGGAATTCGACGTCGCTTCCTGTCGCAGCTAGGTGGCGCTATGAGTATGTCTCCTGATTGTCATGTGGATGTGTTCAGACCGGGACTTCTATGACACCTGTGAAGTTTGGTGGGGAGCGGACCATGTACACCCAAGTTATAGCAATTTTGTCTTTCATGGCGAGACATCAAAACTCAACGGCATGCCACGGCCACACCGTTTAATGGTGACCAAATGTTTTGATAACTTTCGATCACACGCTTGTCTAGATGGTACACACCAGTTTTGACGTCAATCGGAACATTTCTGTAGGAGGAGTTTGTTAAAATCCGACACGTGGGAAAAGCCAAAAATGGCCGCCAAATTCGAAATGGCTGACTTCCTGTTGGGTTTGGCCTATGCATCCAAGAGGCTTTTTTGTGCGTCTCTGTGTGATACATGTGTGTACCGATTTTCGTGCATTTCGGTGAAACTTGCTATGGCGGGTGCTGCACTTTAAAGGGCGTGGCCAAGCCATACGGCCACGCCCATTGATGAAACTCATACCACATGTTCAGGCCTGGACCTATAACAAACATGTAAAGTTTCAGTCAGATTGAACCAAGTACACTAAAGTTAATGGCACTTCCTGTGTTTTGGCGAAACACTGACCTTCGCTGCGCTCTCAGGGCAACGCCGTTTGACAATACGCCGATATCTTCACAATATAGCACAACCAGGGTCTTACTGTGTTCCTGACAAGATTTGAGTTGGATATAGTCAACGTGCTGGGAGCAGTACCTCAATGTCTAAAACATGTCATTTCCTGTTGTCACCAGGGGGCGCTATGACAATCACAGAATGTTGTCATACATATATGTTCAGGGCGGGACTATTATCAACCATATGAAGTTTGGTACAGATCGGACAATTTATGGTAAAGTTATAGCAATTTCGTGTTTCATGGCGAGACATCAAACTTCACCACCACCTGACGGCCACACCCTGCAACGAGGGCATAATCTTTTAATAACTTTTGATCACAATGTTGTGTAGATGGTACACAGTGATTTTGAACCCGTTCTGATCAATCCTGTAGGAGGAGTTCGTTAAAATACGACACGTGAGAAACGCCAAAAATGGACGCAAAATTCAAAATGGCTGACTTCCTGTTGGGTTTGGCCAATGGGTCCAAGAGGCTTTTTTGTGCGTCTGGGTGTGATACATATGTGTACCAAGTTTCGTGCCTGTCGGTGAAACGTGCTGCAGGGGCTTCTGTTTAAAGGGCGTGGCCAAGCCATTTGACCACGCCCATTAACGAAACTCATATCACATGTTCAGGCCTGGACCGTTAACGCACAAGTCAAGTTTCAGGCAGATTCGACTAAGTATAGTGAAGTTAATGCTAATTTTTCATTTTTGGCGAAACATCAACTTCGCCGCTCCGTCACGGAAACACAGTGTGACATCACGGCACGATTTTCATAATACACGATTATCAACATGTTAAAGACGGTTTGACCAGGTTTGAGTTGGATATGGTCAACGTGCTTGGTGCAGGACCTCAAGGAGTAAAACATGTCATTTCCTGTCGCCACCAGGGGGCGCTATGACAATCACAGAATATTGTGACATAGATGTGTTCAGGGCGGGACTATTATCCATCATGTGAAGTTTGGTGCAGATCGGACCATTTACGCAAAAGTTATAGCAATTTCGTGTTTTTTGACGTGGGTGTTGCGAGATATCAAAATTCACCCTTCCGCAGCGATCGCGCTGTTCAACATGTGGCAGATCTTTTAATAACTTTTGATCACAGTGTTGTCGAGCTCGCACAAACCAATTTTGAAGTCATTTCGATGAAATCTGTAGGAGGAGTTTGCTAAAATATGAAACGTGCGAAAACGCCAAAAATGGCCAAAAATGACCGCAAAATTCAAAATGGCTGACTTCCTGTTGGGTTTAGCCTATGGGTCCAAGAGACTTTTTTGTGCGTCTGGGTATGTTCTACGTGTGTACCAATTTTCGTGAAGATCGGTGATACGAGCTGCTGGGGCTGCTGTTTAAGGGGCGTGGCCTAGCCATTTTGGACCTCCCACCGCCGACAACCCTAAAATACGAAATTTTTCGCCGGGACTGATGCGACCGCCAAATTTGATGAGTTTTTGAATATGATAAAGCCCCCAAATGAGCAGTTAAAGTTTGAAATAATAATAATCCTTACAGTTTCAATAGGGTCCTCGCACCGGTTCGGTGCTCGGGCCCTAATAATAATTCCTTCAGTTTCAATAGGGTCCTCGCACCGGTTCGGTGCTCGGGCCCTAATTACATTTACATTACATTAACAGCATTCCAAGAAATGGAAACACAACATTGTTTGGTGCAAAATAAAAGATGACGCAGTGAAAAGCCTTCAGATGAAGTCTCACAGTGGGGGCTCAGTTTTGCAATGTCCTTAAGTCTCCTCCTGTTCGTCAGCACCCTCTCCAGCTTGTTGAAGGCAGGAGTTCCTAAAAAGGATAAAGATGTTCACAATATAATATTATAGTCCTAATTATCCATCCATCCATCCATTATCTTCCGCTTATCCGGGGCCGGGTCGCGGGGGCAGCAGTCTGAGCAGGGACACCCATACTTCCCTCTCCCTGGACACTTCCTCCAGGTGTTCTGGAGGGACCCCAAGGCGTTCCCAGGCCAGCCGAGCGACATAGTCACTCCAGCGTGTCCTGGGTCTTCCCCGGGGCCTCCTCCCAGTGGGGCATGCCCGGAACACCTCCCTAGGGAGGCGCCCAGGAGGCATCCGATATAGATGCCCAAGCCACCTCAGCTGACTCCTCTCGACGTGGAGGAGCAGCGGCTCTACTCCGAGCTCCTCCCGGGTGACAGAGCTCCTCACCCTATCTCTAAGGGAGCGCCCCGCCACCCTGCGGAGGAAACTCATTTCAGCCGCTTGTATCCGAAATCTTGTTCTTTCGGTCATGACCCAGAGTTCATGACCATAGGTGAGGGTAGGAACGTAGATTGACCGGAAAATCGAGAGCTTCGCCTTTCGGCTCAGCTCCTTCTTCCCCACGACAGACCGGCACAACGACCGCATTACTGCTGCCGCCGCACCAATCCATCTGTCGATCTCGCGTTCCATCCTCCCCTCACTCATAAACAAGACCCCAAGATACTTAAACTTCTCCACTTGAGGCAGGGACTCTTCTCCGACCTGGAGGGAACAAGCCATCTTTTTCCGGTCGAGAACCATGGCCTCAGACTTGGAGGTGCTGATTCTCATCCCAGCCGCTTCGCACTCGGCTGCAAACCGCCCCAGTACAAGCTGAAGGTCCTGGTTCGAAGGAGCCAACAGGACAACATCATCTGCAAAAAGCAGAGATGAGATCCTGTGGTCCCCGAATCGGACTCCCTCTGGCCCCTGGCTGCGCCCAGAAATTCTGTCCATAAAAATAATGAACAGAACCGGTGACAAAGGGCAGCCCTGCCTGAGTCCAACATGCACCGGGAACAGGTCTGACTTACTGCCGGCAATGCGAACCAAGCTCCTGCTCCGATCATACAGAGACCGTACGGCCCTGTCCTAATTACTGTGTCACAATTACTTTGTCTGTCACTCATAGCATCCAGGGGTATGATAGACTGTTTCAATGAGCCAGGCAGAGAGCACACGTGGGATTGTCTGTTAGATGGTTGGCTGTTCATTTGTCACTCTTAGCACACTCCGTTGTCAAGGGATGTTACAGGTTGGTGATAAGATAAGATGAACTTTATTGATCCCACACCGGGGAAATTCACTTGTCACGGCAGCTCAAGCAGTACAGATAGAAAGTGACAATAAGTACTTATAAATATTAAGATAAAAAGTAGAAAATATGTATATACCTATCAGATTAAAAATATTAAATCTAAGAAATATAAAGCCTGTACTAAGTACAGTACACACATGACTATTTACAATACACCTTTCACTTGTAAACTTTGTTGCCTTGAAGAGGCAGATTGCACAAAGGGGTATGTTGGATTGCACAAAATATTAGCAGCAAAAAGATTTAACAAAGTGAACATACATGAAAACATGACTCTCACAGTGCTACCGGAGTTCTCCAGGTGAGATAGTGACCAATGCAGCAGGTAGATGAGTGCGTCATCCACTCCAATGCCTGGCTGATAAGCAAACTGCAGGGGGTCCAGTTCCGCTCTCACCAGGGGTCGGAGGTGGTTAAGTATAATCCTCTACATGGTCCTCATCCAGACTGAGACTGAGGTTGAAGATGTGCAGAACTACCTTACAGAGCTGAACTGCGCAGTCCCTCAGCAGTCTGGAGCTGATGCCACCTGGACCTGTAGCCTTTCTTGCCTTGATTTTCATGAGCTCCCTCCTCACCTGGTCAGCTGTTATGGAGAGGCTGGAGGAGGTCCTGGGTCAGTGCTGCAGTGGCTGAGGGAGGGAGTGGGAACAGAATCAAACCTGTTGAAAAACAGATTTAGTTCATTTGCCCGCTCCCAGTCTCCAGACTCAGAGCCCCTCTCGCTGTCTTTGTTATGACCAGAGATTGTGTTCAGACCTCTCCACATCTCACACACCTTTTTTTGTTGAAGGTGCTCCTCCAACTTCCTCCTGTAGCTGTCTTTGCCAACTTCTAGTCAGTGTCAGTCAAAGATGGTCAAGTGTTGTTTCAATCCGTTATGGCTAAATGACTCTAAATACGACTGGGTTCAGCCTGTACCAATGATCAGTGCCGTTTGTGCTGTAAAAGTTTCAAACTTGGAACCATGGGACACACTGCCTTGGACTCGTATATTGAGAGCACTAAACACTTTGCATATTCAGCAGCTCACCAAGGGCAGGCACCGATATCACAGTTCTGAGTGCTGAACTCCTCAACAAGCACCTCGACTAGCAGCAGTACCCAGCCTACCCAGCCAGGTAACATACGAGTAGCAGAGCAGCAGAGCTTTGAAGGCTGTACAGCTTCTATTGTAATACATTGACACACAGGCGGACCCACAGACATATGCACGCACACACACCCCTCACACAGTTATTGTGTTGTTGATGTTGATGTTGTTGTTGTTGATCTGATGTTAATATAGTGGAGAGATTGCAATAGGGTTGGGACTATATCATCATCACCGAATGCTTTTTTTGCCCAGTTTTTAGGGTGATATTTGTCATTGTATTTTGCTAATGTAATAGTCTGCAGAGTGACAGCCTCTGCTCTACACCGCGCTCTCATCCAGCGGTGAAGTTCACACCTACTCAGCTGACCATTAGTGCGTTGAGCTGGATGACGAGTGAGAGGAAAACAGTCTGCAGTATCAGACTCTTTAAACTCTTTCCATGCAGTAAAGGGAGGATTTATTTTGACCAAACCAGAGTTGGTGATTGTTGGAAGAGTGGACAGACTAACAAAGACAGTTTTTTGTGAGTTTTACATGTTTTTCTGGTGAGTTTAAAGGAAGTATGTTTTTTTTTGTGCACATGCATGCACACACACATTCCTCACACATGCCTCATGCAGTTATTGTGTTTTAAGCATTGGTGGACAAAGTATTCAACCCCAGTACTTGAGTCAAAGTATAGATACTCCTGGCCAAGTATTACTCAACTACAAGTTGCTCAGTCAAAATTTTACTTGAGTTAAAGTACTAAAGTTCTTGCTTTTAACAATACTTAAGTATTCAAAAGTACATGTTTTTAAAAATACATAAGTATTCAAAAGTACAAGTACATTTCTAATATCAATACATGCTGTATTGTTTTCACAATGTATTTGCAGAAGCTTGTAACTCTGAAACCACCTGATGATGCACTGACTTGTTTGTAGAACCATTCTGCTACATAAAGCCATATAGAAACACCTATAAAAACCTCAGCATAAAAAGGACAGTTATTGTCATTTTCTGATGTAACTGTATTAAAATCACTGCATAAAAGCAGATTGCAGCCAACTATGAGGAGTTCTCCAAGTCTGTTAAATAACTGAGATTTCTTTCTGGCTTCAGGGGCAGTATATATACATTCATTATGTGGTATTTTTCACTCTGATAAAAAACAATCCAACTTTAAAAGCCGACCTGGAATAATTAATAATTATAATAACATCTTGAGATTTAATTTTGTATTTCTCCTGCTGTCACCATTACCACTTTTTGTTTGAATGAAAGAGGGAGAACTCGCTTGTTGTTGTTACAGCAAGCGCCTGGATGACGTATTTCCACTTTTACATCAGTCCCATTGTCCCCAGCCACTGTGATTGGTTTCTTTCTGTGAGGAACACAGCATGTGACCAATTGCATTTTAGAAAAGAAAAACAGCAACAGCTGACTTCAAAGCTGTGCTTAGTGACAACAAAGTAACAACAACCTTCCTAGAAATGTAGTGGAGTCAAAAGTATGGATTTGTTTAAAAAACATTGTGCATAATCTTAAGTTAGGACTCAATAGAGGAGTCAATACATGAAGTTTTGATTGATTAAAGAAGATGTGGTTTATCACAACAAATCAAAATTTCTAGACATTTCATTCAAACTTGAAAAAAGACTTTGTCCTGTGAAGTTGATTTTTTATTTTCAGCACAGCCACTAAATTGTTTGCTTCACTGCAACCTAAAGTCAATTCATGTATTCATCACTCTCACACAATATTTTGGGGCAGCAGTGTCTAAGTGGGTAAACCACATGGCCCACTAAATTCAATTCTTGGCTCTATTGAGCCTGCATCAAAGTATCCTTGGACAAGATACTGAACCCCTAACTGCTCCTGAAAGCATATCCATCTGCATGCAAATGACTTCAGTTCTGAAGAGCAGACCTTGCATGGCAGCCTCTGACATTATTGTGAATGTGACATGTAGTGTAGAGTGATTGGAAAACTGGAAGAGTCTAATATCAACATATTGGTTATTGTGCACATTTTAAGTGAAATCAGATGAAGTTACAGTTTTACATATTTGATTCCACTGCCTTAGCTAGTGACAAGGTGTGTGGAAACGTCTCCCCAGTGGCTTATTCAATCAGTAATGTTTTCTGCAATCCAGATGTGACCTACATACATCCTACATACCAACAATTCATACACCTTTGTGTTGTATGTTTCTTGTCAGCTTGTTTTTTCCATGTTTTTAACAAGCATCCAAATGCTCACAATCTGCTTGCACACCCTCGTTGCTACTTGCATCTGTATTTATCTATGTGTCTTTGCCTGTATTTTTGTGTGCATAATTTTGTGCATATGTGTGCGTTTGTAGGCAACAGGAAGTCAGTGTCGCGTCTCAGTATGACTGACTTCTCCATCGATCTTTCTCAAGAACAGCTAATCAGGTAAAATCATAAACTACAGGTAAAAAATGAAAATGACTATAAACACACCTTCAAGTATTTATAAATACAGCCACATATGACATTCATTATATTTTTATATAATTCTACATGAATTTTATCAAATGTAATTAAAAACAGTATTTGTGTTTGTGTGTGTGCATGTGTGTGTGTGTGTGTGTGTGTGTGTGTGTGTGTGTGTGTGTGTTCCAGTTGTGATATGAGCAGTGCCAGTGTTCAGGTGATGGAAGCTGTTGATCAGGACTTGGATGTTGAGGATGCTGGGAAACTTACAGAGGATGACAAAGCTCTCACGGGGAGGGTGGGTCCTTCTCTTAGAGCAATGTTTGTATCAGTATTATTAATTATAATGAAGTAGTTAAAACCCTAAATAATCTTTAAACAGCCACTGCTGCAGCATGTTGATGAAGGAACTGAACTAGGGAATTAAATTTGGGAGCAAGTTAAGTTATTTTTGTTGTCCTATTGTGTTTTCACACGATCTGAAACTGCAAAGATTTGGCAAATAAATTGGGTGATGGTTTAAAAACCCATCATGACATTTCAGATGCAGTTTTCACACATGCAAAGTGCAGAATACCCACAGATGAGATTAACAAACTTCTTCTGTTGTCAGGTGAAGCTGCAGGTGTATATGGAGTACTTCAGGACTGTTGGCATGACCTTCATCATGACCATCATCTTCCTCTGTGCCTTCCAGCAGACTGCCTCTTTGGCTTACAACTATTGGCTGAGCATGTGGGCTGACGAGCTGCCTGTGAATGGCACACAGAGTGACCACAACCTGAAACTGAGCGTGTTTGCAGCTCTGGGCGTCACTCAGGGTGGGTCAGATGTCAATGTGGATGTATGGATGTATAGATGTAGGAGGATCCAGGTTCACTCAGTCATGTAGTCGGTTGACAGTTAGTTCTGAATGATATAGCAGAGAGCAGATGTCATTCAGTTTAGACTAAGTACTAACCATAACCCTAACCCTAACCCTAACCCTACACTTAGGCTTTATTGTCCTGCAAAGGGAAATTCATTTCCACAGCACTGTTCACATTGGTCAACAAACAACATTGTTTGACACACAAACAGCACACGGTAACAACTTATAAATACACTCAATGAGGTCTCTTATTTAAGGCAGCAATGGCAGCTGAGATCATTTAGGTTCTCAAACCCCTCCACCACGATAAGGTGGCGGTTCAAGGAGGGGAGCCCCCGACAACATAGCTCCTAAGATCATTTAGATCATGTTGTCGGGGGCTTTGCCCCTGGTAGGGTCTCCCAAGGCGAACAGGTCCTAGGTGATGGGTCAGGTCTAAGAGCGGTTCCAAAGCCCCCTATGAAAAGTTCGACACCAGGGTCAGTTACGTCGCCCGGATTGGCATTACCGGGGCCCCACCCTGGAGCCAGGCCTGGGGTTGGGGCTCGTAGGCAAGCGCCTGGTGGCCAGGTCTTTGCCAACGGAACCCGGCAGGGCCCAGCCCGAAGGAGCGACATGGGCCCGCCTTCCCATATGCCCATCACCCGCAGGAGGGTTCAGAAGGGGCCGATGCATTGCGATTTGGGTGGCAGTCGTGGGCGGGGGCCCCGCCGACCCAATCCCAGGACATGGAATCTCACAGTGGGGACATGGAATGTCACCTCGCTGGGGGGAAAGGAGCCTGAGCTAGTGCGGGAGGTTGAGCGGTACCGGCTAGAGATAGTCGAGCTCACCTCCATGCACAGTCGGGGCTCTGGAACCCAACTCCTTGAGAGAGGCTCTCTGGAGTTGCCCACAGTGAGAGGCGGCGGGCTGGTGTGGGCTTGCTTATAGCCCCCCAGCTCAGCCGCCATGTGTTGGAGTTTTCCCTGGTGAACGAGGGGATCGCTGCCCTGCGCCTTCGGGTCGGGGATAGGTGCCTCACTGTCGTTTGGGCCTATGGCCGAACGGCAGTGCAGAGTACCCGGCCTTCTTGGAGACCTTGGGAGGGGTGCTGGAAAGTGCTCCGACTGGGGACTCCATCGTTCTGCTGGTGGATTTCAACGCTAACGTGGGTGGCGACAGTGTTACCTGGAGGGGCGTGACTGGGAGGAACGGCTCCCCCGATCTGAACCCGAGTGGTGTTCTGTTATTGGACTTCTGTGCTAGTCACAGTTTGTCCATAATGAACACCATGTTCAAGCATAAAGGTGTCCACCAGTGCACGTGGCACGGGGATGCCCTAGGTCGGAGGTCAATGATCGACTTTGTGGTCATGTCAACTGACCTCCGGCTGTGTGTCTTGGACACTCGGGTGAAGAGAGGGGCTGAGCTGTCAACTGATCACCACCTGGTGGTGAGTTGGATCCGCTGGCAGGGGAGGAAGCTGGACAGACTTGGCAGGCCCAAACTACTGTGGGGGTCTGTTGGGAACGTCTGGTGGAACCATCTGTCAGAGGGGTCTTCAACTCTCACCTCCGGGAGAGCTTTGACCAGATCCCGAGGGAGGCTGGAGACATTGAGTCCGAATGGACCATGTTCTCTGCCTCCATTGTTGACGCAGCCATTCGGAGCTGTGGCCGTCAGGTCTCCGGTGCCTGTCATGGCGGCAATCCTCGAACCCGGTGGTGGACACTGGACGTAAGGCCGTCAGGCTGAAGACGGAGTCTTATCAAGCTTGGTTGGCTCGTGGGACTGCTGAGGCAGCCGACAGGTACCAGCAGGCCAAGCGCTGTGGCCCGGGTGGTTGTGGAAGCAAAAACTCGGGTATGGGAAAAGTTGGGGGAGGCCATGGAGGAGGACTACCGGTCAGCCTTGAGGAGATTCTGGCAAACCATCCGGCGCCTCAGGAGGGGGAAGCAGTACCCTGCCAACACTGTTTACAGTGGTGGTGGGGAGCTGTTGACTTCGACTGGGGATATTGTTGGACGGTGGAAGGAATACTTCGAGGATCTCCTCAATCCCACTGACACGCCCTCCGTAGAGGAAGCAGAGGCTGGGGACCCGGAGGTTGACTCATTCATCACCCAAGCTGAAGTCACTGAGGTAGTTCGGAAGCTCCTTAGTGGCAAGGGACCAGGGTTAGATGAGATCCGCCCTGAGTACCTCAAGTCTTTGGATGTTGTAAGGCTGTCTTGGTTGACACGCCCCTGCAACGTCGCCTGGCGGTTGGGGACAGTGCCTCTGGACTGGCAGACTGGGGTGGTGGTCCCTCTATTTAAGAAGGGGGACCAGAGGGTGTGCTCCAACTACAGGGGGATCACACTCCTCAGCGTCCCTGGTAAAGTCAATTCCAGGGTACTGGAGAGGAGAATTCAGCCGATAGTCGAACCTTGGATCCAGGAGGAGAAATGCGGTTTTCGTCCTGGTCGTGGAACACTGGACCAGCTCTATACCCTCCACAGGGTGCTTGAGGGTTCATGTGAGTTTGCCCAACCAGTGCACATGTGTTTTGTGGACTTGGAGAAGGCATTCAACCGTGTCCCTCATGGCATTTTGTGGGAGGTGCTTCGGGAGTATGGAGTTCGGGGCCCTCTGCTAAGGGCCGTACGGTCTCTGTATGACCGGAGCAGGAGCTTGGTTTGCATTGCCAGCAGTAAGTCAGACCTGTTCCCGGTGCATGTTGGACTCTGGCAGGGCTGCCCTTTGTCACCGGTTCTGTTCATTATTTTTATGGACAGAATTTCTAGGCGCAGCCAGGGGTCAGAGGGAGTCCGGTTCAGGGACCACAGGTCCAGGACCAGAACCTTCAGCTTGTACTGGGGCGGTCTGCAGCCGAATGCGAAGCAGCTGGGATGAGAATCAGCACCTCCAAGTCCGAGGCCATGGTTCTCAACCGGAAAAAGGTGGCTTGTTCCCTCCGGGTCGGAGAAGAGTCCCTGCCTCAAGTGGAAGAGTTTAAGTATCTTGGGTCTTGTTTACAAGTGAGGGGAGGATGGAACGTGAGATTGACAGATGGATTGGTGCGGCGGCAGCAGTAATGCGGCCGTTGCGCCAGTCTGTTGTGGGAAAGAAGGAGCTGAGCCGAAAGACGAAGCTCTTGATTTTCCGGTCAATCTATGTTCCTACCCTCACCTATGGTCATGAACTTTGGGTCATGACCGAAAGAACAAGATCTCGGATACAAGCGGCTGAAATGAGTTTCCTCCGCAGGGTCGCGGGACGTTCCCTTAAAGATAGGGTGAGGAGCTCTGTCACCTGGGAGGAGCTCGGAGTAGAGCCACTGCTCCTCCACGTCGAGAGGAGTCAGCTGAGGTGGCTTGGGCATCTATATCGTATGCCTCCTGGACGCCTCCCTGGGGAGGTGTTCTGGGCATGCCCCACTGGGAGGAGGCCCCAGGGAAGACCCAGGACACGCTGGAGTGACTGTGTCACTCGGCTGGCCTGGGAACACCTTGGGGTCCCTCCAGAACACCTGGAGGAAGTGTCCGGGGAGAGGGAAGTCTGGGTGTCCCTGCCCAGACTGCTGCCCCCCGCGACCCGGCCTCGGATAAGCGGAAGATAATGGATGAATGGATGGATGGATGGATGGCAGCTGAGATCAGACTTTTCACAAAACCAGCCCTTCTGTACCTCAGAGCTCTGTACCGCAGTGGTTGTATGGGTGTGTGATGTGCTATTGTAGTTGCAATTGTAGCACTTGTATAGACCAATGCAACAACAGAGCTACTGGACCAGTTCTGATCTAGGTTTGTATGGACCAGTGGTGACAGTACAAAAACAGACCATAGACCAGATCCTTTAAATTAGATAGTTTGTGCTAATATTAGTTAGACCAGTCTTTTAACTAACTATACTTTTTTCAGGTTAACAGATTGTTCCTATTTTAGTTTTGTTATTTTCTTTAGTTAAGTTTTTTTTCTCTTTTACAGCTAAGAGATCAATATCACCATTTCAAAACTCAAAATGCAGTGAAACATCATAAACCATATACTGTATTTTCCGGACTATAAGTCGCACTTTTTTTTCGTTTGGCTGGTCCTGCGACTTATACTCAGGTGCGACTTGTATAAATTAAAATATATAATTTCACATGTTCTTAAATGTTATTTCACACTGACTGACATGACCAAGGAGTAAACATTACCTACAGCAGCGAGAGGGCACTCTAGGCTTGTGACAACTACCGGTATCTGCTACTCCTGTACCACTGAAAATTTATTTAAACATTAATTTAAAGACAACTGAGAAAGACTTAACACAAATGCCCCCCAAAAGAAAATCATATTCTGCAGATTACAAGCTGCAAGTAGTGAAATATGCAGCCGAAAATGGTAATCGAGCAGCAGAAAGAAAGTTTGGACTGAGTGAGAAACTTGTGAGGGACTGGCGAAAAGCGGAGGTTACTCTTACTGCAATGAAGAAAACAAAGAAAGCTAATCGTGGGCTAAAAGCAAGATGGCCACAGCTGGAGGAACAAGTTCACAGATGGGTGCTTGAACAACGTGCTGCTGGGAGAGGCTTGTCAACGGTGCAGGTACGTCTCCACGCCCTGGTAGTTGCCAAGGCAATGAATATGAATGACTTTGCGGGAGGACCTTCTAGGTGTTACCGCTTCATGCAATGCAACTGCTTCTCTATCAGAGCACGGACAACGGTTAAAATAAGTTTCCCAAAAAAAATGCGACTTATAGTCCGGTGCGACTTGTATATGTTTTTTTCTTCTTCATGATGCATTTTTTGACTGGTGCGAGTTATACTTCGGAGCGACTTATAGTCTGAAAAATATGGTACTTTAAACCATAATCATGACAATTATGAAAGGATACAATATGTAACACTTCAATCCAGTTCACTTCAAATGGTTTCAAATTCAGTTCAAGTTCAGTTCAAGAATCCAGTTCCATTTTCAATTCATTTTGGTTCAAAACTCCAGTTGTGTTTTCGAATCAGTTCAAGAAAAATGTAAAAATGTAAAATGAAAAAAAAAAGGCGGGGTTCAACACTCCTACTGCTCTAGGATGTATCAGTCAATCCATCTGCAGCAATCTTCTCACTGGCACAATGAAGCAGGGTCTATAGGACCATAGTCTATGGGTTTGGCTTGTCATCTTGTTTCCCGTTGTGTGTCATCCCACACACACCTCAGGGAAAGGTCTTCACTCTAAATCCAAACTTCAAACTGGTTCACACAAGGAAAAAAACCTGACCTGTATGACAGGTCATAGAGAAAATAAATTACTGAATGCCATATAAATTGATTCACTAAAGCTTAACATTCACTGTGAGTTGTAACATCACTGCTACATTGTTTACACACGCCTAACATGGCGCTAAAGCTGCAACATTACTCTCACTCTCATTTCTCCACTTAACACAAGGTATACTCACAGATAGCTTCCTTAATAAAGAGGAGAATTAAATGCCTTGCAGTTTGTGGTGTTTAAGGCTTTTTTCTTTTTAGTAGTAAAGGAATTAAAACTCACAAAAAAACATTAAGGTTCATTAACAAAGTTCTCGGGAATCACCAATCAGGTAGGTATTGTTTCACAGGTTTTAAATCAACTCTTTTTACAGCATTTCACTTCTTCATTCCTCTGTTTTTCTCCTGCTTCTCCCTTGGCTACAGTAAAGGTGAAAACAAATTTATGAATTTTAATGAATTGCCAAATCTTTAACTATGTATTAAAAACAGTTTGTTCATTGTTAAGCAATTGCATAACTAGAACATGAACAACAAGGACATGACTACCTCCAGTTCAGTCATGGTGACAGAGGAACTATTCAGATCCTTCTCTTGAGAAAAAATTCTAGTACAACAATGTAAAAAATACTCCATTACAGTTTAAGGTTGTGCATTAAAGAATAACAATAAGTAGGGCTTGTCAGTTGCACACACCAGAAAAAACAGAGTGATAGAGTTGAGTGAAAAATGCGTGTACTGTCACCGCCTCTGTTGATATGTCGTCATAAATGACATTGTTAGATGATACATCAATGCGTAGGTAGCATTTTACTGCTGAAACTGGTCAAGATGCAGCTAGTTTTAAGTATGTTATGTACAGTTACCAGACCCCTTCCAAAGAGTTGAAAAATAAATGGATTATTTATGCTATTAATGACTTGCTTGTTGCATTTTAATTAACTATTTACATTTATTCACGTTTTAATGTGGGTTACACAATGCATACAGTGGCTTTATTGTTTAGTCTATGAGGTTGGGTGTGGGGGAGACCTTTTATTCTGGCAGCTGTATTGGTAATGCATGTGAGTTTAGTCCAGTTAGTTTCCTGGTTTCTCAAAGCAACAATATGTCAGATTTGATATTTTTAGTGATTTGGTACCCCCTACAGTGTATAATTCACTTATACACAGCTATGGTAAATATGAACAGCTGTATACTTTCATTTGTTTCTACTGTTTTACCTTTGACCCAAAGTTAGAGTGTGGACAACTTTGCTAACAGCCAAACACCAAGCAAGTGCAACAGCACTTGCATAGCAAGCTTCTAATATCACTGACTAGGCCCAGGACTCAAAGCCAGTCCCACATTTTTTCGTCCAGCATCCTCTTGCTCACTGTCTGTGTCCTCTTTGCTCTCTTCAGCTCTGCTATGAGTACATAATGGCTGCTTTCTTACCACCAGATTTTGACTTTGAAGCAGTTAAGTTTAAGGTAGACTAGTTTGAAAATTTTGCTGTAAAATTTCCTGTTCTTTTAGTTTTCTGATTTAAGGCTGAAGAAGCTTTTTCAGGCTTTGATCACATGCAGGAAGCTCAGACCCATGTGACACATTAAAGGACATTAAAGCTTTACTCAAGTAAATACAATTTTTTGTGTATTACTGTTAGTAATCTGTCAGTGAGTGCTCTCTAACTGCATTTCAGGCATTGCCATGTTTGGGACGACACTTGCCATTGCATTGGGTGGTATTGTAGCATCGCGTCACCTTCACGTCGATCTTCTTCACAGTGTAATGCACTCGCCCATGTCATTCTTTGAGGTGACGCCCAGCGGGAACCTCCTAAATCGCTTCTCCAAAGAGATTGATGCCATTGACTGCATGATTCCTGATGGGCTGAAGATGATGCTGGGCTACCTATTCAAACTGCTGGAGGTCTGCATCATTTTGTTGCTGGCCACACCCTTCACAGGTCTGGTGCTCCTGCCCCTTACGTGTGTCTACATTTTCATACAGGTAAAGGTTTTGCCTGGACATTGTATGGATATCTGTGAGGTTCAACTGAAGCCTCTTTGAAATTGTTACTGTCTACTTTTCTGGTCCCCAGAATTTTTACGTTACGTCGTCATGTCAGCTGCGACGACTGGAGGCAGTCACTCGCTCACCAATCTACAGCCACTTCAATGAGACTGTGCAGGGTGCTGGTGTCATCAGAGCCTTCGGCGAGCAGCAACACTTCATTCTGCAGGCCAATCACCGCATTGACAACAACCAGGAAGCTTATTTCCCGCGCTTTGTCGCCACCAGGTTCATTCAGGCTACTTCAAACAAATTACAGTGGATCATATTTTAGAGATTTCTGATGTTTGACAGTATTTTGAAGATATTGGTGATGACATTTTTTTTCCTACAATTTTTTGATAGTGTAAATATTGTATCTGGTGTAAAGATGTGAAGTATATTTATCACATGTCTGTAAATATTCTCAGTCATCAAGGTCATGGTATTTGTTTCAAGGTTTGTAGTAGGCAACTGGACTTGATAGAGTTTTTGAAGACATTTCGCCTCTCATCCAAGAGGCTTCTTCAGTTCTGCCTGACTGGTTTGGGAGTTCAGGTATTAAACCTAATGGGGTCGTTAACACCTAGGGGGGCATGTGACTCATGTGCCCGCCCCTCCATTGTGTTACTCATGAGTTCCACCTGGGGGGAGGTGTGAATGGGAGTCGTTAAGGACTCTGCTATCATGTGACTTTTTAGGGTCACATGATTTCAGGTGGGTATCCAACTGCCTTGGGAGTGATCTTAAGACTGCACTGTAAGTGGCAGATAAATTGTGTCTTAGATCTCCTCCTCTGTTGAGAGATGGCCATTCCAGATTAACAAAAATGGCCTCTTTCACTCCTCTCTCAAACCATCTGTCTTCCCTGGACAAAATACAGACATTGGGACTGTGTTGTGCCATGTGCATATTCAGCAGTTGTTTTCTCTCCCCAGTGTACAGGTCCGTGCAGTCCTCACTGCACTGGACGGCATACACTACATTCTCCAGTTTGTGTCTGGGTGTTCTGTCCTTGGGGTGGACAAATTTTTGCCTCAGGATGTTGCTGGGCTTGAAATGGACAGGGATGTGATGTTTGTTAAAAATTCTCCAGAGTTTTTAAGAAACGCCTGCAATGTAGGGAATAATAATGTTTTTCCTTTGGATGCTGTTTTATTCTCTCTCAGACCTGTTTCTTTTGTTGGTTTTGATGAAAGCCCAGTTTGGGTAACCACCGGTTTTGAGCGTTGCCCTGATGTGCTTTTGTTCATTATCCTTTCCCTCCGTACAGGTTGGAATGGTCTGTGCTCTATGGTGGAGGGTTCTCATGACCCCTAGTTTGTGTTCCAGTGGGTGGTGTGAGTCAAAGAGGAGATATTGGTCCGTGTGTGTGTGGGTTTCCTGTAAACATGGATGTTGAGGCTTCTGTCCTCTTCAATGTGCACTGCACAATCCAAGAAGGCCAAACTGTTGCCTCGGACATCCTCTCAGGTGAATTTGATGTTTTTGTCCACAGCATTGATATGGTCTGTGAAGGCTTCAACCTCCTGTGTCGTTATTTTAACCCGGGTGTCATCAACATACCTGAACCAGTGGCTTGGAGGTGTTCCTCTGAAGGAGTGCAGGGCTCTGCTCTCTACTTCTTCCATGTAGATGTTGGCCACTATTGGAGACATGGGTGAGCCCATCGCACAGCCATGTTTTTGCCTGTTAAAACCCCGTTGACCTGGAAATAGGTGGTGTTCAAGCAGAGGTCAAGCAGGGCACAAATGTGGTCCATGGTGAGGTTGGTGCTGTTGGACAATGTCTTGTCCTGCAGTAACCGTTCTCTTGCTGTGGCAACTGCTTCTGTCATAGGAATGCATGTGAAAAGTGAGGTAACATCGTAGGACACCATTGTTTCATCTAGGTCCAATTTCATTTCTCTGATTTTGGTGGAAAAATCCTGTGAGTTCTTGATGTGGTATGGAGTGTTTCCAACCAAAGGCACCAAAATAGTGGCCAGGTGTTTGGCAATGTTATAAGTGACTGAGTTGATACTGCTGATGATGGGTTTGAGTGGGGCTCCCTCCTTGTGTATCCTAGGGAGTCCGTAGATACGAGGAATGGCTTCTCCCGGGTATAGACGGTAGCTATACAGCTATACAGGCTTCTCCAGTTGTTTTAAATGGCAGACTACTTTCTTCTTGTAGCTGCTGGTAGGATCTTGCCTAAGTGGTTTGTAGGTGGCTGTGTCATTGAGTAAACTATTCACCTTAGAATGGTAGTTTGTTGTATTCAGCACCACCGTACATCTCCCTTTGTCTGCTGGGAGAATAGTGATGTCCCAGTCTCTTTGCAGAGATGTCAGCGCCTTCTTTTCTTGGGTGGTCAGATTGGAGGGAGGTGCCTTTGCGCTGGAGAGGGCAGCTAAGACCTTTAACCTGAGCTGCTCAGCCTCAGTGATAGTAAGCTCATTGTTCCTGATGGCTGATTCAGTTGATGTAATGAGGTCCACCACCGGTAGTTGTTCTGGTGTTACTGCAAAGTTCAGACCTTTGGCCAGAACTTCCCTCTCAGGTTGTGTGAGGTTCCTGTCTGATAAATTCTTAACCTATTTGTCACTGGTGTCTGATTGTGTTGTGTTGCTGTCATTTCTTCTCCAAGTTAGTTCTTGTGTTCTGTAGGAACTGTTCAGACGTGAAAGCAGTGTCTGGAATTTGTTTCGCTGGTGTTCTTTGCTCTTGAGGTGCTGAGATGCCTGAGCTTTCTCCACAAACTTGGAGACCTCCACCAGAACTTCACTGGGAAGAAGTGATGTAAGATCAACACGAATCTGGTCAAGCTTCACTGTGAGGACATCAATGGTGAAATGGACCTGTCTCACTCTCTCATTAAGTAGTTGAGTTTGCGCCTTCTGTAAGATTTTCTCTGCTCTATGGCCTTTCACAGAAGAGCCGAGGCGTAGGCTGTTGGGGAATACCCTTTCTTGCCTGCATCTTAAATTGAAGCGTAGATGGTTTCTAAAGTCCGCCAATTTTCTGGAAGTCTTCTCATACTCCCGCACCAGTTGAAGGGCGTTCGTGCAGTGCCCCCTGAAGAGAACAGAAGCCTCAACATCCATCTTCAAGAACGCTATCAAGTCCAGTTGCCTACTACAAACCTTGATACGTATATTTATCACAGTCTGTCAAGTGGTTTCACCTCATCATATTTGTATTATGCCCCTGTGCCAGTGACAACTATGGTCAGAGGTATCATTTGGGCTGTCTGTTTGTCTGTCCATCCACACACGCATCCACCCCATTCTTCTGAACACAATATTACGCTTTACCTTGGTGAAATTTCTTTCAATTTGGCTCAAATTGACTCAAAAATGAATTAACCTTTGGAGGTTAAAGGTCAAGGTCATTGTAATCTCATGTCTGTCCCATTCTTGAGAATACAATTGCTCAGGAACACCAGGACAGAATTCTGGTATAAATGACATCACAAAACAGCCACAACTCAATAATTCATTTGCTAATTATGACATAATTCGCTTGTCTAATAGGTTATGATGATGAGGTGATGACATTTTATATCCAAAATATCAAAGGTCAAATTGATTGTGACATCATAATTTCAGCTCTACCAGTCCTCTGTAAAACCTCTCTAAGTGAAGACAGCTTGTTCCTATAAATGCCTATGTAGCTATAACTTAAATAAAAAATACATAAATTAATTAAATTAAATAATATATATATATATATATATATATGTATATGTATATATATATATATATATATATATATATATATATATATATATATATATGTATTTTATGAAATTCCTCCAAAATCTTCACTACACATTTTATTTAAGTTTGGCTACACATGGATATATGCCTTTTGACTGGGTAGCAGAGGCATACAACGATGAGACAATCTAGTTGTACATGTTTCTGTATTCAGTATTGACTATAAATTTGTTTCTGGCAGATGGCTGGCAGTGAATCTGGAGTTTTTGGGGAATCTGTTGGTTTTGGCTGCAGCCATCTTGTCAGTGCGAGGACGAGATGAACTTAGCCCAGGCATCGTGGGATTGGCAGTGTCACATTCCCTGCAGGTTCACAGAAGTGTTTTTACCTCTGTTAGCTCAACTGTCTTTAAAACAGGAAAGGATAAAATGCAAAGGGAGATGTTTTTCTTTTATTTACATTCAATCCAGAATGTATGTACATCTCAGTGCATGTTTATAACATTACACATGGACATGAAGTTGTCGGAAACCAGTGAGCCTTATTCTATAGCTAGTATGTTTGCTGTTTGCCATAAAAAGATTTGTAAATATACCTTTTATCAAACTTAGGGAGACTCACACACACCTGTTTGTTTTTTTCTCAACTCAGAAGAAGGTTGAGAAGAAGTTACTATTCAAATTCATTATTATTAGTATTCATTAAGGAAAAGACCACAGCAACTTGTATTGTTTTCATGCAGGTCATAAGCATACTTGCCATCTTAGAGACCTCTAAAATAGAGAGGATTTTGAAATTAAAGTGGGGGTCAGGGGTATGTCAGTTGGGCAGTGCCTAGAAAAAATGTGCCCCTTTAAAATTTTCTGTGGGAGACAGGAATTCTTTCCAAGACATCTGAAATTTGCTTAATTATTTCTTTCTCTTAGTAGTTTCAATCTCTCTCTGTCTCTCACTCACTGTGGAGAATGAGATGTGAGCATAGACGTATTAAGGAGAATTCAGTATAGGAGGTCAAACTGGAAAATTGTGACCCTGTGAGGAAACCAGAAGAGGGCAATGAAAAACAATCTCCCTGGTGTTATTTTGCTTTGTTTTAATGTAGAACTGAGTCATAGGTACTATTGCCTTGAGTGAAAGCCTGGGTGGGTGCAGGGTTAAACAGGACTTCTTTGTCACCTGAAAGATAAATGATGGTGTCATTGGTACTTTTGCAGGTGACGGGAATCCTGAGCTGGATTGTTCGGTCCTGGACTGATGTGGAGAACAACATTGTGTCAGTGGAGAGAGTCAAAGAGTATGACAACACACCCAAAGAGGTCTGCTGCTGTGAAACAGAACCTGGTTTATATGGAAACTAATCTGTGGCTCTTGTAAGCCTGAAGCTTTTAAGAATATTTGCTGAAACTAAATTGTAGACATGTTTTACTATTGTTTATTTTGTATCCTCCTTGAGTGTTCTCAGTTTTTAGTTTTCTTACTGAGATGATTATGTTACTGAACTTTGCCTCCCCAGGGAGCGTGGACCCATGAGGACAGTTTGCTGCCAGCAGCCTGGCCAACCACAGGACGCATCCAGTTCAAAGACTATGGACTGCAGTACCGTAAAGGTCTGGAGTGGGCTCTAAACAACATCAACATTGACATCCAAGACAGAGAAAAGGTCAGCAATGACAAAAAAAAAAAAAAAAAAAATCTTTACTGTTGCCAGTAATAGATTTATGAAACAATTGTGTGTAATTAATAGCTTATTATCTCAGTATTTACTGATTATTGATTCAAATTATGAATTTGCAGGTGGGGATTGTTGGAAGGACAGGAGCTGGGAAGTCATCTCTAGCTTTGGGAATTTTCCGGATTCTTGAAGCAGCGAAGGGACAAATCTTCCTTGATGGGATCAACATTGCTCAAATCGGCCTTCATGACCTGCGCTCCAGAATCACCATCATTCCTCAGGTCAATACTACAAATAGTACTGTATAAATACCTGAGTATTCCAATCCTAAATCTACAGACCCTTCAAAAATTACTAATTACTTATAATTAATTAATAATTAATAATTACTTTCAGTCTTTATGGATCAAATAGGAAGTGTTGAACCCTGGCATGTTTTATTTTTACAAAGTAAGTCCTTTTCCTTCTTCTCCCCAGTGCATCATTCATATAGCAGAATAGATTTCTTATTTATTGACAAAACCCTGCTTCCCCTTGTCACAATATAATATTTAACTATTACTGAATCAGATCATGCCCCAGTGTTACTAGATCTTACATTTCCTCTTAACAAACTGGAAAGCCTCCTTGGAAATCAGACAAAAATCCACTGACTAATAATGCTTTTTGTGAATTGATATCCCAAAATTAAATTGGACTTCACAAAATCCAATAGAATAGATGTTTCCCCTTCACTTTTCTGTGAAACCCTAAAAGTTGTAATCAGAGGTGAGATTATTTTGTGTTTTGCCAAAATTTACAAAATTCCAAGAATTAAAGGAGAGGTATGTAATTTTCAGTGACATCTAGTGGTCAGAATGCAGATTGCAACCAAGAGGATTTCCCCATACACCGCCACTGCCTTTTCAAGTGTAAGGAGGCCGTCATGTGACAAAATGGCATAACACTCGCATCACCTAGTCTTTCAAGTGATGAGGTTTGTTTACTGATAATTTTAGAAACTGTTTCATTGTTAGTCTCTATAGGTCACAACTTTCATGTAAAATGGTGAATATAATTTATTTACTCTACAATGTGGTTGTGATTTGGCGAGCGGTTTTGCATGGTGATACACGCCGACACTGGCGAAGTAATTGTTTAGTGTGATAGTAGGATAGTTACGGCTGGACACATATTTATTCCCCGTTCACAGAATTAAAGTCTCAGTTACGGGCTGGGGGTTAGAGGGCAAGGAGGAGGGAGAGAAAGAGGGAGCAGAGAGGCCGAGATTATGGTGCAGTCAGGGCCAGGTGAGGGAGAGGTGCGGGCAGGGTAACCAGAGTGAAGGCTTCGCTGGAAAATGAAGAGGAGCAATTTGAAGCTTTCCAAAGGAGCCGAAGAGAAGTAACGAAGGTATGCATTTAGAAAATTACTGTGTTATATTCCTTGTCTGAGCAATATGAATATGAATATGAATAATATTAATCCAACACAAAGCTATATTTACAGCTCTGTGTTCTACTTGTAGCAGTGTTAGTGTTGTATGTCATTTGAATAGTAATCTCAGAATAACTTGTAAACTCAGAGTAAGGCGAGTCATCATTACCTGGGACATTAGTAAATGATAAGAAATACTGCAGCACATGTTACTCTGAGCAACTCTGAACAGTCTGTACATCATAAACTGCAGTGATATTAGCATATTACCAACATAACATCAAACATGTCATTAACCTTGAATGTATATTTCCTGTGTATTATTTCTTCAGAGACTTGTTGAAGAGATGACCCTGGAGGAGCACAGGCAGCTCACCACACAGCTCCTGAGGAGGCAGCAGGACTATTTGATGCCCTGATGATGCATCAGCTCAGGCATGGTGCCCCACCTTTTACTGGAGTACCAGGGTATCATGGCGTACTTGTGGTAACTGTAGGAACATGTTGAGGGGGCCTGGGGTTGAGGTTATCATCCCCAGCTGCTGCGTTTGGAGCATCAGGGACAAGTTCTCTGATCCCACTGGACATCAGACAGGTTTCATACCCAGAATCTGAGTTTCCTTCCAGGCCCTCTGGAGTTTCAATACAGGACCACAAGTACTCACTAACCTGTGTATATGTCATCAGGGAATCAACCAAAAGTTTTATTTGTTCTAGATTATATAGATTATTTATGTCTGTTTTGCAAAGTATGTTCCATATTTTCACATTTTTCTGCTTATATTACATATATGGTTTATTTATTCAGTCCATTATTTATTAAGATTAAGAAGCTTTATTGTCATTGCAAGGGTACAGTGAAATTCAATTCATTCATTATTCAATGTTACATTGAATTGTAAGTGCAATTAATAAAAGATGATAATTAGATATACCTCCTGTATTTATTACAATTATATACATACAAATATGTACTTTTATACGAAGTTCTTTCCTGCAGTGTTGGTACATTTTCATGACCACTTCAGGCTTCGCTAATGTATATTATCATTACAGGGTCAGCTGTACCTTACAATTTTGTACAAACATGAATCTAAAAAAATACCACTGACAATAATGACACCACCAATTTAAATTATTTACACAAACAGTCTTGGTCATCCCTGTCAGTCTTGACAATACAAGGAGAAATGCTGTCTGATAATCATAAACTTTCAGCTTTTAGTGTTCAAACAGACAAACATTTCTGCAGCTTGTTCTGTCTTCATCAGAGTTGCTTTGATAAAGACAGAAGTAGCTGATGAGACATTTGTCTGTTTGAACTGAAGACTAAAAGCTGTGAGTTCATCATTCTGTGGTCCTGACTGAGAATCACCCTGCTTCAGCTACTCTTTACATGACATTTGTAGTTTACATGTTGATATTCTTAGACTGTTATTTATATGACTGAAATGTGGACGATAACTATTTTTTTTAAAAAAGCTGATCATCAGATGTACATGATTTATTTTTTTGCAGTGATGTATATATGAACATGCTTACAATTATACAGTGATCATGACGATACTTCCCTGCAATGTCTGTAAATTTTAATTTCTACTTCAGGTTACACTAATGTGCATTATCCTTACAGAGAACAGCTATCCCTCACAGTTTGGAATGAAAAGATGAATATAAAAAAGATCACTTTGCTTTGTGTTGTGAATAGAAGTAGAAATGTTGGTGTACAACCACTACTTGCAGCTTTTAGTGAACAAACATGGACATCAACAACTAATTATGTTGTCATCAGAGCTGACTTGGATAAAGACAGAAGAAGCTGTTGAGACATTTGTCTGTTTGAACACTAAAAGTTGTGAGGTTATGGAGGTTATCATTGAGCTCCAGCTCTTTCATCCTGTGGTCCTCCCTGAGAAACACACTGATTCAGCTCTTTGTTGTTGGATGAAACACAGTGACTTCCTGTCTAATTCATTCCAGTGTCGATCCTTTTCAAGACAGTGTCAGAATACATTTAGTTAGAATATTATTTTATTATTTTTATGCAATGTGATCAAAATAATATTTCACCAAAAATATGATTTACAGGGCCGGTTAATATGCTACAATAAAGGCAAATAAATCTGTGTCACTTATGTAGACCTCTTCTGACTTGTGTCTGCACCAGTTCTGATGTGGTGGATCCCTGTATTGGGGTCACCAAACTGAACCTTCTGGAGTCATCTGGTCCAAGGCTCCTCCATCGTGGCATCCCAAATGGCGTATGGCTAGTTGAGAAGAATAGACTGTCCTTTTGCCTTTGCTGTCTTAAGGAGAGAAACAAAATATACATAGTGATGTCATACATGAGTATTCAACTATATTCCATGAAGATGTTAGAGTACACAGATTTTCAACCCAAACAATACTTGCAGAACTAAATGAACATGTTTTATAACCTAAACCTAACCTAAAGTTGCTTTGTTAAGGTAAGTTAAAGTACTTCAATTAGTGCAAATCATTTATAATAATTATATTTTATTTTACAATTTGTACTGAAAGACTGAAATAGGAAAAAAGTACCTCAATAAGTATGAAAGAAATCTGATACCACAACCCTTCAGACAATGGAAGAAAATTATAAACACACTAAAATCTATTGGAAACTAATAAGATTTAAGAATAAATTAATTAATTAAAATTGCCATCTTGTGGCTTAAAATTTACTTTTTGTCCATAAATTCTCTCTGAGAGATGTAAATGTCTCAGAGACTGTGGTTAAATGTCTTTGATAGATTCATATAAAGTACCTACTTTAAGGTGTGTCACACACTTTTCTGCATAAAACAGCAACTATTTAAAAGTTTGTAAAAGACCAAAACCACACATTCAGCTTCTGTCATCTCCAGTGGGGTAATGTAAACTAAGTACATTTACTCGGGACTTTACCTAAGTCTAATTTCAAATTACATCCATATTATATTATTTTATAGTTCTACTTAACCTTTTTACTCCAACACATTTATGTGGCAGGTATAGTTACTAGTTACTGACAGGGAACATTTTACTGCACAGTGGTTACTTTTACTTTTCATACTGAGGACAGCTGATAATACTCATACTTTTACTCAAGTAAGGTTTTGACTGCAGGACTTTTACCTGTTTTCACGGTGCGGTATTGGTGTTTTTACTGAACTAAAGGATTTGAATACCTGTCTGAAGATCACCTGGTCCCAGAGGCTGAGTTCTACTGTTACTATGTTCTCCACAGAGAGTTTATCATTGTCATTTGATTTTTGTTGTTTCATGATGTCAGCTGATCAGGTCCAAGTTCTTTAACTCTGAGCTTCTCTTCTAACACTCTCCTCTCAAGACACATTGTTTCTGGTGACTTTGCAGATTTTATGTTTCCATTGTAGCAGCTGACGCACTCTGACAACTCTGCTGTATTAATTGTCACATGTACATCAAGCCAGTTGCTTGCCACTGAGACCCAGAAGTTGACATGTGTAAAACAGCAGCATTCAGATGAATACTGAGGGTGCAGGTTTTGTGCGCCCCACCAAGCTTCTATCTCCTGTATTGAGACAAACTGCACATGTACAACTTATAGCAAGAGAAAAAATTGCGCCTCAAGCCGGAAACACATAGCCTATCTGTAACTTCAGACATCGTAAAACACTTTTAACAGCACATTTTAGTGCAGATGATCCATTTTACTCACTACCTACACATTATTGTCACTGCTCATTTAAAGAAATATACAGAATAAATTTTAAAGTAATTAAGTTTTATTCACTGAAGTTTTAAGATGTGGGGAGAGGTGGGGTGGTGCCCTAGCGCCCCCTATTGACCGGCCGCCACAACTCGAAGCCAACAATGGTGCAACAATGGTAAAATACCCATGATGTAACATACAGTCACGTTATGACTTATCTTACATCATTACGATGAATGTATAGGCAAATAATAACAAGTAATATAGTAATAAAAAATAACCACAGCATGTTCAATACAACAGTTAACAAACTATTAATGAAAAACCTATTAACTAGCAACGTTTTGTTGATGATCAAACCTGTGAGGACAGCACAGTTATTTCATTGTGATGATTTACCTGTCTGTCCCAGTGGAACGAGCACTGATGGTAGATAAAGCTGGAGTTGTGACATCAAAAGGTTTTCCCTTCATAGGAGGTGATGTTACAGGACGTCTCTCATACCTGGAGAAACATAAAGAAAATACAAGTTACATGACACAGTCATACACACCTGTAATACATCCTGTTAGAATCAATGGTGCTGAGAGGAATGGCTCACCTGGACATACATAACCACACTAAATTATCACTATAACTCATAAATCAGATTAGCTCTACACTTTAACAGGCAATAATTTCAAGCAGCCGTGAGCTGACTGTGGTAATGCCACCGGATATTTCAGCTCCTGATCATACTTCTGAAGCAACATGCAAAATTACAATCATGGTAACAAATATATATTATCGACAGGATCACAGGGTGAAATCTTAATTGTGTGAGTAATTCTAATTATGCCGATGGCCATGTTATATCGTTACCTGAAGTGATCTCATAAAAAATTGCAATTACATATGTAGGATGAATTACCTGCCCAGAAAAAAAGGCAACTTCCATGTTACTGTGCAAACAGTCCATCATCAGTGATTTCCATGTGGTAAACGCCACACCAATGTTAATCCTTGTTTTCTGCCATCTCCTCTCACACTGCCATTTGGTTTCTTCATGTTTTCTCTTTTTTGAGGATAAGAGTTCATAGTCTACTTCTTTTCCTTGTGGTAAATAACAACTATGATCATCCACTGGTCAAAACTGTGGTTGCCAGCCTTCAGAAAACAAAATAGTTTGCCAGTAAACATCATTATCTGACCCCTCTTTGTCATCCATATTTACGCTGCAGAGTTTACGTAACGTGTCCACTCTGCACAGCCATAGAAAACATGGCGGCGCAAGATGGCAGCCTCCATAAAAGGTGACCCGCTCCCTATTTAACTATAAATGGCTATTTGTAAGGTAACGTAAGCATAAAGAATATGAATTTACGTTGATTGATAATAAGAAATAGCATACTTATGTATAATATATTTCCATTTTTGTCAGTAAATCCCTGTAAATATTACACACTGGACCTTTAAAAAAGAATAGCTTATTAAATCAATAAATATGCTGAATGCTCAATACTCTATCTCCTCTTCACCTGAGCCCAGTAAAAGGAGGCTGGACCTTCAAACACAGTATAATTTGTTATCAACTGACTGAACGACTCCTCTTAAAATTGCGGGGATATATCTAAGAACATGGCAACAAAGCTGGCCGTCTTTTAGCACATCAACCTATGTGCTGCTTAGATACATCAGAAATGACAAATGTCTGATATGGAACACTATGCAACAATTTCAGCTCCTTCTATAAATACAATTCACAGAACTGAGACCGAACTCGTGTTAAAATGTACAGCGATTATTAATGCAGTAATGGCAATGCAAAATGGTAACACGCCTGGCCCAGATGGGTAACTTATAGTTTTCTTTAAACAAAATTCTACAACAAACTATATACACTTTTACTTGTTATGATTAATGAGCGTATGTGGGTGGCCGCCACATACACTGACTGAAGCATCAGTTATCCTTGTGCTTAAGCCAGGTAAAGCTAGCCCAGACCCTGGTTCATGTAGACCCATCTTCTACATAGTGATGTGAAGATCTTAGCCAATGCTCTTGCCTTATGCCTAGAAACCACAATGCATGTGATCTCTGTGGACCAAACAGGTTTTATTTTGGTTTTATTACCGCCGGTAAATATTATTCATTCGCCTGTGTCCAGTGAGGTACCTGAGGTGTTTATCTCGCTGAATGCAAAGAAACGTTTGATAGGGTTTAATGTGGATATTTATTTTCATTCATTCATTGAACCTTATTTTAACTCGGAAATACATTAAGATAGAAACGTCTTTTACAATGTAGCTGAGTAAAACAATAAAAAATAAAAGCATTAGACACAGAAAAAGGCAAAGAAAATTAAAAAAATAAATAAAAGCATCAATAGTAAATAAAAACAGTAAAACCATTAATCAGGCAAAACAGGAACACCTAGAAGTAATATGTGATACAGTTAAAGATTTAAATTGCTCTATGGATAAAAATGAGGAAAGCGATTTTCCAAGCTCAGTAAAAATAGCCAGTACCTGTAACATAATCCTGGACCGAGTTTGATAGGGGCCCATATTAAAAGAAAGCAAGTGGAAATGGGATGGAATACTTAAGCTTAAGAGAAGTTACTGCCTTCCAGAAAATTGCTGGATTTGAATATGATTTTGGGATTAGATTTAAATAATAATAAGATTTAGCCTTTCTTATTGCAGATGTACATTTCTTTCTAAGCTGTCTGAAAGTAAATAAGTGACCAGTCCAGGCTTAATTTCTCCCTTTGATCAAAGAAGAAATTTCTGATGAAAACCAGGGTCTTGACCTATTCTGTATTCTATATTTTTTAAAAGGTGCATACTTGTTACAACTATTGAGTTGAATGATTTACAAGTTGAAAGTTTGTTCGTCAAAATGTTTGATATTTCTTCTGGATACCATGCATTGTTTTCTTATTCTGGTACTTCTGATGCAAGCTATTGTACAGTGGTTGCTAAAACCAAGTTCTAACACTACTGTGTCTGTAACTTTTTCTTTTCTGTTAAAATTAAGTCAAGAAGAGATGACTTAGAGGTGTCCTTTAAGTTTGTCCTGGTAGGGGCAGTAATTATGTGTAAAAGATTAATATTACCACACATTTCTTTTAAATACTCAGAGCTCAACCAATTTAAAAACATGCTATAATTTCATGTAAAGGAGGTGTACTGTCCATAAATTAAGTATAATAAAAAAAAAAGTGTAAAAAAGTTTAAAATTTGTGGTAATGAGTTGGAAACAAGTTGACTAAAAAGGAGCAACAGAATTTGGTGATCATTTATACTTCATGCTTTAAAAGCAGTCAAACCAGACTAGGTCAATTTTGACCCGGGAGGATAAAAGGTGCACAGTAAATGGGAAGACAGTATGAGGGTTAAGTTGAAATCACCTAGTACAATCAGCTCAAATCTTTAAAAGGAGCTAAAACATCTGCTATCTCATTAATAGCAGAGGGAGAAGCAGGCGGTCTGTACATTCCAACCACAATAATAGAATTATTTTGTTCTATAGACCCTTTCAGTGTCAAGAACTTTCCTCAGATTTCTCCAATGAGACGGCTTTCAGAACAGTGCAAGTAAGACAAGCTCTCGAATAAATGGCCACACCTCTTCCTTTTATATTTATGTCTATTCTGATAAAACTACAATATCAGGATCTGTATGTGCCATTAAAATTTTCAACTGATCCAGCTTTTCATGCTGAGAAATGCTACTAATATATAAGTGAATTAAACCCAGCCCTCTCCTATTCTTAAAATCTAAAGCAGTAAGGATTGGGTGTAGAATAGAATGTTACACTAGATGAGCACTGAGGTCAGACTTTAACGCCTGTGAACCTGAGGAAGGCCTTGATGTACATACCAGTAGAGGAGAGTGTATTGGTCTCAAAACCACCTGAGCACAAGGGGGAGCTGGTGAGCCAACACCTGACTGGGATGATGACAGCTGTGCAGAGAAGAAATCGGCCAGTAGTTGGTGACTGTAAGTGACCTGTGATGAGCACACCTGGCCATCTGAGCATGTGGTAGACAATAATCAAACTGTGGGGGCATTTAAAACTGAGTAAAATATGTAGTCTGTTAAGATACATGCATCCAGCCTGCTAGGTTGGATACCATTGCTCAAAGAACATTTCCAGAAGAATTTAAAAGTGTCAATCAAAACCACCCTGTGTGCTGCACTGACAGACTAGAGCCATGTATGGAGGCTGAGGATACAGCTAAATGGCCAACGCTGTGGCCCAGTGGTGGCAGGGGTCCGGAATTGAAAATACGCTTTCCACAATCTTTCAACATGTGAAGAAGCCTGCTAAAATCCTGCTTTAAGATTTCAGAAGTCTGGTTGGAGATGTCATTGCATCCAACATGGATAACAACATTCCTAGTGCAGAGATACTGCCCAGAGACTGGGGATTTTCACCAGGACTTTAGCACCAGGAAAAAAAGTGTCTCTGCCAATCGTCATGCCTGATAATTCAATCATTGATAACCAGGGTGGCAGGAGATGCAGCTTGTGGTGTATGGGACTGTGTACTCGGTACAGGAGCAAATGAGGGAAGACGGACAGAAGAGCCCCATGGAGCTGGGGTGAAATTCCGCTGTGTACAGCAAGGTGTGGGATGACCAGTTCATCCAGGTATGTTCGCCAGGAAGGCTGGGAACGGTGGAGATCCCCTGGGCTCATTTAAAATCATGGGAGGTAAAGGGGGAGGCCCTGGGTTCCCAGCCAGTGGAGGAAATTCATAAATAAATCCAGGATGTCGTAGCGGTTATTTAGCTCGTTATCACAAGCTGTGGGAGTACAAAATGACAACCTTCCCTTCCTTTTGCGGTCGCTGACAACAACCCAGGAGTCCGGGTATGAAGAAATGGACCTGACTGGGGCTTTGGGTTTAGCCCTGAGCCAAAGCCAGGGGTCCTCGGGGAAAGTGGCTGGAGCAGAGCCAGCAGTGGTAGCAGCAGGCTGCATAGAGCCAATTACCGGAGCAGTGGTAGCAGTGGCCAGAGCAGAAGCAGCAGCAGGTGGAGTGGAACTCACAACCGGAACCGTAGTAGTGGGCTGCGTGAAGCCAGTAGTCAGAGGAGCAGCAGCAGCAGGTAAAGACGAATGAGGGACCGGAGCAGCAGCAGCAGACAGTGTGGAACCAGGGACTGGAGCAGCAGTAGCAGTGGCCGGAGCAGCAGCAGAAACAGGTGCAGGAGGACAAGAGCCTGCAACTGGAGCGGCAGCAGGCAGCATATAGGCTGTGGCCAGAGGAGTGGGAGCATCAGCCAAACAAGAAGATGTGACCTCCAGCTCTTCACCGTTGGCAGACACTTGTACCGTGCCGAAGAGGATAGTGTCCAGGTGTCCTGTCCTGTCCTCTGCTCCAGCTCAACAGTCTTCTTGCTAAGGTAGACACAGCTTTGACAGCCCGATGGAAGCCATGACCACTGTGCTCAGTTTGTTTAGTTTACTTGTTTAGTTTACTTGAGATCAAAGCGTCCGATTGCTAAAATCCTTGCTCTGATTAAAAAGTGTAGTTAAAAACAATCAAGAACAAAAAGTCTAAAAAGTGTGCCATAAAAAGGTAGCTCAAAACTGTATGAAAATTCAGTTTTGACAGAACTGTTTGGCAAGAAACACAACGCTGACACTAACACCAACACACAGTTGTTGCACTTCAAAAAAATGGGTATGGGTCCTAATTTTATTTCATGGATAAAACTTTTATACACCTCACCTAGCACCTCTGTAATTACAAATGGTAAGCAATCATGGTATTTCCAGCTACCAAGGGGGACCTATCAGCAATGCCCAATCAGTCCACTGCTATTTGCCTTAGTCATAGACTCCTTATCTATCACACTCAAACCATTGCCATCAATTAGTGGAATTCATAGAAAGAGAGAAGAATATAGATTATCATTATATATTGATGAATAATTTATGTATATATTAGAACCTATTTTAAGTGTACCTCATATTCATGTTTTGAAGAGATTTTGCACATTTTATGGGTATAAGCTAGACTCGTGTAAAAGTGAATGTTACCCCATTAATGACCCGGCTTGTCAAATAGAGGACAATGACTTACCATTCCAAATGTCTAGAAATGGTTTCAAATACTTGGGCATTAATGTCACAAGAGACATGCAGAGCCTTTATCAACAATTCTTTGAAACAGGCAGGAAAATTGAACTGTATTAAAATGCATGTGCCTCCCAAATTTCTCTACTTCAACATCCCAATTTATCTTGCTAACATTTTTTTTCGAATATGTGATAAAGCTTTCAGTTCATTCATATAGAAGATTAAAATACCTAGAATACAATTAGAACTGCTACAGAGGACTAACTTAAAGAGTGGCTTAGCTTAACTAAATCTTTGCTACTACTACTTGGCCACAAGCATTCAAAAAATCATTTACTGGCTCCACACTCCCAGTACAGATTTGAAGCCAAATCTTGTATCTCAACTTAGAGCCCTGATAATTTCCAGTCTTGCCTTGTCTGTTTCACACTTTACTAATGTTGTGCCTCACACTGGTACACCAAAGATTTTTGGCCCGCTGTCTTAAACATGGGGCTCTAAAAATGTTCTGCTATGTGGTACTTAACAAAAGGGGCTCCATAAAATGTTGGATTTTTACTAATTTTGTGCTATCAATAATATCAATATAGGATTTAATTTTCATCAAATCCTCCTCAGGGGCACCAGTCTTCAAAAAAGAAGAAATGATGGCTAATTTATAAAATATCAGTCTCCATCAATTTGGTACTGAGATTAGTAATTAGATTAATAAAGGATATGGAGTTTTACATAGAAAAGGTTAGCAGTTTCTCTTGTACAACATTAATCAGACCAGCAGGTTCATTCACAAAAGCATTTATTTACACTATTTGCAAAGCAAAACAAAACACAATCAAACTAAGAATACTTATCTAAGAGCAATAAGGTGTTTGTGAGAGTGTGTGTGTGTGTGTGTGTGTGTGTGTGTGTGTGTACATGCAAACCTATGTAACAGTGGAATCCTGCATCATTACATATTCTACACATACACCACTCTGGTGATTTTTTTGTCTCTGTAAAAAAAAATATAGAGGATAAGCTTTAGTGGATATTATTAACAATTTTTTTTTTGTTCATAGAAGCCAGACACCTTATTCACATCCATGAAGGAGTGTGTATATCACTGCATCATATTCAAGCATGGACGTGTGTCATTTTGTACAAGCAAAGAGGGGACTTCATTCAATATATATGTGACCTCTGTGTGTGATGTCTTTTTAATAAATCTCTTGGAGCTGTTTCTTTAGGTTGGTATCAGTCAGATTTATTCCATTTATCTGCAGTTAAGACAAAGGATGATAGAGCATAATCATCATTGCTTGTGGACAACGGCACATGCTCTCTCTCTCAATGCAAATCATCGGTTACTTTTATTATTGCTTAATTTCATGTGTATAAAAAATATACATACAGTTTATAATAGATCTCATTACTGGACTGTTACTTTCTTTTCTTTTAAACACAAAATAAATTCAACATTTTCTTAAAAAAATGTTACTACAATTCCTGAAATATATAACAACAATATAAAACAAGGTACACACGTACCTGCAGTTAAGACAAAGGATGACAGAGCATAATCATCATTGCTTGTGGACAATGGCGCATGCTCTCTCTCTGGAGAGACGGCATACGTTACTTTAAGCTAGCGATGTTTTTACTCGCAATAAAACACATAAAAACCCATAGGTGACTCAACAAAAATTTAACACAATTAAAATTAAACATCCAATATTAAACGAAACACAGTCAGCTTTAAGTTTGAAGTGCTTTTACAAGTTTTATCATTGTTTTGTCCACAGACATTCACAGATACGTTACCTCAGTGCAAATCATCCGTTACTTTGAGGATTACCCATAATCCTTTGCTACTATTATTAACTGCAGGTACGGATTAAAAACAGCAGATGGCACTGTGTTCCCATGTAGCAGGATTTAAACATTACTTTTAATATGAACCTTATTTAACTATGTTACATACACACTTTGGTCCATCTATAAAATCTATTTATTTTAGAGTCAGACTTCAAAACACAATTCCATACATGAAGCCTTCTTTAAAGGTCTGCTTCCTGTAATGTTGATTCTGAGAGAGGCTCCATCTACACACAGGATATTTCATTTCCCATTTACATAAAACAAGAAGGGAATTCAGTTAATCTATACAACATAGCTTTTTGGATTTAAAATCAAAATTCAGAACAAGATTCTACACATGAAACCCTCTTTGTTCACTCTTCAAAAAAGCACCCTATAAGGTCTTTTTATGATGGATCTGGCAGAGGCATTAGCAGGTAACTCCATCATTAAAATGTCAGCATCTATTTAATTTCAAGTGTAAATGTCACATTTTTGACTATAATTATGGGATCTGTGATTCATATCCAAATAGATTAGTTTTTCTTGTCAAGATAGCAAGTGCAAGAATGTGCAAGAATTTCTACATAATGTATATTATCCAGAAAATTCATTGTATACACAATTCAGATTGTACTAGAGGGTCCCCTCTTGTACTGTTAAGACTGACAGAAGCCAACATTTACATGTAATTATTCATGAGTAAGAACAGAGAAGCAAATCAGCACAGCATATTATCCTCAATTAATAATAGAATAATATATATTTTTTAGAATTTTATCTGACCTCATGAATGAGTTTAAAATGAATGCCCTGAAGATGCATGAACAGCCACACCAAAGTGTAGTAAACGCATGTTCAAAACTTGTCTTAGAGTAATAAATGTTTTTTTTTTTCTCAACTTATATTATTAAAAGGAAATACAAATAAGATATTAACCATAGGAGGAAAGGAGCCCTGTCTATAATGCATACATCACCATCACACACAGGTCATAAAAATTACCAACAACAACATAGAGGAATATGAATTCCCCTACATTTAGAAATTGAAATTTTGATCTGTTCATGATTATTTTTGTATGTGTATCACAGAGAAATGTGTAAATATTCACAGCATTAGTTAATGTAAATTCCCTGTGCAGTAGGGCAAACATTTGGGGTCAAACTCTTGAAGTTGCAGTAAAACCATGCCGCTTTTCATTGTTAAAATGAAGGGCAACACTTGATATGTGATTACATCTTTGCAACTTCTCATTTATTTTAAACTTATTAAACTTATTAAACTTATTTGAACTTTAGAGATTGGGAACAAAAAGGTATGAGGGTCTCTTGAGCGTGCTTCTGCAGTCTCCAAGAGACAACGCTGAGCTGCAGAAGTGCGCCAAGTGCGCTCAAGAGATTCACTCATGTCCATATAAGGAAAGGTGTCCATATAAGGAAAGGTCCATCACGCAGCAGGTGGAGGTGACTCACCATATTAAAGCTAACAACAGACGTATCCCCTTAGCCAACATGTTTTCTGTCTCCCTCGACTACAAGTTTTGCCTATCTTGGCCACCCTATATTTTATTGGCTAATTGTTTTTAAAAAATGAATTTGGTGCCACACTTTATGATAGTGGGCTTATTGTGGGGAGACATAAAGGGTCATTGTGATGCTTTGGTGACTGTGGGACATGGACCATTTGCACAGGAAACGTGGAGGAGAAAAAAATCAGGAAACTTCAGGCAAAAATGTTCATGTTTCGTCTTGTTTGAAAACCGGCGTTGTGCAGTGCTGCACGGTGTTCAGAACGGGGGTTGACACCATCATCATATGCGTCGTCATCTTCTCCTTCATTCTCTTTGTGCATGGACAGCAATGTTGTGTGATGATGATGGCAGCACAGCATTTTGCAGGGTTGAAGTTCAGTCCTCCCGTCGACCAATGGATGCATCAGAACCAGAGCTTCCAATGGCCAATGGTGCGTTCAACCAAGCCCCTGGTGAGGATGTGGGCAGAGTTGTACTCCTGCTTGGCGTGTGTTGTGGGAACAGCCACTGATGTCAGCAAGTAGCTTCAGAGCAGGTAGCCACTATCCCCAAGGAAAAAACTTCTGCCAAATGCTCCTCTGGCAGCATCTTGTCCCACAGCCGAGTTGGCCCAGATGTAACTGTCGTGCGTTATGCCGGGCCACTTGGTAACAACACCCACAAAGAGCCCTCTGTGGTCCACCACCACTTGGGTGTTGATGGCGGAATATCCCTTCAGGCAGACGAAAGCCTGGTCATCCATCGACGGGTTGGACACGGGGATAAGGGTCCCATCCACCAGTCCAGTCACCTGGGGATTGCCAGCCATAGTGTGGAAGCCCTGGTGTGCCTCTATGATGTCCTCTCTCCTCGCAGGCATCTTGATGTATTCTTGTGCATGACGCACAAGGACATTGGTCACTGCCTCCACACTCCATGAAACCGATGTCTTGCTCAGCTCGAATCCATCTCCCACCACCTCCAAGAAACTACCCACTGCGTAAAAATGCGAAGCTGCCAGAAGCTGTACCTCTGGGCTGAGAGCGAAGTTGCACTTGGTAGCTCTAAATGTATGGGACACAAGTGCAAGCAGATTCAGGATCTCCTCACGTGGCAGCCGGTACTTGGACAGGATGGCACTGTCTGAGGACATCAAGCGGACTGAAGTTTGTCCTTATAAAATAGTTGACTTGAACCAAATGGCTACGTGGACAGCGATGCCTTTGGTTCGTTTGATTGAGCGCAACGATACGCTGTATTGTAGCCATAATCTAGTCTACAATGAAGCAAGCAGAGACAATGCGCATGGTCGCTGGTGCTGCCCGTTTGATTAGTTTCCAGCTGGCCTCATTAGACGACTCAATTTGTCAAGTATCTGTCAGATATCCAGTATAAAGTGGTGGGAAACAGGCTGTAGCCTAGTCAGAAAAAAACATATCGTCAGTTAGTTAGCTCCATTAAATGAATAAATAAATAAATATATAAATAAATAAACCCATTTATTCATAATATTCAATATTCATTATTATTTTTCATGAGGTTAATTTTAAACTAATTATGTAATTTGAACAAGGATTCTAGATGTGAATTATACTGCAACTGTCCATTTAAAAAGCATAATTTTGGCCTAATAAAGCTAAAACTAGGATGAACAGAGTGCATCACTAAGAGACAACTTAAGAGTGGTTCAGACCGCCCTTCTAAAGATATACCTTTCAGAAGATATATCTTAGCTAAGGAGACTCTGGGAAACAGCCTGTAAGCTTAAGGGAGACCTTAAGATACAACTTACGAAGCACGTAGCGCTACGAAGGCTCTGGGAAACAGGGCCTTGGTTGATAGACCTTTTGCGGTCCATCCAAACCATCCCCCGCTTGCACTCTTTGCTCGCTCGGACTCTGCTCTGCTTACATGATCTGCTTACATGCTCTGCTGTGGAACTACCTTAACTGGTGGTCTTTGGGATCTAGGTGCTGTTGCTAAGCAGATTTGCTTGCTTTATTATGACAGGCTCTTGCAGCACTGTCTTGAAGAATAATATTTGGTGTGGCTGCTCCAAACAGGCCAGAGGGGGTTCAGAAAATCTAGAAGAGAAAGAGCCAAGAACGGGGCATCTGCATAGACAGGGACCTGTGAGGAGATCTGCTTCCCTCAAGATAAATTTTCAACTTCCATTCAAAATTTCTTCATATAAATCCTACATCTAATAACCATCTTTTTTCCCCAGCTAGATTAGACTCTGAATTTTCTCGTTGGCAAAGACAAGACATTTTTATGTTCAAAGATATGTACATAAACTGTATATTTGCAAGTTTTGATGACCTATCACAATTATACAGCCTTTGTCAGTCCAGCTTTTTTTTTGGTATTTCCAAATCTGTCACTTCCTTCAGTGCCATGACCCCAACTTTCTGTACATGTCTTCAACTTCAGGGTATGATTATATGCTAGAAATCCATTTTAACTAATTTCAAGAATTAATGACTTGTATGGCTTCTTTTACAAATGTAACTCTTTTGAAGATAGGGCTGACTGGGAGGGTGAACTGGGGGAGTACATGGAAGACATTTGGAACAGTACTCTACAAAGAATGACAGTACTTCCTGTGCATAACTAGACATAATACAATTGAAAGTTTTAGATTGCACTCAATTATCCAAAGCAAGACTAACAAAAATTTAGCCGAATCTTAATGCAAGCTGTGACAAGTATCTTAATACCCCAGTAGTGTTGTTTTTGGAGGCCTGTTTTTATTTTAGTTTTAGTCTAGTCTTTGTGTCAAACTGTCATTTTAGTTTTTATTAGTTTTAGTCACCTTCATACTCTTTTTTGTCTAGTCAAGTTTTAATCAAGTAAAAGTCTGAGCATTTTAGTCTTATTTTAGTCAGAATAACTCATGACTATTTTCGTCTAGTTTTAGTCGATGAAAACTGATGACATTTTAGTCTAGTTTTAGTCAATGAAAATTGTATTTTACTCTCTTTTTAGTAATGTAATTGTATTTAAGCCAATCAATATAGTATAATTTCCTAGTATAGTATAGACCAGGGGTATTCAACTAAAATTCATAGAGGTCAAGTTCGAGAAAATTTCCTAAAGCAAAGGTCCAGAACATCATAATGTCTAACTTGTGTTATGATTTAGAGTGATATACACTGAAGTAGTGTAGTAGTTGTATCAATGTCTACATCAGGGGTGTCAAACACATTTTAGTTCAGGGGCCACATACAGACCAATTTGATGTCAAGTGGGCTGGACCAGTAAAATTAAAGCATAATCTATCAATTATTCTGGTGATTAAGCGAGTAATCAGAAAATATAGAAAAATAGAAATATTGCGTGTTCTCATTTTTTTCTCTTACATTACTTTTGTGTTATTTAAGAACAATGGTAATATACAAAAGAGAGGATAAGACAGGTCTCTTAAATGAACAACTATAAATTACTAAAGTAAAAAACTCAGTAAAGTAACTTTACTTTTACTGTAGATTTATTTTTACTGTTTTTATTTTACTTTCTACTTTTTTTCCAAGTACAAAGATAAAAGTAAAGGTAGTCATGTCTGCAGAAACCACAAACAGAAGATGGAACTAATTCTTTTAACTGAAACAGTCACCAGAATGTTTTGTTCACATGTTAAAATCACAACATTTTTCTTCTGGAGCAGGACGCTCACAGACCCCGAGAGGACAGGGGACTGGTTTACCAACATGACACCTTTTTCTCCTCTTATGAGTTTGCAGGTCTGTATTTAGTCATCAAAAAATACCAATAATAATACCATTAAAGTACAACAACAGCAATAAAAATGTTGATTTTTCCAAAAAGAAACAATAACATGCAAAATTTTTAAATTGTAATTAAGTAAAAACACTAATACCACAATGTAAAAATACCTAAGTAAAGAATGTGAGTATTTTTTCCATCACAGCAGATCAGTGTTTCAGTGACTCTCTGTGGATCAGTGAATAGTGTTTTATTTATGGCGGCCTGCGACATTAAAAACATCGGCACCATGATATGATTTTCTATTTTTGGAGCTGCGCACCTTTTTTGGTCGTGTCTAGAAGGTAACTCTTTATTTGCACAACTCTCACGGGATTTGTGTTCGTTATTTCTACTAAAATAATCAAACTCACACGATCTTTCGCGGGTCTAAGGTTCCCTTCTAGACACGACCATCTGTCTCTCTGTCAAACTAATGACAGCAGACTGTCTGTAAACAGCATGATGTTAAACTCTGCAGTGTTTCACACAAAGACTTTATTTGTGTGGACACCCAGGTTTGGTTTGTCACCAATTCTGGCATTTTTATCTTTTTAATCAGTCCGAGAGGACGACAGTATCAGTGATTGATTAGTGATCAGTCTGCCCTCCTCTCCTCCCTCACCTGTTCACTCTGCTGTGAGAAGATCTCAAAGTTTCTCACAGAGAAACACAGACTCTCCCGTTTTACGTATAGGCCTCATTATACGGTTGTTTAATTTTATAAGTGCATCTGGTTGGTGTTGATGTCATTAACCATCACGTTAGTTTCGACTGTTGTAATAAACTCCGTCATTAACAACAGTCTCTTCCACACGCGGCTTCTCTGCAGTTGGTCTGTGCGTTTCCTGTTCAGCTAAACCAGCACTGGAAAGACTAGAAAAGCTGCGCCAGTTAAAATAGAAGCGTCCCGTCAAAATTTTAAATCTCTTAAGAATTTATTGGTTATAGGTCCGGGTCCGTATAGGACAGCGTGTAGCTCCGGACTCGGGCCACAGTCCGCCTGTTAGGGATCCCTGGTATAGACAAAACCAGATTTTTCTTTTAGTCAAACCCATTTCACAAATCAAACATGGTTATCTTATTATTATATTGTTAGCTTATAAACTTGTCATGTTTTTCCCCGTTATTTTGTGGGCACATTTCTCCCCATCTTTTTCCATGACACATTCCATTTTGTTTTCCACTTGTTGTATGTCCATATATCGTGTCTTCGTTTTCTCCCCAGCTGCCCGGCCATGATCCCACCGCAGCTGCATCTAAATAATGCCGTGAGTGGGGATTGGAAGTGACGTCGCCTGCGTCAGCGCAGTGTGACACACAGCCTAGGACATACTGCAAAATAATAAACGTGACTAAACATTAAAACATTATTTCATCTCGTCTCATTTTGGTCAACGAAAATGAATGAAATGAGACATTTTAGCAGAGTTTTTATTTTGTAAACCACATTTCGTCTAGTTTCCATTCATCAACATATGGCATTATATATTTTATTATAGTTATCGTCACATAACGACCATTTACGTTTCTTCTCATCTCGTTTTCATCATGTGATAAAGGTTCGTTGACGACAATATTTCGTCATAATTTTCGTTGACGAAAGCAACACTACACCCCAGTGACTTTAGCCCATATGTTCTGGTCATGCCCATCTCTGGCAGCTTATTGGTCTGTGATCTCTAAAACACTTTCACAGGCACTTAGTACTGATTTCCAACCCAATGCACAAGCAGCCATAGTTGGTATCACAAATAGTAGATACTCAATGATAAAGAAAAGACATAAAAAAGTTATTGTTTTTACAACTCTTAAGCCTCAAGGCACCTTTGGGCCCAAACGTGTACATTCTGCTTATTTTTCTTTTTTGATTCTCAATATTTCTGTCATTTTAAAGGCTAATTGTATTAAACTTTTTATTATTATTTTCAAAATTCCATGATCAACTCTAATGCAAGGTGTATAGAATAGAAGATATGCATATATACCTACACTCTTTACTCTTGGGCCCAATTTGGTCCCATTGACATAAATACCTAATAAATCTAAGCTTCTACCTTATATAGGGAAATCAGGTTTTAGGTGTGATGACCCCCCCTAAACTACCAGGGGCAGAAGGGCTTCTTCACATAAAGTGTCAATGGAGGCCTGGTTCTCTTACCTTGCAAAATGCAAGGCAATAAAAAAAAAACTGAAGACCATAAAAATGGTCTTGGTGTGTTGGAATTGATATAAAAGAGTGGTGTGAATGTGGTTGAGAATGTATTTTGTCTCTCTCTCTCTCTCTCTCTGTGTGTGTGTGTGTGTGTGTGTGTGTGTGTTTGTTTGTGTGAAATTAGAATAATCAAAGGCCAAATGGGCTCTGTTTATGTCTTTTCTTGATAAAGGTCCTCTCTCCTGTTGGATGCGTGGTATGGCATGTTTAGGCAGGTGCATGTTGAAGTCTGTGAGAATAGTCTGTAGCCTGTCTGGCTGGTCATTTCTTGAGCAGACAGCCATGAAGAGAAGCCTGAAACTAGAGGAGGCTCTTGCTGTAGTCTTGCAGTCCTCTGAGGAGAGTAAGCAGCATGTTACTGAGAAGGATGTTACTGAGGAGGATGTTACTGAGGAGGATGTTACAAGCAGTGAGGATTCATCCGAGAGCCAGGAGGGATCGGGGAGTAATTCCCGCCAGGCACAGAGGGGCCCTGCAGCTTGTCGGAGGAGGAGGAAAAAGAGGAAGAGGCAATGGAGGACAACATGAAGATCAAGAAATGGGGAAATCCTGTGGTCTCCCATACATGAAGAGGCCCTGCTATTCTTTCCCCCTTCTATCTTGACCCCAAGGCCTTCTTTTGCAGGCTTGTGGCACCTACTCTGCCATCAGCAGACACACAGGTGGCCCATGAGTCTACCACATGATAGACATACACTGATAAGGCATAACATTATGATCATTGGCCTAATATTGTGTTTATCTGTGGTATCTGGCACCAAGATGTTAGCAGCAGATCCTTGAAGTTCTGTAAGTTTTGAGTTAGGGCCTCCATGGATTGGTCTTTTTTGTCCAGCACATCCCACAGATGCTCAATTGGATTGAGATCTGGAGAAGTTTTGGGCCAAGTCAACACTTCAAACTTGTTGTTGTGCTCCTCAAACCATTCCTGAAGCATTTTTGCTTTGTAGGCACGGGTAATTTCAGCATTATTCAATTCAACCTTTATTTATTTCTCAGGAATACATTGAGGGGTGGCCCTCATTTTCAAAGATGCCGAGATTACAATTAGGCAACAAAGCAGAAATACAATAGAAACAGCAGAAAAAAAAAAAAAAAAAAAAAAAAAATAGCCAGTAAGAAATTTACAGTTGATTAATACAATTTCTAGTTAAAACATGTGCATGTAAGAACATTAAAACTTCTAAGCATAATTTTAAAATCTCCCAGAGTTATCAGGGACTCTAAGTTTAAAGTGCATTGCAAGTTATTCCATGTGTTTGGAGCACAGAATCTAAAAGCAGTTTTTCCTAGTTCAGAATTGACACGAGGAACATGAAGTGTTATCCAGTCCTGAGAGCGGGTCTGATAAGCTCCTGTCCTTAGATGTAATAGTGATGCAAGGTAGGTTGGTGGTTTGTTAAGGAGTGCTTTGTAAATAAATAAATACCAATGATGGTCTCGTCTCACAGAGAGAGACGGCCAGCCAATTTTGTTATACAGAACGCAGTGATGGGTACTGTAGGTATCGCCGGTGATGAACCTAAGAGCAGAATGGTAAACTGCATCCAGAGGCTTAAGGGTTGTAACAGCAGCATGTCTATAAATCACATCACCATAGTCAATAACAGGGAGTAAAACAGATTAAACAATTATTTTCCTACAAAACATTGGGAAGCAAGATTTGTTTCTGTAGAGAAACCCAAGTTTTGCCCGCAGTTGTTTAGCCAGATTATTAACGTGAACTTTGTAAGTGAGTTTGTCATCAATCCAGATGCCCAGGTATTTGTAGTGTGGGACTCTTTCGATCGCTGTGCCTGATAAAGTGCTGATGTGACATGTACTGTAATCAATTTTCCTAGATTTTGTAAATACCATATATTTTGTTTTTTCTGCATTTAACGTGAGTTTGAGGCCAATGAGTGCCTCCTGAAGAGCATTAAATGAAGATTGCAGCTTGTCAATGACCAGCTGTATTGAATCCGCCCAACAGTATAAAATGGTATCATCAGCATATAAATGAACCGTGCAAGTAGTTAGGGCCTGGACAATGTCATTAATGTAGATTGTAAATAGGATAGGCCCCAGGATTGAACCTTGGGGAACACCTTTTGTTATTGATAAAAATGTGGATTGGGCATTACCTGCTATTACACACTGCTGTCTACCTGAGAGGTAACTGTGGAACCATCTTTGAGCATTAGCATCACATCCAATACTTGACAGTCTGTGTAAAAGCAGGGAATGATCGACTGTGTCAAAAGCCTTTGAAAGGTCGACAAACAGAGCAGCACAATATTTCTGATCGTCTACTGCAGACACAATATCATTTAAAATCAGAGATGTTGCAGAGATGGTACTGTGATTAGTTCTAAAGCCGGACTGGTGCGGGCTCAGTACAGAATATGCAGTTAAAAAAGACTTCAGTTGATTATTTACTAACAATTCAAGTATTTTAGACAGACATGATAATTTAGATATAGGTCTGTAGTTATTAAGATCATTAATATCTCCTCCTTTATGCAATGGAATAACATGCGCAACCTTCCATACTTTGGGAATTGTACCTGTTAAGATGGTTAAATTAAAAATATGTGTAACACATTCTGAGATCATCAAAGCAGAAAGCTGGAGAAAGAAAGGGTCTAGACTGTCCTCTCCAGTTGCTTTCTTGGAGTCGATGGCAAGAAGTGCTCCAGTAACTTGATTAGGGGTGAAAAGTTGGAGAGTGAACTGAGGAATGTGTCTTACAGTGCATACTGAGACATCAGATTCTGGACAATTTATAGATTCCCCAGAATCCATATTCCCATTTTTAAAAAGATGACCTGCTGCTGCAAAATGCTCATTAAAAGCTGTGCATATTTCCAAGTGATCTGTTATTACTTGCTGGCCAGAGGTTACATGTGAGGGCAGAGAAACAGTATGTTTATTTTTAGTGGAATTCACTACCTTCCAAAATTTGGCTGGGTTTGAAGAACAGCTAGAGATGGTATTTAAATAATAATGAGATTTAGCTTTCCTCACAAATGATGTAAGTTTATTTCTTAGCTGCCTAAAAGCAAGCCAGTGGGAGGGATCCCCAGTTTTTCTAGCTAAAGCCCAGGTTTTATTCTTCAGTTGGTACAAAGATGAGAGCTCAGAGGTGAACCAAGCACTCGATCTGTCTTTGATTCTTTGCTTCTTAAAAGGGGCGTGTTTGTTAACAACTAAGTTGAAGGTGTTTATAAAATGATCCAATGCTAATTCAGCATCTGGGATTTGTAATGTGGTTAAAATATTACTATGACAAAGATCATGTAAGAAGGCCTGTTCATTAAATTTTCTGAGATTTCTCCTCAGAACAATTTGTGGTTTAGTTCTCTGCAATCTCGTATCCCTAATACAGGCTATGGGGCAATGGTCACTTATTCCAAGGTCAAAGACACCAGAAGCAACTATTTTATCACTCCTGTTAGACAAAATCATGTCTATTAAAGTTGACTTTGAGTTGTTTTTTAGGTTAGGCCTAGTGGGGTCAGAAATCAGCTGAGTTAGGTTGAGATTATCACAGACCTCCTTCCAATAAGCAGACACACTAGTTAACCAATTGAGGTTAAAATCGCCCAAAATTATAAGCTCTGAATTACTATATTGAGAGATTAAATCAGCCAATTTATCAATGGCATCCGGTTCAGCAGACGGAGGTCTATAAATCCCAATCACAACTAAGTTACTAGGCCCTAAATTGACCTTCAAAGCAATGAATTCAAAACATTTTTGTATGGTAACAGTGTTTAGAACTGTAACCAAATAACGTGATTTAATAAAAATAGCCACCCCACCTCCTCTTGCATTTCTGTCAATTCTAAATAAATTATAATCATTTAAAGATACTTCACAATCATTGACATGTTTCTTTAACCAAGTTTCAGTCAACACCAGAATATCAGGGTCTGTTTGGGAAACTAGAATCTTAAGGTGATCAAGTTTTTGATGTTGAAGCAGACTTCTAATGTTCCAGTGGATGAAACCCAGACCTTTTCTGTTTTTAAAAGTATGTGGATTAAGTGAGGAGGGTGGAGTTGACCCAAGTTCATACGATGAGGGGGTAGCAGTATTGGACTGAAGGGGAACTCCAATTAAATTTGAGACAACTGCAGTGCGTTTTGAACATTTCAAATAAGTTCGAGGCTTCCATAGGACAGGTATCCTGAGTAAGGGAGTTGCTCGCATAGAAGTTATCAAGGGGAGAGTGTTACAGCAGGAGACTGGAAACTTGTGGTCACCAGGCGGAGCTAGTGAGTAAGTGACTGAGTTTGATGTGGGGCGTAAGGTGTGAGGCGGAGCATGTGACCGATGACCGGAAGTGGCCATCTCCAAATTTGAACATGAGGCATTGGACAGTCACTCTGAGGAGGTCTTATTTACGACTGCATAAAATACGTTGTCTGTTAAAATCCGTACACCCAGGCCATTGGGGTGAATGCCGTCAAACCTGAAGAAGGACGCACGATTCCAAAACAGGTTAAAATTGTCAATAAAAATGGCACCGAAGTTCGAGCAGACAGATTGCAACCAGGTGTGGAGGCTAAGGGTCCTGCTAAAACGACCAATGCCTCTCTTGAAGAGAGCAATTGGGCCTGAAATAAAAACTTGTTTGCCGGAGTTTTTGAGTAAGTCTAAGAGCCTGCTAAAATCCTGCCTTAAAACTTCGGACCTCTGGCTGGCAATATCATTACAGCCAACGTGGATAATTACATTCCTGACATGAGGGTGATTGGCTAAGAGGCCGGGAATCACCTCCAGAATGTCAGCAACCCTTGCACCAGGAAAACAGTGGGTCTCCGCAGATCTTCCCCTAACATTCTTCACAATTGAATCTCCAATAACGAGTGTGGTGGGAGAAGAGGCTTGTGGTGGTGCTTGGAGTTCAGGTGAAGAAGCGCACGGGAGACGACGCGCCGCGGAGTGAACCGGAGGCTTCCGCGCTGCGGTGAAGTTGGGCTCAGAGTGGCGGGTTTTGGGCAGAGTGGATCGGCCGAGCTTGTCATACTTGCTCGGCATTCCTGAATGGGCAGCCAGAGGTGATGCAGATGGTAGAGACCCAGATATCACAGATGTCCGCGCAGGAGTAGGTGGAGGACGCGGATCGCCAGCCAATGGGGGGAAATCATTGGGATCGAGGATGCTAAATTTGTTTTCCAGCGGGATGCCATGGGTTGGAGAAGCCCCCTTCCCTGTCCAGCGTTTTTTGTGGGTGCCGACCACAGTCCAAGACTCGGGATGTAGTGGGGTGGAGCTGATGGGAGCTCTCAGTCTAGCTCCAAGCTGGACCCAGTGATCGTCGATGGGGGGAGAGACCGGAGCGGCAGGAGCACCTGCAGCAGCGGTGGCTGTAGCAGTAGCGGCGGTGGCTGTAGCAGTAGCGGCGGTGGCTGTACCAGCAGCGGAGACAGAGCATGGAGCGGTGGAGTCCATCTCTCCTGTGGACGTAGTGTTAGCTTGCGCAGAGCCAATAACTACAATGGTATCCAGTAGTTTCTCTGCTTCCTGGATCTGGTACAATGTGGAAATTCTCCCTTCTAATTCCACAAGCTTCTGACCAAGACGGACGCAGCCCTCGCAGCCCTCGCAGCCGGCAGTGGAGGTGAGTGGAGCCATGATGTTTGGTGTAGATTGTTGTTGGTGTTTGCTGCGGGCTCTAACCCACAACACCGATAAGGACCTCACTGCCGAGAGGATTTGTTGCTTGAGAGGTCTGTGGCCAGTCGGCACAGTTACTGTCCCTTTACAAAGGCAATGAATGAATGAATGAATCCCGTCGCTGTGTCTCAGGCCAGTTGGCGTCTTCAGTGCAGCTAGGCCAGTCCGATAAACAGTAATTGACGTTACAGACAGTTGCGATCGGGACTGATCACAGAGGTGCTGAATTATATGACTTTAAACAGCACTGTCAAGGTAAATCGGATTTTGGAATAACTGTGTAAACTCGTAAAACTTCGTAAAATGTCGAAGAAAACTCAGGAGAGATAGATCTTGCGCATGCGTGCCATCTTATCCTGCTGAAAGAGGCCACAGCCATCAGGGAATACCGTTTCCATGAAAGGGTGTACATTGGTCTGCAACAATGCTTAGGTAGGTGGTATGTGTCGAAGTAACATCCACATGGATGGCAGGACCCAAGGTTTCCCAGCAGAACACTGTCCAAAGCATCACACTGCCTTCACCGTCTTGCCTTCTTCCCATAGTGCATCCTGGTGCATCAGACCTTCTTCCATTGTTCTGTTCTGGAAGTTATTGAAAAGATCTGATGCAGTGAAAGTGAAAAAAGAAATATTTATATGTGACATTTTTATTACACTTTTATGAGGGGCCCCTTTTGGGACCTAATGGAAAAAAGTGCAAGTTTTTTGAATAAACTCTCATTGCTCCAAAAATAATAATGCATCAAAATTAATGTTGTATTAATTATTGACTTACTCAAGGCTCTAATAACCTCATCAGAAATATTCCACTTTGCACCTCATTTTTGGAAAATATTGCATAGTTTATATTTTTCTCATTAAAAAAATCAGGGGTTCTTGTGACAAAAAAAACATAAAAACATAAAAAAATAATAATAATAATAATAATAATTAAAAACTTTATATCTATGGTTAGGTCTGAAGTTGTTGAAAAGATCTGATGCATTGAAAGTAAAAAAAAAAAAAAATTATATATGACATTTTTATTACACTTTTATGAGAGGGTCCATTTTGGGATCTAAGGGTAAAAAGTGTATAGTTTTTTTAAGGGTGTCTCGAGGGTTAAAAAAGGATATTATTACACTGGAAATCAACAAAACCTGCTAAAGTGTCCTTGTGGCAGACTGACCAGATGCAATTCATACAGTTACAGAAGATAGACTACACACTTAGGAGGAGTAGGAGCAAATTCTTTTCCTTCTAGGATCCAGTTTTGGCATGCTTGAGTAAACTTCAAACCATGCCTGATGCTGCTTAGTAGTTGTATCCATCCATCCATTGTCCATAACCCTTTATCCTGATTGGTAAAGTGGGGGTGGGGGTGGGGAGGGGGGGGAGGTGGAACCTGGAACCTGTCCTAGCTGACACTGGGTGAGAGGTAGTGTACACCCCGGACAAGTCGCAAGTTCATTGCAGGGCTGACACATAGAGACAAACAACCACTAATGCTCACATTCACACCTATTGGGAATTTAAAGTTATCAATTAACCTATTATGCTGCATGTATTTGGACTGTGGGAGGAAGTCAGAGTATCCAGAGGGAACCCACATGGACACAAGGAGATCATGCAAACTCTGCACAGAAAGGTTCTGCCCAGCCACAAACTCTTCAGCCCCTGAGACAGCTGGGGGATTTGAACTCAGAACCTTTTTTTGTGAGGTGACAGCACTAACCACTAACCACTGCACCACCATGCCACCTGCAGTTGTATCCAATTTAGAATATTTATCCATGTAAACCATAGTATACAGTCCAAAGTCCAACCAATAGAACATTTATATTTTTGTATTTCTTTTTATATTTACTTTTTTCATCTCTATTTGTATTATTTGTATCTATTTTTCTTTTATACCAATTATTTTACTTTTATTTCTTCTTTTATGACTATGTTTTTCTGTCTGTATTTACAATGGTGCTTCAACACAGATTAGTGTTGGTGCTCTGTTTCTTTTCACATACCAATATGTTAAAAATGCCTATGCACATATACCTTTTATGTATGTATAATGTTTTTAGTATGTATACACCTTGTAGGTAAGTGTGGGCAGGTAGAGATGCATAAATAGATGCTGCATAGTAAATGTGACCACATTTGCATATATACTGTATATATATGTATATATACATATACACACACACACTGTCTTTTATACAGTTAGTGTAGTATGCAGTGAGTACTTCATACAGTTAATACAGTATGCAGTGAGTACCTCATTAGCAGATGTATGTTAGTACTGTACACATTGGGTTCTTCAAACAATTAGTACAGTACACAGTGTGAGTGCTTTTTCTGTATTCTGATAGTAAAGTATATGGTGAGTCACTCACTTTGTACAGTATGCAGTATCTCATATACTATTCTTTCATACAATTACAGTGACTACATCATACAGTTAGTACAAAATACAGTGAGTACAGTTAGCAAAGTAAGTAGAGGGCCCTTCATAGTTAGAACAGGAACTGAACTGTTAAATGTAGAATCAAGAGTTCAAATAGTGTCTGACACATTTATTTATGTTAAAGTAAACATTTTTACACTTTGTTGATCAGTTTGACTATAGGAGAATCTTGTGGCCAGGTGTCCAGTTGAGTGATGAAATAAACTTCTGTCTTGGGTTGCAGTAAAGAGCGTTAAGGTGACCTCTAACCTATCTTTCACAGGACCCAGTGCTGTTTTCTGGTTCTCTAAGGATGAACCTGGACCCCTTTGATATGTACTCAGATGAGGATCTGTGGAAAGCTCTGGAACTGGCTCACCTCGGCAGCTTTGTGTCTGCACTGCCACAAAAACTTAATCATCAATGCTGTGAAGGAGGAGAGAACCTCAGGTAGATCCATCTTAAACAAATATGGACAAGATTTACCTGAGCACCAGCAGGGGGCAGATGCGACACTAACTGAAATTAATAATACTGAATGATTTTTAAAAGCCAGTCATTCTCATTTTAAAATGAGAAAACAGGAAATCTTCAAAAATTCTAAGTGAGTAAATAATATTTTGTCAGTAGAATCAAATTGACTCAACCTTGTTAGTTATTTTGTCAAGCTTTCCATTCTCTCACTGGACTTATGCAGCTTATAGTCATAACAGCGCAGATTTAACATTCTACAATTCACACAACAAATTCACAGTAGTAAAAAAAACTAGGTCTTTGATCCACAGAAAAGTAAACAAAAGCAGCTTATCTTATTTCTAGCTGATGGAAAAAATGATGAACATTAAAATGATTTATAATGATTTTATAGTATAGTTTAAGTATAGCTAGCTAATAAAAAACTAATACTAATGCTATATACAGCTGACTTTCTAATATTTCTATCTGACACATTTTTAAAATGAGAACCCTGCAAAAACTGTACGGTGTGAAATATGTAATGTTACTTCATGATATGAAAAACAGCTTATACCTAACTTGGAGCAAGACACAAAATGCTATACATGATACATAACATAAAAGAAATGCTAAAAGACTTAGACTAAAGCTGCATGTGCTAGCTATAGCCTCAGCATCCTCACCAGTTGTTAATCCATGTAAAGAACTTTTATACAATGGATAAGCACTATTTGTGTATAGAGCTTGTAAGCACCATAACATGGTATTAAATATAAAAAGTAAAAATATTAAAATGTAATTGAAATGTTATTCATTCTGACATAACCAGAAAACAGTATTTTTACAGTGAAGATGGAACCCCTTCCTCTCCATTTCTGTGCTTTACTCTGGATACAAAGCATCCACAGCACAAAATAATACAGGGTGTCCACAAAGTCTCTTTACAATTTAAAACATTTATTACAAAAGCAATTGATGAGATATGTTACTCAGATTTGTTCTATGTACTCAGTGGTTATCAAAGTTTTTAATCACATATGTGTATTTCAGGTGCCCTGTTGATGAAATAGCTTCTGTTAAATAAACCCCTAAACAATGGCTGCTCCTCAAGAAAAGGCACAATGTGTATCGTGGTTTATTGAAACAAAATCGGATATGCAGACTCAGCGAAACTGCAGGATTAAGTATGGACAACTGTCTGGCAGCAAAATACGGATGGACATTGTAGGAGAACGATCAAAGGCTTGTCTTACACAATCAATGTTTTCCTCAGATGTTCTTGGTCGTCCACTCCTCCCTTTATCCAACACTGCCCGTCTCCATAAATTTCTTGTGCCATGCATGAATTGACAGATGTGACGTGGATGTCTTCCATACTTAATCCTGTAGTTTCGCTGAGTCTAAATTGTAAAGAGACTTTGTGGACACCCTGTATAACATTAGTTCCCACTCTCCTCTCCTTTCTTCTCCTTGAAAAAAAGTGGTGGAGTAGACCCATGGACATTTAAACATCCAACTTTGAAGGAGTATTTGTTTTTCTCTGCAGTGCATCAAACATACTCAAGAACAGATTTCTTGCTTTTACATAACAAAATCCTTACATTTCTAAGGCCTAACAGCTATGACAGTATTGTCATCTCAGACAAGTCACCAGTTGTAATGGAACTCAAGCTTGAAGATGATTCATCCACACAGTGAAATTGGCAACTTAAACAGATACTTCTATTGCACAAGGATTTTGTAGACTCCCTATAAACACACACCTTGAAAACAACCAAGTCCATGGGATTTATTAAGAAAGTCCGAATCACAAAGACATTAATCAAAGGTGACACTAAATCAAGACAACCTAAATTAAATATATATATAATAAATAAAAATAAAACCCATGCTCTGAAGACTCCGTGTCTGTGGCTGAGATTGGCCCAGCAATCAAATTAATGAATAACAGAAAACAGAAGCACTGTTTATACAGTAGCATTCATATAAAAAACTACCTACACCCATGACCCAAGCCAGAATTTCCCAACCAAGTGTAAATCTTATGGATAGTTTATTCTCATGATTATAAAATACTGACAAAAATCCTTGAGCTCAGACTGTAATCTATAGTACCAATCATCATACACTCTGATCAATTTGACATGGCCTCAGGTTATAAAATCAATCCATTATGATTGATTTTTACAACCAAATTCATCAGGATTGATTTTATCTAGTGTATTGTTCCCAGTTAACAAGAAAGCAGTGACAATGTCCTTTAATTCATACCCATTCAGACTTGAAACTGGTCCCCTAACATATTTGGGAGTGAAGGTAATGCAATGTTATAAAGAGGTGTTCATACGTAATTTTCAACCAATTATGAACCAAGTTAGGGAAGGACTTTTTATAACTTTTATAGATGGTTCCCTTTTTTGCCAAATCATTCCTTAAAGAGTTCATTCATTTGTAATAAAAGTTTGCAAGGCTGTTCTGGAGAGGCGCAAGTCAGAAGGTGGTTTTGCACTGCCAAAAGTTTGGGTTACTGGGCAGCCAACATTCACAAAATAACTATATGGGTAACTTCCACTCGGGGCCCTGATGGACCAGCTGTGCACAGCTTCTAACACACCCCAGTATTCCTTTTTCTTCAAACCATATTTTTACCTACTTACCTGCTTTGATTGAAACATCTTTTCAAAACTGCTTTGTGAAGGAAATACATCTAATAGATGTGTTGTTTGGTTCCTTTGAACAGTTTGTAGAACAGTGCAACTTACCAAAATCCCATTTTTTTCAGGTACTTAAAAATCTGCAGTTTCACTTGTACAGGCTGTTCTATCAGTCCCATCCAAACCACTGGTTAGTCCACGTGATGTGTGTCTGAAAATTAAGTCCTACCTATCAGGTTGTGTCTCACTTAGTATTGTACAGAAAATGGAAAGCTATGGGATGGGGATTAGGATATGCAACACACAGGTTATCCTTAGGGATATATCCAGCCTCTGACAGAAGCACACATACCTTTTTCTCCCCAGGTCAGGCTGACGTAACGTCTAGTTCATTTTGTATGTTATGCATCATAATTGTTTAATCGTTGTTTTTCTGGATCCCAATAGACACACAGACAGAAACACAGTTGCTCCAGCTGTCATGCTGACTGATCTGTTAAAGACAATCTGACAGCTGTGATCCCATCCCATACACACTTTACGGGTCTATTGAGATTTATTAGGCTTTATTTTTATAATGATAATTCCTTATTTGTTATTATTAAGATTAACTTTAAAGACATCTGTCTATGTGTCAGCCCTGTGATGAACTGGCGACTTGTCCAGGGTGAACCCCGCCTCTCGCCCAATGTCAGCTGGGATAGGCTCCAGCAGCCCGTGACCCTTACGGAATAAGCGGTTTCAGAAAATGAATTAATGAATGAACTTTAAAGACACGTGCACACGGCTGTTTAACATAAATGAAATGAAAAATGAAAAATGAATGTTTTTTGATTGTGTGAGATGTGTGTGTGCCTCAGTCAAGTGCAAGACACACACACATGCACACTGTTAACTTCAATATTAATACTTTATTTCTGATAGAAAATATGTATATGTATATGTATATGTATATGTATAATATGTAATATTTACTAATCCATACCCATATCCAAACCATATTATAAAATGTAAAATCTTTGTCTGCAGTCTTGGTCAGAGGCAGCTGCTGTGTTTGGCCCGAGCTCTTCTGAGGAACACCAAAATCTTGGTTTTGGATGAAGCCACAGCAGCTGTGGACCTGAAGACAGACCAGCTGATCCAGTCCACTATTCGTACTCAATTTGATGACTGTACAGTCCTAGCCATCGCTCACCGCCTCAACACCATCATGGACTACACCAGGTACCAGCTGTACTGCTTTGTTTTGATTTCAGCAGGACCACACACACTATTATTTTGGAATAGCTGTTGATTTTTTGTTTGGGCTATTTTGGTAATTACCTGCCCAGATGATCTGTTATTGCAAATTTTAGGCACAATTTTTGTGTTGCAGGAAATGAAGTGCCATTTAAGGCAAGACTGTCGAATAACTTGGTATTTGACCCGGGGGCAGGTTACTTCAGGGAAGTTACTTCAGTAGTGTGGAAGTCGTTTGATTACAAAAGATCAGATGTACATTAAACCACTGTTGTATGCAATAAGAAGGACTGTCACAGCAAAAGAGGACAATACAACACACTAATTTAACCACAGACACACCCAGTTGAGTATAAGGATAGCCTAAAATCATGATGATATTGGCCATATCTTGTAATAGATAGCCCAAATAGCCTTACAAGGCAAACTTTGCACTGCACTGCTCTGCGTCCTGCAAAATGACATCCATCTGGGTGAAATACCAGATTTATGTAGTGTATGTATAAGAATGGACTGATTTTTTTATTTTTTTTTATTTTTTGCATTTTGATTTGATAGAGACAGCTGAAGAGCAGACAGGAAATGAAGGTAGATAGAGAGGGGATGACACACAGCAAAAGGCTGCAGGTGGGGGTTGAACTGGCAGTTGCTGCAGAGGACTGACAGCCTCAATATATCTACCAACTGAACTGCAGGAGTGCTCCAGTGTACAAATCTTTAAACTGGAAAATTCATTGTCTTTGCCAAAGAGAAAATGCAGAGGCTAATCTAACAAAGGAGAAAAGTTGATTATTACATATAATGCTTATGTGTTTACATTTTTTAACCCAAAGTTGAAGCCATATCTTGAGGGTATTCATGACAATTGGAGTGTCAGTAAAAAGTGAAAAAGACAGGATAAGACTGGAAGTGACGGGCTCTGAAGATAGATAGAAGCAAACTATGGCTTCAAAAAGGTACCAGCCTGCATTAGGAGGGTGGAGTCAATAAATTATTTTTTGTGGCCCAATAGTAGTAACAAAGATTAGGAAGAGCTAAGCCAAGTTGTAATTTAGGCCTCTGTAGAAATCTCAGGGTCTTATCATTCCATATAAATCAAATTTTATCAATAGATATGAATAAATATTTAGGAAGATAAATTAGGATCAACTGAAACAAAATTTCATCAGTTTTTATTCAACTTTCTCAAATAAAGGACAACGGTTTACCTCGTAAAGGCTCTGCATGTCTCTTGTGGCATGAATGCCCAAGTATGTAAAGCCATTACTAGACATCTGGAATGGTAAGGCATTGTCTTGTATTTGGTGGCACGGTGGTGCAGTGGTTAGCACTGCCGCCTCACAGCAAGAAGATCCTGAGTTCGATCCCCCAGCTCCACGGCTGGAGCAGGGCCTTTCTGTGTGGAGTTTGCATGTTCTCCCCGTGTCTGCGTGGGTTCTCTCCGGGTTCTCCGGCTTCGTCCCACAGTCCAAAGACATGCATGTTAGGTTAATTGGTGACTCTAAATTGCCCGTAGGTATGAATGTGAGTGTGAGTGGTTGTCTGTCTATGTGCCAGCCCTGCAATGAACTGGCGACTTGTCCAGGGTGTACCCTGCCTCTCGCCCAATGTCAGCTGGGATAGGCTCCAGCAGCCCCGCGACCCTTACGGACTAAGCGGTTACAGAAAATGAATGAACGAATGTCTTGTATTTGACAAACCAAGTGACATTAACTTTTACTGAAGTTTAGTTTATAAAAAAGAAAAAGAAAAAAAGCCAGTTTTGTCCACAGAGATTACATCATGCATTATGGCATGTGGGCGTAAGGTAAGAGCTTTGGATGAGATCCTCACATCACTATTTAAAGAGGACCTATTATACTCATTTTTGGGCTTCTGTATTTGATTTCTGGACTCCTATAGAGCAGCTACACATGATCGCCCGCACAGAAAGCTTTGTAGATCTTCGGGACGCTGTGCCTCTCGCTGCATCTCTTCCTTGTATTTTCTGCATCCCACAAAAACGGTCTGTGTAATTTACTCCACCCCCCGGCCCTGCTCCATGTACGCCTCCCACTGAGCCCACTCCGATGTGATTGGTCACTCTCCCGAGGACTTCCAAAGGGCTGGTGAGCGCTGCCGAGCCCGGCTACCGGCTAATCCAGCTTCATACTGGCCTATGTTGACAAAACAGTTCCATGTGAAGTGCCGTAGACAGACAAACATGGAGGTATTTTTCTTTTGCTGGCCGGGAAAAAGCAACTCTATCCACTTCTGCCTGGTGCTTGCCTCTTTAGGAAAGCTAAACAAAGGTAACTTTCCCTCACACCCGAACAAACATTTTCTGGGAGCCATTGCTCAACGTGCTAACACTGTGAAATCGTTGTAGACAGCAGAGCAGCGCACAGCGATGTAACTTCCGAAGCAGAGCGGGGGAGCAGGCAGGCCTAGAGCATATGCCTGGGTATGACCATATAAGTAAGTCTGGCACGCATTAACATCAATGGGACTACATCGTTAAAAAAAAGAGTAAAACACAGCGTGCAGAGCCATCCAAAACAGCTTGCAGGGCTCACTTCCAAATGCACGAACCTCATTATTTGAAGCTTTGGAATCATTTAACACGAGTATCCGACATTGTGACAACATTTATAGGTCAGAAAAGAGGAAAAGCATAATTGTTCTCCTTTAAGACAGAGATGGGTCAATACCAACCACATTCTGTGTTAACTTTGCCTGGTTTAAGCAGGAGGATGACTGATGCTTCAGTCAGTGTATGGGGCAGAGATGCACAGGACAAAGAATAATTAAGTTCCAGATAGTTTGTTGGAGATTTTCTTTAAAGAACACTATTGAGTATCCGTCTGGGCAGAGTCCTATGCATTGTGGTTATAGACAGAGTGTTACCTCCTCAGCTTCATAGTTCCTAACCACAGTATGGAAAAGCTGGTTGTAAAGCTAGGTCTCGTTTCACCTCAGCTTGGCTCATTTGGCGTTGGTAACTAACAGTCTGGGTTAATATCACACACACACAGAGGAGGAGAGGAGGAGTAGTTGAACACATGGATCGGTGTTTTATTTGGCTCTTTTCTTCCCTCCAACATTACAACACAGTAATTTAATGGTTGTAGGATGGAGCTTCATCACTCTGAATGTACTGTGGTGACAAATGTCTCAACACAGGGTCAGAGTAAAGGGGCCTTTTAGTTTGCCTTCCACTTCTCGTAACTCCCTCACTGGATATAACCCTGCACTGGCAGTCTATGCAGGTTCATAGGGAGGCGAGGCAGTGGGTACTGAGGGTGTGTTATGGAAATTTTCCCCTACTGGTGAATAATGAAATAGAGACTTCTGCCGGCCGACAAGGTTTTATTTTCTTTGCAAAGAAGGTCAATCAGCACACCAGCGGTCAGAGTGGAGAAAAGACCCAGAACATGGGGAGACCTGAACATTTATGCCTGAAGAACGCCCCCTAAGGTGTGTTCCACATCCCCTTGTCTGCTGCAAGTATCGGCACCCCACTCAGAGTGTTTTCACACTCTTTTGTCAGGTACCGGCACCGACTCCCTAGGGTGTCTCACACATAAGGGGTATTCTGCAGGGTTTTGTATTCAGATGCTTCCATCGTTAAGAGGTCTAGACATGATAATTCGAAGCACAAACGGACCTGGTATCTTGGTGCACTCAGTGGGAGGTTGGGAATCTCAAGCAGCTTCAGCACCAAGAAACAAGAACTTGAAATTGCCATTACAATTCCTCCCTTTTGATTATTCATTAATCACTATACAAAAAAAGAGAGGAAAAAACAAAACAAAACAAAAAACAACAAAAATCAACAACAAATTTCGGAGTCTGAGCTGGGGTAATGATGGGGATCAGAATCAGGTGGTGCATGGTGTAGTTTGGTGGGAAAAGGTTTTTGTGTTATCAGTCCTGCACGTCTATTTGGTGTCTGTTGAATTCATGGAGTTATTCCTCATGCCGTCCTCGCGTTGTCCGTCCTCACGTCGACAGCTGAGTTCCTCCGTTGGCTCAGGGACCTTCCTGCAGTGGTTGGTGTGACTCCATGTTGTCCTCTCAGCGATCTTCACAGCGGTATGTGTTGTCAGGAGCACCTGGAATGGACCTCGCCAGCGTTTTGGGTGCCAGTGTTTCCTTCTCAGGTCCTTTATCACCACCCAGTCGCCAGGTTGGAAATCATGGATTGATGTGAAAGCTGGTGGTGGAAGGGCTGATTTCACCTGCTGCGTAGTGTGAATGGTCTGTCTGGTGGTGGTTGAGCGGTGCGTGTGATTGTTTTGGTTTTACCTGCGTAGTGTGTTCCACAAACCATACATGATTGACAAATCATGGTGAACCTGTGTTGAGTTATGGCATCCCACATCCCCCCTTTTGACACATGGTCCAACCCATGTGTCAATTTTGCAAAGAGGGGTAAGAAATGGTTTGTTATTGGGTCCCCGCCACACTGCTTCTTTTGTGTAGCACCGCAGTGTCTCCACAACTCCTTCTCCTGTGGTGTGGCAAAGGACTGTACTGCTGTATGGGATCTGGGAATAGAGACTCTGACAATGTTATCAGTTCTGCCGCTTGTGCAGAATAGTGGGAGGAAAGTGAACCTGAGACAAGATTGCAGGTTTCATGATTAGTGATTAGTGATTAGCAAATCCAACTCTGTTGCGACCAGTTTGTGGGTCACATGAAGCAGATCCATCTACAAAAACAACCAAATCAGAGTTAGTTAGTGGAGTTTCTTGTAGATCTGGTCTTGGGAAGCAAACCTGTTTGAAGGACAACAACACAGTTTATGTTCTTGTCCATCATCTGGTGTGGGAAAGAGGGTGGCAGGGTTTAGCCTTGTCTAGCACTGCTGGCCAGAGATCTGGGAATTTCGGTTGATTATTGTCTGGTGTGGTTCGTATTAACACTATTATTTTCCCGATAGTAATAGCGTCTTTGTATTTAATCTCTTTGCAGGGATTATATTCAAATCAGTGAGACTGTCACTCTCTGGAACTTTTGTTAAACACCCAAATTTACCTGTTTCCCACTTCACCTTTCTGGAAACGACAGAGAAACAGTCTTGGCAACAATTCTTCCTTTTTCCCCTCTCAGTCTTAAATTCCAAGGCAGCGGAAGGGTTATTTCAGATCCTGGATTTTCCAGCAAAGGTTCTAACTGGTGTCCCAATACAGGCCCACCCAATAGCTGTAACAATGCTTCCCAGCACATGTGCGGAAATATAGTGATTTGCCACAATTTTAAATTGATTAACTGTGCATCCTGCCACTTTTCTACCCCGTTTTTATCAATATATGTTCTTTCTTTCCAAAAATGTGTTCTTATCCCTTGAGTTTCTATATCTCCTTCTTCTATATAGTGATAAGGTGTAATTATTTCATCTTCACTAATATTTCCCTGATCCATAAACTTTGTAAATTATTTATGGCAATTACTTATATTAGTTTGTTTTTCCTTATTCACTGTTGTCATTAACTATTTTATTGTTAGTTATCATCATTATAAGCATTTAGCTATTATCTTTAACTCATTAATTATTTTTCACTTTATTGACACCACAAGCTGTTTAGCAATTACTTCATGTTTACTGTTTTTACATCATATATTCACTATTCTATTTACACGTCAAATATTGTTTTTCTAGCTTTATTACACAACTCTTTTACATGCAATAATGTATCATATATCACTACTCCATTTTTACACTATTTTTAACTTTATGTACAAATGCTATTCAGTCTTATTAACAAGCACTATTTACACTGTGATCACTCCTGCTATTTACAGTGATCACTCCTGCACACTCTACATCTTTAACTCCTTCCTACCCCTTGATCTGGAACCTCTAATTCTATTCCTAACACACATATAACACAAAGACACTACCATAGTGCTCAACACAATTGTTACTCTTTAACATTTTACACTCCCTCTGGCTCTGTCTGATTTGATACAACAAAACATCAAATAAGCGCCCCAAATGTTATATGGACAGTCACTATCCAAAGAGCTATTATCACATTCAACAACCACTCATCTATTCTTTCCACACCATGGTACATATAAATTACATAGAACACACAGACATACACTTTTGACAGACTTATGACAGATTTTATCGCTCCAGTGATGTTATTTTACATTTCAGTGAATATTGGTGATTATTTATGATTATAACGTTAGCTGTGTTCTTTGCAAGGAAGTTAATTAAATACCTGAGACCTGGGCGAAATCACGCACCCCAGACACACTCAGAATACTGCAGAATTTATTAAATGGTTCTACTTACCTTTATTGTGGTGGCCACCAGATTGGTTGTAGGGCACAGGGGATCCTCCTGGTGTCAGGCTTCTGATAATCTGTCCAGGTATCAGATAATCATAAATTTCCTCTCCTGGCTACAGGCCAGTGGCGGAGCCAGACAATTTTCATAGGGGTGGCCAGACTGAGACCATTGCTCACACAGGGGTGGCAGAAACTGATTATGTATTTTTTTTTCTAATGTGGCAAGTTGCTGAGGATCTAGTAGTGTTTCTTGGTCACTCACTCGTTTACTTATACAGACAGTGACTGCCATGTAGAATTACATCATGAAGACCCACATAATAAGCTTTTTAATGTATTCCTAAACTAATTTTAAAAAAGATCTGAAACAGTTGTGAAATTTGTCTTTTTAATTGGTGATAAATCTCACAAGATAATTATAATTTACAAGAATATTACAGAAGGCACTTGAACCCTACACAGTTGTATTCTCATGTTGATTCTAAAACTGATTTATAAATCACATTACAATACCACAGCACTCTCATGCCAAACAAACTTACAGAAGTCGTATTCTTCAGCTACTGTGAGTTAAAGCAAACTGATTTACAAATTCATCCATGTCAAGGGAAGTAGCTCGCTTAGACGCCACACTCAAAACACCCAGGTTACTCAATCTTTCATCATCCATTGTTGATCTTAGGTAACTTTTAATCAGCTTCAGCACTGAAAAGCTCCTCCGTTATGGGAGGAGGGAGTATGTAGTAAATGTGCATGAAGTAGCAAGAGTAAAATCACACAAACAGGTAAGTTTAAAAAACGTGTTACTGTATTGATTTTTTATGTAAACAGAAAGAAAATGAACATTTGTCACAATACACAATGATTTCTTTCCCTTTCTTCAAGGAATTTTTTCTCACTGTGACCAAAAACAAAACAAAACAAAACATAACAAAACAAAACAAAACAAAAAAACTATTATTGTTAGTAGCTTTTAGTTCTTAATGTGTTTAGGACCTACTTTAAGTTTATCCTGTGCTAATTTTAACCCTAGTGTTAGGCTACACCTTAAGATTGTCAACACAACAAGTTTTGGATTTTTAACAATGTACCCTTTAAAATTAAATTAATTTATCAAAACACCCTTTAAAGTGCTTATCAAAATGTGACTAGAAGTAAAGTATCAATTCACAAACAACTTCAAAACAATTAAATCAAATACAAATTCAATACAATAACATTACAGAATACTCCTTTAAAGCATGAACAGTTTCTCTCTTAGTGTCATTGAACACTGAAATCTGCAAAAACCAAAATCCTTCAGCGATGTGACAAAAATCAGTCCTACCAGAATGATGATGGAAACAACAGTTCATATATCTATCATCTCATCAATTAGCTTGGCTAATTCATCTCATCAATTAGCTTGGCTCGCCACAACTGCTGAACTCTACTACTACTGTTGCAGCGCAGAGAAGCAGCAGAAGAAATACACACTCTTGAAACACACCAGTCTAACAGAAAAGTTCAGTCATAGGCACACACTCCAACTTGCAAAAGAGCACGGCTCACAAACTCCAGGTTTTTATCCAGTTTTTTTCTCAGCTCAACGGCGGCATGATATCTCCAATTCATTCATTCATTCATTCATTTTCTGTAACCACTTATTCCGTAAGGGTCAAGGGCTGCTGGAGCCTATCCCAGCTGACACTGGGCAGGAGGCAGGGTTCACCCTGGACAAGTCGCCAGTTCATCGCAGGGCTGACACATAGACAGACAACCATTCACACTCACATTCACACCTACAGGCAATTTAGAGTCACCAATTAACCCACCATGCATATCTTTGGACTGTGGGAGGAAGCCGGAGAACCCAAAGAGAACCCACGCAGAGACAGGGAGAACATGCAAACTCTGCACAGAAAGGCCCTGCCCCAGCCAGGGAGCTGGGGGATCGAACTCAGTTGTCAGAGTTGCAGAAGCTCCGACCCTGTTCTGTTCGCTAAGTGTGTTTTTTGTGTTCTTCGTCCTCTTTTCCATCACCAATCCCACTCATGCACATTCAACTATGGATGTGCAACTGGTGAGATTAGTTGTATGCCTTTTGCTTACTCTTGGACTGTTTAAAACTACACTTGGCGATCCATTCAGCCACGGCTCCATTGTTTACACTCGCGATCAGCTGTTGGCGCTGTGCCACACTCGCATACTCCCCAGCGAGAGACCGGAGATCCCCAAGGAGTTGAGGAGAAGGAGACGGGGGTGCAGAGCTGGAGCTAAGCGCCGGGAGCGGAAAATACGGTACAAACCAGCTATACCGTCTGTTATTATGGGGAATGTACGATCTCTCCCTAACAAGATGGAAGAGCAGAGGGAGTACCGGGAGTGTAGCATGATGTCCTTCACGGAGACTTGGCTGAATGAACTCACTCCAGACTCACACGTAACTCTGGATGGATTTCAGCTGTTGAGGGCGGACAGGAGAGTAAAGGAAACCGGTAAGAGGAAGGGAGGGGGGATAGTGATGTTTGTGAATGGGAGATGGTGTAACCTGAAGCACACTAGTGTTAAGGAGCAGCGGTGCACTAGGGACATCGAGCTGCTAGCTGTTAGCATTCGGCCATATTACCTCCCGAGGGAGTTCTCGCATGTCATCGCGATAGCGGTGTACATCCCACCATCGGCCGATGCTGCAACAGCCTGCGAGCTCTTACTTACTGTTGTGTCTCAGCTGCAAATGTTGCACCCCCAGTCCCTCCTCCTCATCTCTGGTGACTTTAATCATGCTTCTCTGTCCTCCACTCTCCCCACATTCACCCAGTATGTTGACTGCCCTACCAGAGACAATAAAACACTGGACTTACTGTATGCAAACATTAAGGATGCATACAGCTCATCACCCCTTCCCCCACTGGGCCGGTCAGACCACAACCTGGTTCATCTGTCCCCTGCATACATACCTATAGTGAACAAACAACCTCCCAGCATTAGGTATGTGAGGAAATGGTCTGAGGAGACCAGCATGGCACTGAGGGATTGTTTTGAAATAATTGACTGGGAAGTGCTGTGCAGTCCACATGGGGAGGACATTGACAGTCTGACCCATTGCATCACAGGCTATATAAACTTCTGTGTGGAGAACACCGTGCCAACCAGGAAGGTACGGTGCTTCTCCAACAACAAGCCATGGGTGACCCCTGAACTGAAAACCCCATTGATTGAGAAGAAGAGGGTTTTTAGGTTGGGGGACAAAAAGGAGTTGAGGAGGGTCCAGAAGGAACTGAAAAGAGAGATAAGGAGGGGCAAAGACAGCTAAAGGAGGAAGCTGGAGGAGCACCTTCAACAGAACAAGGTGCATGAGGTGTGGAGAGACCTGAACACAATCTCTAGTCGTAACAAAGACAGCGGGGGGGGGGGGGGCCCTGAGTCTGGAGACTGGGAGTGGGCAAATGAACTAAATCTGTTTTTCAACAGGTTTGATTCTGTTCCCACTCCCTCCCCCACCCACTGCAGCACCGACCCAGGACCTCCTCACCCGCTCTGGCACTCCCCCCTCCCCCCTCCCAGAACATCAGGGTTTTCAGCTGCTCCCTCCCCACACCTTTCAACCCCCCTCCTCTCCACTCCCCCATCCCCCCATCTTCCTCTTCCTCAGCTGGAGTCACCTCCCACCCCCTGCTCCGGCCTCTCCATAACAGCTGACTAGGTGAGGAGAGAGCTCATGAAGATCAAGGCAAGAAAGGCTACAGGTCCAGATGGCATCAGCTCCAGACTGCTGAGGGACTGTGCAGTTCAGCTCTATGAGGTAGTTCTGCACATGTTCAACCTGAGCCTCAGTCTGGAGAGAGTTCCTGTCCTGTGGAAGACTTCCTGTGTGGTTCCGGTACTAAAGACGGCACGCCCCAGGGAGCCCAACCACTTCAGACCTGTAGCCTTGACCTCCCACCCACCTGATGAAGACCATGGAGAGGATTATACTTAACCACCTCCGACCCCTGGTGAGAGCTGAACTGGACCCCCCGCAGCCAGGCATTGGAGTGGATGACGCACTCATCTATCTGCTGTATAGGGCACTGTCTCACCTGGAGAGCTCCGGTAGCACTGTGAGAGTCATGTTTTTAGACTTCTCTAATGCTTTCAACACGATCCAGCCATCACTGCTCAGGGGGAAAGCTGGAAGGAGCTGGAGTTGACCCCCAACTGACTGCATGGACCATCGACTACCTCACAAGCAGGCCGCAGTATGTGAGGCTTCATGACTGTGTGTCTGATGTGGTAGTCTGCAGCACAGGGGCCCCCCAGGGAACAGTCCTCGCCCCCTTCCTCTTCACCCTGTACACATCGGACTTCAGACACAATTCGGACAGCTGCCACCTCCAGAAGTTCTCTGATGACACTGCCATTGTAGGATGTGTGTCTGAAGGGAATGAACTGGAGTACAGGAGTGTCATCACTGACTTTGTCAAATGGTGTGGGGTCAACCACCTCCACATCAACACCAGCAAGGCAAAGGAATTAGTGGTGGATTTTCGCAGGAACACGCCCCAGACTACCCCAGTGAACATCCAGGGTTTGGACATTGAGATTGTGGGGGAATACAAATACCTGGGTGTTCACCTCAACAATAAACTGGACTGGTCCAATAATACCAATGCCCTGTACAAGAAAGGCCAAAGTCGTCTTCACCTGCTGAGGAGACTGAAGTCCTTTGGTGTGTGCAGGACACTGCTGAGAACTTTCTATGACACTGTGGTAGCATCTGCCATCCTGTATGCAGTGGTCTGCTGGGGCTGTGGAAGTACATACAAACATATTCGATCCATGTATGATGCGAATACCACAAGGCCTAGAAAATTTCTTTGTGTGTCCCCGATGGCAGTTCTTGGAAACATGGCCAGCTGTGGTTGGACTGGACCTTCAGCTCAAGATCTGGAAATGTCTAAAAGAAGAAAAAGAAATATGAGTTTTCAATTATGCTATACACCTATTTGTCATTTGTGAGTGTATGAATGTAAATCATATACCGGCAGTCCACTCTGGTCTGGGCATTTCACTGAAAGCCCACCTGCACTGCTGTGCCCTTGATTGGCATGAAGTCTTTCTGTCAGTTGAGATAAAGAAGTTAAAATGATGACATTAATATATATTTATCACATCTAAACCACATTTTTGAAATTTGGTTCTTGAAATGTTATCATTTAATGCAAACGGATACAAACAGTAACACTTCAGGAATTTGTGGCTTGTGATTGGCATACTGTAACCTAGTTTGACATCCACTTTGCAGAGCACACTCTGGGGACCTACACCACTATCACTGTCACTATTTAAATTGATAAATCGCTCATCTGTTGGTAAAGATGCAAAAGTTAAAATTGTCAGCATGCCAGATTTTAAGCTGATTAACTTTTCTTTCACTGATATGGCAGAATCCTAGAAGTAGTTAAGCTAAATGCGTAAGGCAGGTGGTAAATGTACTTGTATATTCACTTCCATGAATAGCAACTGGTGAGTGCTCTCCTTCACTGTCTGACTCTATCTCCTCACTGTCATCCTGCATCTCCCTCTCCACACCACTTTCCCTCCTCTCATTACTGGACTTACTACTAATGAAGTAGGAAGTAATTTTCCTCTTCATTTTGCCTGACAGGTGAAAACCAAAATATAGCAACCTCAACATTATGAGCAAGCATTTCAAAAATATTCCTTTGCAATACTTTATCATTTGGCTGCCAACTTGTGTGTACTGCTTATGAGATTCATGCAATTGAACCCCAGAACATGCTAGTGTGAATGCATGGAAAACAAATTTTAATTCTGACTGGCCAACATTATTAAGCCAAATCAGCACTGAAAGTTGACTTTACTTTTAATAGCCTTCTACAATGCTGGGGCTTATTTAAACTGAATACTTTCTTTTAAATAGCAGTGACACAGTGAAACTGTTCATAGCTTGCAACTTTCATACTGTTAACAGCCTAAATTAGCAAACTTTGTCATATCTGTTTAAACTCCAGCACACCAGCCACAATATACATACATACATTAAGACAAGAAACATTTCAATCATAGTGAATAAACTTTATTCTGCTTGTTAACTTACTTCCGACATCGTCTCTGGCAGCGGGAAAAAGACCATCCTCCCACTGCAGGCGGAGAGTCCGTTGGCACCTTTATTTGTAGTGTACGTGAACCACAACTACTGCTACTACTTCTTCTGTAATTGTGTCGGTGGTTCACATTCAAGTTGAGTATATTACCGCCACCCTCTGTTTTGGTGGAGAACTAGGTGTGCTGTTGAATTGTGTCCCTGTCCAACAGGGCAAATCCAAAATGTTCATATGTACATATGTACATATTGTGTCATTAACACTTACTTTCAGAATTTAAGATTACATTTTTACTACTATCAGTCTATGTTAATAGTGAAGTATCTTACCTGAGAGAGGTATAAGGGTGATTCTCAAAGATGACCAAGTCTGAAATTTGGTTGGAGTTGTACAAAATCCAATCCAGTTTTATTTTTGGCTTAAAAAAAAAAAAAATAATATAAATAAATGCTCTTTATATAAATGATTTTAAAAAATAGACATTTACCTCCTATCTTTACCAAAGCTGGAGTTAGGGAGGGAAAGGAAAAGGAAAAAGAAGAAAAGGCCTCTAATGGCAACAAAAAGGAAGAAGGAGAAAAAGCCAAAAAACAAAAACAAACTAAAGGAACCCTCTGAGTTTTATAGAAGTGGAGCCCACAAAAACATCATACTATCTTTTATATAGGGCAAACACATAAAGTATGCAGAAATCATTGGATAGGTCTGATGGACCTCCGTCAAATACAAAACATGGTAAAATATAAAAAATAAAGCTATTTCAGGACAAACTAGCTGTTTTTATAACTGCTAAAGGCTCATAGGTGAAACAGATTTTGACAACACATGGGACCCTATCTTACAGGGACAAAGTTGTTGTTGCCAGTGGTACAGGTGGCTTTGCTATCTTCTACCAGCACAATTGCCATTTTTTGCCATGTCTGCAAGATAGCAAATCAACTTGTGCCTGGTCTGTGTGACCATGGGTAGGACATCTATGAAGGCAAGGCAGAGGTGTGGCCAGTAGCATTTGCTATCTTGCGCCTGGCGCATTGGAGTAAAAACCACTTGTTCTTTAGACTGGCTAAATCCTTGTCAAAGTGCAAAGTCGGTGGCCCAATCGGTCTGTCTGTACAAGATAGCAGCTGGCACATTGGGATAAAGCACATACACGTCACCACAATCACAAAACACCTTCTTTTATATTAAATCTTTTACCCACACAGGAGTGGAGAAAACATAACCACTTATATATCTACATGGCATTTGCAGTTCATGTTGTATTACTTTTTACATGAGTTCATGCAGAATAAACTATTTACATATGAAACTGCTTTAGAGACCCCATGCTGTCTCCATGTATTGCACACTCTCTGGCTTTCACTTCCTGCACTAGGAAATCTGTCTTCTTGCTTGAAAATCTTTTCTCTTTGTTTCTGCCTGGTAACTCCACTGTCATGCTGCCACCACTTGTGCTCTTGGTAAGCTTACTCTTTAAAGGTGATGAGAGCAGACTTTTTGCTTTGTTTATTGCAGCAACAAAGTACAAATCTGTAAAATACAGATAAAATGTAGCAGCAATGAAGACATGGAGTGCTCAGTTCATCATCCAGGTTGCGTCTGTATTTAAAAATTCACAATAAAATAATACATTACATTCCTCTGAGTGTGTTATGTGAGCTCACATAATACATTCACAGGTGTATAACAGATTCATAGTTAAAGCAACATACTAGTGCATGCTATATCACTTGTACAAAAGTGCATTAGGACTACTATAAAAATATAGTGCAAATAACAGTACTATTCAACTGTATTCTCAACAAGCAAATTCTTATCTGCTATGATTCTGGCCATACACACTTACTTAAACATCACCTCCACTCAAAGAAAAACATAAACAACTTCCAATGTGACACCGTTTGGTTTTTACCATAACACTCTACCTTCTAACAACATCTTTTTACAGTATAAACACTTTAAACGATGTATTTCTCAATATAAACATTTACATAAATAAATGCATTAACAGTAGCATTAACTCTTTCTATGTAAACCATTTAACAAAATAACATTTCCTGTAAGATTATTTATGTGTGGGAACCCGAATCTCACTCTGTGTAAGGTAAATAAACACTACGGACTGTCTGCAAGCCTGCCACCTCGGCGGAGTTTCAAAGTCCTTTTAAAGTTCGCAGAAATACTCAAAACAATGTCACACCCTTGTTTAAAACAATTTTTCCACATGACATTAGCTTTTAAGGAGTTTAAATTGGTAACTTTCACCAACTACTGACCTGTAAAATACAGATAAAATGTAGCAGCAATGAAGACACGGAGTGCTCAGTTCATCGTCCAGGTTGCGTCTGAGGTGTGGGCGGGAGGTCCCACCTTTGACCACCCGGGGCACAACTGCTCCCGTGAGAAAGGTTCAGCTTGGGTGCTGCTTACATTCACCATATTTTCTTCACTTTACACATGAAAATTAAAATAACGTGACTGTCACAGATCTCATTAGGGCCAATTTTAAGCCTTCAAAATTAAAGAATCTCGTTCTACAGCTCAATAAATCAATTAAACACAAAAGTGGTTGCACAGTTTTGGGTGCACCACACATGCTTGGCCTAAATTCACCCATGAATTTAATTAGGGCACTTGGGCACACCTGATAGGTGTATCCCACTGACAGCAAAGGTGGATTTAGACACCTTGAATAAACTAAATCCATTGCACTTTCAACTTGTGCAACTCGCGTTTTAGACGTATGATAGGGCCCATGGTGTTCATGTGGAAAGCAACATGTTTGTACAGTCTCCATTAGCTGGTGTTGCTAAGAAAAGGGATGTTGCAATATCATAGAGTGCAAATACAGATGCAACCGCTGCTCTTACACAATTAAGATGTCAACTGCTTTAGGTTCAAAAAAAGTTTGCTGGGAAAAAATGGATTTTGGTGTCCAGTATAGGCAGTAAATGCAGATGCAACAGCTATCGTCATACAAAATGGGTGGCAACTACTTCGGATTCAAAGCTCTACGATATTGTTGTGTATTGACAAGGCGGACACATTGCTAGCGTTCATTGCTCATTTTACTCAGCCATGCTCTTCATAATAACAATAGCAGTGCACATGCGCGGCTTACAACTCCACACACAGCAATGTTCACTGAGGTACAGATGGCATTAGTACATGGCCATACACCATGCTGTGCTCAATATACCACATTATCCCCCCTGTTAGCTCAGGATATATCAATTAAAAATATTCCAAATAACAATTGAAATCGTAACAACACTATTGTTCTTAACTGAATTGCGACTGCTTGATAACAGTTAACAAAACAATACATGGCCTCAGTTTAGCTCAACAACCTTTTAACCTTCAACATTAGTAAGGTGCTCAGACTGCTTAAGTATATGCATAATAATAGTATGCACTATGTGGGTACACAGTCTTAAGGCATATAATGCTTAGGTGGTTTAGTCACTTGGGTTGAGCACTTTGGAGCTACAGGTTCAGGCTCTAGGGGCTCTGGTGTTTGCCTCATAGCTTCAACACTCTCCTTAGAACTGCTGCAGTCTTTAACATCAAACTGTCCTGTCTGAGAGTCAGCACCTTCAGTAATAGGTTCAGCAATGACTCGTGCTCGCAACTGGTCTCCATGGCATCTGTGCATTGCGTCGGAGTCTTGCTCTCTGACTTCATACGACACAGGGCCAGTTTGTCTCACAACCAGTCTGGGAATCCACTTGTGGCCTCTCCCCACAGTGCTATGCAAATACACAGCATCATCTGCATCGAATGAACAGTCCGCAGCACTGCGGTCATGGAGGTCCTTTTGTAGGTACTGCTTCCTGCGTACCAACACCTTGGTGCAGGGCTTGAGGAAATCCAGCCTTGTTCGAACGTGCCTGTGAAGAAACAGGTCTGCTGGAGACTGTCCAGTTGTACTGTTTGGCACCGTCCGATACTGCAACAAAAACAGTGAAATCTTGTCCTCAATGTCCAGGTTGGTTTTAGCAAGTTTTTTCATACCTGCTTTGAATGTCTGAACATATCTCTCTGCCAGACCATTCATTGCTGGGTGTCCAGGCGCACTTGTGGTGTGCAGAATTCCATTCTGCTTGACACAGTGTTGTTCCCCTTCCTTTAACAACTGAAAGTGGCAAATCCCTAACTTGTCCCTCATAGACCACTTTGGCTGTAATCTGCCCCAAAACGGGAATGCAGCCTCCATTATAGGCTCTAAGCTTGACTGTAGCTTTCTGTAATGGCAGATGTGAGAATTTACCTTTATACACTTGCTGTGAGATAATACTCCTAGTAGCTCCTGTGTCTATTTCCATCTCAAGGTAAACATCAGCTACAGAAAATGTCTCTTTGTACAGTTCAGCATCCTCACTTGTGACTGTCAAAATAGTGAACACTTCCAAGTCCATGTCCTCTTCAGCTTCCACATACCTTGTATGCTTCTGTTGTTGTCTCCTACTCTGTGTACTTTTCATAGTCTCTGTTTGTGCCTTTGAACGGCATGCTTTCTTAATGTGTCCAATCTTCCCACAACTGTGACATTTAGTCTCTTTAAAATGACACTCGTTTGCCATCCATCCATCCCATCCATTATCTTCTGCTTATCCGGGGCCGGGTCGCAGGGGCAGCAGTCTGAGCAGGGACACCCAGGCTTCCCTCTCCCTGGACACTTCCTCCAGATGTTCCGGAGGGACCCCAAGGCGTTCCCAGGCCAGCCAAGCGACATAGTCACTCTAGCGTGTCCTGGGCCTTCCCCATGGCCTCCTCCCAGTGGAGCATGCCCGGAACACCTCCCCAGGGAGGCGCCCAGGAGGCTTCCGATATAGATGCCCAAGCCACCTCAGCTGACTCCTCTCGACGTGGAGGAGCAGCGGCTCTACTCCAAGCTCCTCCCGGGTGACAGAGCTCCTCACCCTATCTCTAAGGGAGCGCCCCACCACCCTGCGGAGGAAACTAATTTCAGCCGCTTGTATCCGAGATCTTGTTCTTTCGGTCATGACCCAAAGTTCATGACCATAGGTGAGGGTAGGAACGTAGATTGACCGGAAAATCGAGAGCTTTCGCCTTTCAGCTCAGCTCCTTCTTTCCCACGACAGACTGGCGCAACGACCGCATTACTGCTGCCGCGCACCAATCCATCTTTCAATCTCGCGTTCCATCCTCCCCTCACTCGTAAACAAGACCCCAAGATACTTAAAGTCCTCCACTTGAGGCAGGGACTCTTCTCCGACCCGGAGGGAACAAGCCACCATTTTCTGGTCGAGAACCATGGCCTTGGACTTGGAGGTGCTGATTCTCATCCCAGCCGCTTCGCACTCGGCTGCAAACCGCCCCAGTACAAGCTGAAGGTCCTTGTTTGAAGGAGCCAATAGGACGACATCATCTGCAAAAAGCAGAGATGAAATCCTGTGGTCCCCGAACCGGATTCCCTCTGGCCCCTGGCTGCGCCTAGAAATTCTGTCCATAAAAATAATGAACAGAACCGGTGACAAAGGGCAGCCCTGCCGGAGTCCAACATGCACCGGGAACAGGTCTGACTTACTACCAGCAATGCGAACCAAGCTGAATGCCGAATTCTCCTCTCCAGTACCGTGGAATAGACTTTACCAGGGAGGCTGAGAAGTGTGATCTCCCTGTAGTTGGAGCACACCCTCCGGTCCCCCTTCTTAAATAGAGGGACCACCACCCCGGTCTGCCAGTCCAGAGGCACTGTCCCCAACTGCCACGCAACGTTGCAGAGGCGTGTCAACCAAGTCAGCCCAACAACATCCAAAGACTTGAGGTACTCAGGGCGGATCTCATCCACCCCCGGTGCCTTGCCACTGAGGAGCTTCCGAACTACCTCAGTGACTTCAGCTTGGGTGATGAATGAGTCAATCTCTGGGTCCCCAGCCTCTGCTTTCTCTACGGAAGGCGTGTCAGTGGGATTGAGGAGATCCTCGAAGTATTTCTTCCACCATCCAACAATATCCCCAGTCGAAGTCAACAGCTCCCCACCACCACTGTAAACAGTGTTGGCAGGGTACTGCTTCCCCCTCCTGAGGCGCCGGATGGTTTGCCAGAATCTCCTCAAGGCTGACCGGTAGTCCTCCTCCATGGCCTCCCCCAACTTTTCCCATACCCGAGTTTTTGCTTCCACAACCACCCGGGCCACAGCGCACTTGGCCTGCTGGTACCCGTCGGCTGCCTCAGGAGTCCCACAAGCCAACTAAGCTCGATAAGACTCCTTCTTCAGCCTGATGGCATCCCTTACCTCCGGTGTCCACCACCGGGTTCAGGGATTGCCGCCGCGACAGGCACTGGAGATCTTATGGCCACAGCTCCGAACGGCCGTGTCAACAATGGAGGCAGAGAACATGGTCCATTCGGACTCGATGTCTCCAGCCTCCCTCGGGATCTGGTCAAAGCTCTCCCAGAGGTGAGAGTTGAAGACCCCTCTGACAGATGGTTCAACTAGACGTTCCCAACAGACCCTCACAGTACGTTTGGGCCTGCCAAGTCTGTCCAGCTTCCTCCCCTGCCAGCGGATCCAACTCACCACCAGGTGGTGATCAGTTGACAGCTCAGCCCCTCTTCACTTGAGTGTCCAAGACACACGGCTGGAGGTCAGTTGACACGACCACAAAGTCGATCATTGACCTCCGACCTAGGGCGTCCCCGTGCCACGTGCACTGGTGGACACCCTTATGTTTGAACATGGTGTTCGTTATGGACAAACTGTGACTAGCACAGAAGTCCAATAACAGAAGACCACTCGGGTTCAGATCGGGGGGGCCGTTCCTCCCAATCACGCCCCTCCAGGTAACACTGTCGCCACCCACGTGAGCGTTGAAGTCCCCCAGTAGAACAACGGAGTCCCCAGTCGGAGCACTTTCCAGCACTCCTCCCAAGGTCTCCAAGAAGGCCGGGTACTCTGCACTGCCGTTCGGCCCATAGGCTGAAACGACAGTGAGGCACCTATCCCCGACCCGAAGGCGCAGGGTGGCGACCCTCTCGTTCACCGGGGAAAACTCCAACACATGGCGGCTGAGCTTGCTTTGCATGATGGTTTTTTCCTTTGCATCTGTAGCAGGATTTTGTTCCTTGTATTCTCACTTTGTGAATGCTGACAGCCCCGACGTTTTCACTCCCCAGTCTCCATGTTGAGAGCGATCTCAAAAGCTTTGGCAAAAGTGAGGTCATTTTCAGAGAGTAGTCTCCTCTGGCAGGCTTCATTTCTTATTCCGCTGACGAACTGGTCCTGTAGTGATGAGTCTAGGCTCGCCCCGAAGTCACAATTGGCTGCACATTGCTTCAGCTCGGCTACATACAGTGCCACTGACTAGTTAGCCTTTTGGTTGCAGCGATTAAAACGGAACCTTTCCACCACCAATAAAGGCTTCGGCTCAAAGTGTCCCTTGAGAATGGCAACTATCTCATCAAAAGTCTTTTCTTTGGGCTTACTGGGCTGCACTAAGTTTCTTAAAAGTCCGTACGTAGCTGCGCCCATTACACTTAGCAAAGTGGCTACATGCTTCTCTTCGGCTATGTCGTTAGCTTCAAAAAACTGCTCCAGCCGTTCAATGTATGCCGACCATTGCTCGTTTTCGGGCTTGAACTCGTCAATTCTTCCAAACAGGGCCATTGTACTCACTAGTACCGACACAAAGTGTCTCTCCTTCCCTGCAGCAAAAAGTTTTCATCCTCGTCGCCAGTTATTGTTGTGTATTGACAAGGCGGACACATTGCTGGCGTTTATTGCTCACTTTACTCAGCCATGCTCTTCATCATAACAATAGCAGTGCGCATGCGCGGCTTACAACTCCACACACAGCCATGTTCACTGAGGTACAGATGGCATTAGTACATGGCCACACACCATGCTGTGCTCAATATACCACAGATATCAAAGGTCATAACAATGCAGACTGCCAGTCAGGTGCAGAAACCACAGTATGATGTGCAAACTGCGGTGACTGCAGTTTTCTGTCAGCAGTGTGTAGTCATGCATGAGATGAGTTTACTTTTCTACATTTGAAATTAATTATTACAGAGGATACTATGAAAAGCCTTTTTCCACACTGTTTCCAAAAAATTCTGGTGATACAACCTCTTCATACTTTCAAAGCTTGGTAAAACAAGAAAGTAGCTAAAAATAGACTGAGTCTTCTCCCATTCAACCTTTCCCTACACATCATAACCAGATGCCACCTGTCTGGCTCAACTTAACCCGGTATTTTGCCTCTCTGACCTATCTCCTCTCACTGACTTGTCCTATTGTGTCTTTGACTCTTTTTCTTTTTTTTCTAACTCATGTGACTTGCTTTATGTCTCTATCTCTGGCACATCTTGTTTTCTCCTAACTCTGTCATTTTGTCTCTCTCTTCTCAGGGTCATAGTGATGGACCGTGGCTCCATTGCAGAGATCGACTCACCCTCACAGCTCATCCGCCTGCAGGGTCACTTCTATCAGATGTGCCTTGAGGCTGGCTTGGCCTAACATGCATCATTACAAACAAACAAACAATTTTAATGTTGGACAGAGTTAAAGATTATGTAACAATTTTGTTCCTTAATCCTGTTCTGCTTTTTAGACATCAGTACAGCATCAACCATAGAGTAAAATGCCTGTTGTATGTATATTGACTTGCTTTATAGTATTAATTCACCTTTCGTAGCAAGACATCCCCAAATCATTTATAGGGAGTCCAAAATGCAGCTGCCACACTTCCGACAAAGTCCTCCAAAAGATCTCATGCAACACCATTCCTGATGTCTGGCTTGCCATCAAAGAATCATGGTCAAGATTCTTGTAATAATGTTTTGAGCCTTGCATGGGCAAGAACCTGTCTACAATAAAAAGCTACTGCAGCCATATAACACCATTTGGAAACTGAGGACCCCTTATCAGAGTTTGTTGGTTGTTCTTCACTCCAGGCTCACGGCAAAGGCAAACTGTGCTTTTGAGGTTGTAGCTCCTGCACTTTGGAACTCTTTCCCACTGGACTTAATTGCTTCTGTTTATTTTTGTTTTTAGCTGTTGTTTGCGCTTACTGCTACTTAAATAAACGTATTATTATTAATATGCAAACGTGTTCATATAAGATCAGGTAATATCAGAAATAGCTGGGATGTCATGGTCGCTTTAGAAGGCTGCAGATATCCAATGCACTTTTGTGTGGACTTTAACGGTATTTCAAGACATTTGAATAAGAGAAAGTTCAAGACAATTATTCCAAGCTTTAATGCTTAAAGCAATAGTTTACCCAAAAATGAAAATTCACTTAGCTGCTCACCCCATGCTGTGAGGATGGGTGAAGATCTCCAGTTCACAAAAAACTCCCAGGGTTTCAGTGGAAAACAGCTTTGCAGGCAAATCCAGTACAATTGAAGTGAACCGTGACCAGTTTTAAAATTTAAAAAAAGAACCCCACCCAGGAACATAACTCTGACATTGGCGACCAAACATCAGTTGATGGTGGGCTATAATATGCTCATACCTGATTGTGAAATATTATCCTTGGTTAACGTAAAGTGAGTTGACGTCAGCAAATGAGGGAGCTTGCTGACCAGTACCCCTTGGCTGACTACAAAGTTGGATCCATGCGAATGGTGACCTTGAAAAGATTTGTGCACGTGACAGGTAATCTGTTAAATCTAAATAATACTGACATTCAGAATTGGAAAACCAAATTAACCTGTACTTGGAAATAAAAGAAAATACTTATTGTAAACATATTTGTTAGTTATTTGTTGGAACAAGTACTGTCACATTTAATACAAGGAAATTTGGAAATTGAAAAACTTAAGAACTTCAACTTATCTGTGATGTCCACAGCAAGCATCTCACGATTTGTATTAAATTCGTATCATAGTTTACAGGGGTGTATATCTCACTGACTGAAACCGATTTGATATGTATCTTGATACATGTTCAGTGATACAATATGTCTTATAAATGTTTAAATGGCCAACGTTTCGGTTCAGCTCTGTCACGATACGGTGCGATACAATACAAGGCATAATGCGTCAGTCTTTACATTTTGATTCAATTAATGCTACATCTATAGAATGCTGTTAGTTGCAAAAAAATCCTGATAGTTTTACTAAATATAGTCATAGTAGAGACAGAGAGAAGGAGACATTACAGTGGTGTTAACATCTTAGTTATGATCTCATGTAAATGAGATCCTGTAGCCTAAATGAGAATCTGTGAACAAACTTTAAAACTGTTTAAAATAGTATTTTTGCAGTAAGATGATGTGCTGCTCTGTATCATATGAAGAGTGCTGTGGTTTTGATTAGTGTGGAGGAACAGTGAAGTACTACCTGCTCTCACAGTGACATGATGTTTGGTGGTGTGACACGGTACAATGTCATTTCTGCTGCTGTTTTCAGCGCCATCTGTTTTAAGTAAATGAAGAGGAGACACAGAAGAGGGTGGGGGGAGCGCATGTTTTTGTGATCGTGGCAGCAGGCATCCAGCGAGAGCGGTGCAGGCAGAGATAGCAGGAGAAAGAAGATGGAGGAAAGCTACAGTGGCAGCTCCCTGATGCCAAAAATGAAACGTATGCACATCCTAATGAGATGTATCGATACATTAGTGCTGCATCGATTTGTTTCCAATTCATGTTCAGCTTTTTACTGATGCAGGCCATCTGAACCGATGCACTCATATCTTACACATTAAAGTCTGATGCATTGGATGCATGAGTGAATCATTACACCCCTCATAGTTCATGATGATGGACTGTACCTTTACTTTTGAGACAGATGGCGTTTTAAAAAGTTTTTTTAAAAGATGTTAGTAGATAAAGATCTTTGAGAAGAGGTGCCATTTTAAGAGTATTTAAGAGATTTTTCCCCCATTAAAATATATTTTCTAATTTTGTTTGAGATTTAAAAATATTAAAACATTTTGAAGTAGATATTTCAAAAGTTTACAGGAGGAGTGTGTAATTTTCAGTGGCATCTAGCAGTCAAAATGCAGATTGCAAAGAGGATTTCCTCCCTACACTGTCGCTCCCTTTTTCAGGCATAAGGAGGCTGTCATGTGACAAAATGGCATAAAACTTGCATTGACTAGTCTTTCCAGTGATGAGGTGTGTTTACGGATAATTTTAGAGAAGGTGAGGGAGAGGTGTGGGGGGACAACCAGAGTGGAAAGTTTGCTGGAGGATGAAAAGGAAGAGGATTTGAAGCTTTCCAAAGGAGCCAGAGAGAAATAATGAAGGTATATATTTAGAAAATTACTTTGTTATAGTAATCCAACACAAAGTTATATTTTCAGCTCTGTGCTCTTCATGTAGCAATGCTAGTGTTATGTGTCGTCTCAGAGTCATCTCAGAATAACGTGTAATCTCAGAATAACATAATATCAAACATCTCATTAACCTTGAATGTATTTTTTCCTGTGTATTACTTCTTCAGAGACTTGTTGAAGAGATGACCCTGGAGGAGCACAGGCAGCTCACCACACAGCTCCTGAGGAGGCAGCAGGACTGTTTGATGCCCTGATGATGCATCAGCTCAGACATGGTGCCCCACCTTTTACTGGAATACCAGGGTATCATGGTGTACTTGTGGTAACTGCAGGAACATGTTGAGGGGGCCTGGGGTTGACAACAGGTAGTACCAACACACAGCCTGTAGGCATTTTATTTTTTGGCAACATGGCTCTTTAGTGCAGAGAAACCAACTTATCATCCCCAGCTGCTGCGTTTGGAGCATCAGGGACAAGTTCTCTGATCCCACTGGACATCAGACAGGTTTCATACCCAGAATCTGAGTTTCCTTCCAGGCCCTCTGGAGTGTCAATACAGGACCACAAGTACTCACTAACCTGTGTATATATCATCAGGGAATCAACCAAAAGGTTTATTTGTTCTAGATTATATTAGATTATTTATGTCTGTTTTGCAAAATATGTTCCATATTTTCACATTTTTCTGCTTATATTACGTGGTATGGTTTATTTATTCAGTCCATTATTTATTAAGATTAAGAAGCTTTATTGTCATTGCAAGGGTACAGTGAAATTCAATTCATTCATTATTCAATGTTACATTGAATTGTAAGTGCAATTAATAAAAGATGATAATTAGATATACCTCCTGTATTTATTACAATTATATACATACAAATATGTACTTTTATATGAAGTTCTTTCCTGCAGTGTTGGTACATTTTCATGACCACTTCAGGCTTCACTAATGTATATTATCATTACAAGGTCAGCTGTACCTTACAATTTTGTACAAACATGAATCTAAAAAAATACCACTGACAATAATGACACCACCAATTTAAATTATTTACACAAACAGTCTTGGTCATCCCTGTCAGTCTTGACAGTACAAGGAGAAATGCTGTCTGATAATCATAAACTTTCAGCTTTTAGTGTTCAAACAGACAAACATTTCTGCAGCTTGTTCTGTCTTCATCAGAGTTGCTTTGATAAAGGCAGAAGTAGCTGATGAGACATTTGTCTGTTTGAACTGAAGACTAAAAGCTGTGAGTTCATCATTCTGTGGTCCTGACTGAGAATCACCCTGCTTCAGCTACTTATTACATGACATTTGTAGTTTATATGTTGATATTCTTAGACTGTTATTTATATGACTGAAATGTGGACGATAACTATTTTTTTTAAAAAGCTGATCATCAGATGTACATGATTTATTTTTTGCAGTGATGTACATATGAACATGCTTACAATTATACAATGATCATGACAATACTTCCCTGCAATGTCTGTAAATTTTAATTTCTACTTCAGGTTACACTAATGTGCATTATCCTTACAGAGGACACAGCTATCCCTCACAGTTTGGAATGAAAAGATGAATATAAAAAAGATCACTTTGCTTTGTGTTGTGAATAGAAGGAGAAATGTTGGTGTACAACCACTACTTGCAGCTTTTAGTGAACAAACCTGGACATCAACAACTAATTATGTTGTCATCAGAGCTGACTTGGATGAAGACAGAAGAAGCTGTCGAGACATTTGTCTGTTTGAACACAAAAAGTTGTGAGGTTATGGAGGTTATCGTTGAGCTCCAGCTCTTTCATCCTGTAGTCCTCCCTGAGAAACACACTGATTCAGCTCTTTGTTGTTGGATGAAACACAGTGACTTCCTGTCTAATTCATTCCAAATCAGCAGCTGTGCTGAGTGTCGATCCTGTTGAAGACAGTGTCAAGATACATTTAGTTAGAATATTATTTTATTATTTTTATGCAATGTGGTCAAAATAATAATATTTCACCAAAAGTATGATTTACAGGGCAGGTTAATATTCCACAATACAGGCAAATAAATGTGTGTCACTCACGTAGACCTCTTCTGACTTGTGTCTGCACCAGTTCTGATGTGGTGGTTCCATGTATGAGGGTCACCAAACTGAACCTTCCGGGGTCATCTGGTCCAAGGCTCCTCCATCGTAGCATCCCAAATGGCGTATGGTGTCTTTTCATCTAGAAACAAAATATGCATAGTGATGCATGAGTATTAACTATATTCCATGAAGATGTTAAGAGTATGCAGATTTTCATCCCAAACAAAAACCACACCTGATGATTCAATTAATTAGCAGTTATCATCCAGATATGAGGAGGTAATGACTTACCTGTCTGTCCCAGTAGAGGCAGCATCGATGGTAAATAAAGCTGGAGCTGAGACATGAAAAGGTTTTCCCTTCATAGGAGGTAATGTTACAGGATGTTTGTCATAGCTGCAGGAAATAAAGACAATACAAGCTACGTGGGTGCTCCCTAAAGCCTGTTGGACTGTTTCTTTTCTCCATTTCTTACCAATCCAAAAATCCCCCCTCTCCATTTCTTTCCAATCAAATAAACCACTGTCCATTTTTTGCCAGTCAAAAGACACCACCTTTCAATTTCTTAGCAATCCAAACGCTTCATTCGCCCCCCGCTGCTTCGACCAATCACAGTCCCTCTTTGGTGTGCTGTTGCTAAGTCGGAACTGGCAGAAAAAAATGTCTTCGTCTTCGCTTTTCACGTGTCTCCTGCTGTTTATCACGAGCAAATCTCATCTGTTTAACTTGTAAAATGTTGATTTAACTGATATTCACCCACAGTCTTACTTGTGCTGCTAGCCAAGAACATAAAGATGTTGCTTACTGTCAAACTAATGTCTGTACAGTAGCTGACTGTACCATTACAATAACGCTATCAGTAACCAGCTAGACAATACCTGAACATCTCATTTATTAAGCTAAGCTTGGTAAATGTTCACTGAAGCTCTCTCCCGGCATTATCCGTGGTAAGTAAATCTAAAATTATTTACACTTCTCGTGTAACTTATTGCCAGAACAGCTCATGTATTAAACTCGTCAAACTCTTATTTATTTGCCCAAGATTGTGGCTTCACTTTCCTAGTTAAGAACATGACGATTTCCTGTCAGTGTTTTGTGTACACCTACTGTATACAGTAAAACAGTCATTTGCCAGAGGCAAATCTCGCGTATTTAACTTGTCATATGTTGATTTAACTATTTTAGCTAATTTCATGCAATCTTACTTGGTGGTTCACTTTGCTGGCTAATGAAGCTCAGCGTAAGTTCAATCAGGAAGACCTATTATGCTGCCTTCATTCACAACTTCCTTTACTCCGTCTTTCTCCTCCTATTCCTTCTAATCAGCTGTTTGTGGGCGTTCACCTTCATATTTACTATCCAATCAGATTTTGCCACGATCATGGGAGCCAGTCAAATTGCTGCTGCCAAACTTTAAATCGCTTCTGTCTTTGCTCCATCAGTTGTCATTCAGTCAGTCGCGCGACCCTCCTCCACCCCTCTCTCCTCCAGTCATTGGACCCAGGTAGCCAGAAGATGTTCACCTCGATCCTCCCCGACGCCCTCTCCTCCAGTCTTCAGGTCCAGGCAGCAGGAGTCCAGTGCCACAAGATGTTCACCTCAATCCTCCCCAACGCCTTCTCCTCCAGTCTTCAGGTCCAGGCAACAGGAGTCCAGAACCACTTCACCTCCACCACCTTTGCACCTCCTCAACACCACTACCAGTGTCTGGACCCCGGGAGGTTCTCTTCACTACAGCTTCATCACCCCCATTTATATATGTGCATATTGTTTCACCTCAATGAGGTCTAACCGCCAAAGACTTTTCATGTTTCATATCTCATGCACGTGCCAATAAACCATTTTCTTTTACTCTTAGTCTCTCCTGATTGAAAGAACATAAGGATGTAACTGTCTGTACAGTAACTGCACCGTTACAGTAACGCTGTCAGTAACCAGCTACAGTAGCTGTAATATGATTTAACAAAGACACACCCTCTTCCTGGCATTTTTCAGAAACGTCTCATGTATTAAACTTGTTATAAGTTCATTTAATTTATTATTTATTTGCCCAAGATCATGGCGTGCATCACATTCTTTAGTTGAGAGAAGGGGCCAGAGAGAAATGTAACTTAGTATGCAATGTCTGTATTATACTGAATGAGATATTTTAGTATTACCATATAAAGTACTTATAGCTAATCATCTGTTGATGTTAATTTCCTAGACTGCTTTGACAATATAAGTAAATGTAAATTTTTATTTTAAAGAAATGGATAACTATTAAGCCCATCTATATGACTTATACTAGCATTTCAACTTTGACCCTACAATGCAGTATTATGTTGAGAAAAACAACAATTATAATAGGAAAGGCTGAAGGATACATCAAAAACAAAAATCATATTGCAATTATCTTGACAGATGTTTGCCTTGGGAGACCCTACCTACTGATGGGTCAGACTAAGAGCGGTTCCAAAGCCCCCAGTGAAGCGTCGTTTACGTCGCCCGAATTGGCGTTACTGGGGCCCCACCCTGGAGCCAGGCCTGGGGTTGGAGCTCGCAGGCTGGTGGCCTGGGGTTGGAGCTCGCAGGCTGGTGGCCGGCTGGTGGCCGGGTCTTTGCCCACGGGACCCGGCCGGGCCCAGCCAGAAGGAGCGACATGGGCCCGCCTTCCCATAGGCCCATCACCCGCAGGAGGGTTCAGAAGGGGCCGATGCTTTGTGGTTTGGGTGGCAGTCATAGGCGTGGGCCCCGACGACCCAATCCCAGGACATGGAATCTCACAGTGGGGACATGGAATGTCACCTCGCTGGGGGGGAAGGAGCCTGAGCTAGTGCGGGAGGTTGAGCAGTACCAGCTACAGATAGTCGGGCTCACCTCCACGCACAGTCGGGGCTCTGGAACCCAACACCTTGAGAGAGGCTGGACTCTTTTCTACTCTGGAGTTGCCCACAGTGAGAGGCGGCGGGCTGGTGTGGGCTTGCTTATAGCCCCCCAGCTCAGCCGCCATGTGTTGGAGTTTTCCCCGGTGAACGAGAGGGTCGCCGCCCTGCGCCTTCGGGTCGGGGATAGGTGCCTCGGCCTATGGGCCAAATGGCAGTGCAGAGTATCCGGCCTTCTTGGAGACCTTGGGAGGAGTGCTGGAAAGTGCTCCGACTGGGGACTCCGCTGTTCTGCTGGGGGACTTCAACGCTCACATGGGTGGCAACAGTGTTACCTGGAGGGGTGTGATTGGGAGGAACGCCCCCCCCCGATCTGAACCTGAGTGGTCTTCTGTTATTGGACTTCTGTGCAAGTCATAGTTTGTCCATAACGAACACCATATTCAAGCAAAAGGGTGTCCACCAGTGCACGTGGCACGGGGACGCCCTAGGTCGGAGGTCAATGATCGACTTTGTGGTCATGTCAACTGACCTCCAGCCGTGTGTCTTGGACACTCAGGTGAAGAGAGGGGCTGAGCTGTCAACTGATCACCACCTGGTGGTGAGTCGGATCCGCTGGCAGGGGAGGAAGCTGGACAGACTTGGCAGGCCCAAACGTACTGTGAGGGTCTGTTGGGAACGTCTAGTGGAACCATCTGTCAGAGGGGTCTTCAACTCTCACCTCCGGGAGAGCTTTGACCAGATCCCGAGGGAGACTGGAGACATTGAGTCTGAATGGACCATGTTCTCTGCCTCCATTGTTGACAAGGCCATTTGGAGCTGTGGCTGAAAGGTCTCCGGTGCCTGTCGCGGCGGCAATCCCCGAACCTGGTGGTGGACACCGGAGGTAAGGGATGCCGTCAGGCTGAAGAAGGAGTCTTATTGAGCTTAGTTGGCTCGTGGGACTCCTGAGGCAGCCGACGGGTACCAGCAGGCCAAGCGCGCTGCGGCCCAGGTGGTTGTGGAAGCAAAAACTCGAGTATGGGAAAAGTTCAGGAAGGCCATGGAGGAGGACTACCAGTCGGCCTCGAGGAGATTCTGGCAAACCGTCCGGCACCTCAGAAGGGGGAAACAGTACCCTGCCGACACTGTTTACAGTGGTGGTGGGGAGCTGTTGACTTCGACTGGGGATATTGTCGGACGGTGGAAGGAATACTTCGAGGCTCTCCTCAATCCCACTGACACGCCTTCCTTAGAGGAAGCAGAGGCTGGGGACCCAGAGGTTGACTCATTCATCACCCAAGCTGAAGTCACTGAGGTAGTTCGGAAGCTCCTCAGTGGCAAGGCACCGGGGGTTAGATGAGATTCGCCCTGAGTACCTCAAGTCTTTGGATGTTGTAGGGCTGACTTGGTTGACACGCCTCTGCAACGTCGCATGGCGGTTGGGGACAGTGCCTCTGGACTGGCAGACCGGGGTGGTGGTTCCTCTATTTAAGAAGGGGGACCGGAGGGTGTGCTCCAACTACAGCGGGATCACACTCCTCAGCCTCCCTGGTAAAGTCTATTCCAGGGTACTGGAGAGGAGAATTCGGCTGATAGTCGAACCTCGGATCCAGGAGGAACAATGCGGTTTTCGTCCTGGTCGTGGAAAACTGGACCAACTCTATACCCTCCGCAGGGTGCTTGAGGGTTCATGGGAGTTTGCCCAACCAGTCCACATGTGTTTTGTGGACTTGTAGAAGGCATTCGACTGTGTCCCTCGTGGCATTCTGTGGGAGGTGCTTCGGGAGTATGGAGTTCGGGGCCCTCTGCTAAGGGCCGTACGGTCTCTGTATGACTGGAGCGCATTGCCAGCACTAAGTCAGACCTGTTCCCGGTGCATGTTGGACTCTGGCAGGGCTGCCCTTTGTCACCGGTTCTGTTCATTATTTTTATGGACAGAATTTCTAGGCGCAGCCAGGGGCCGGAGGGAGTCCGGTTCAGGGACCACAGGATTTCATCTCTGCCTTTTGCAGATGATGATGTCCTGTTGGCTCCTTCGAACGAGGACCTTCAGCTTGTACTGGGGCGGTTTGCAGCTGAGTGCGAAGTGGCTGGGATGAGAATCAGCACCTCCAAGTCCGAGGCCATGGTTGTTGACCGGAAAAAGGTGGCTTGCTCCCTCCAGGTCAGAGGAGAGGCCCTGCTTCAAGTGAAGGAGTTCAAATATCTGAAAGGCGAAGCTCTCGATTTTCCGGTCAATCTACGTTCCTACCCTCACCTATGGTCATGAATTTTGGGTCATGACCGAAAGAACAAGATCTCGGATACAAGCGGCTGAAATGAGTTTCCTCTGCAGGGTGGCGGGGCGCTCCCTTAGAGATAGGCTGAGGAGCTCTGTCACCCGGGAGGAGCTCGGAGTAGAGCCGCTGCTCCTCCACGTCGAGAGGAGTCAGCTGAGGTGGCTTGGGCATCTATATCGGATGCCTCCTGGGCGCCTCCCTGGGGAGGTGTTCCGGGCATGCCCCACTGGGAGGAGGCCCCGGGGAAGACCCAGGACACACTTGAGTGACTATGTCGCTTGGCTGGCCTGGGAACGCCTTGGGTCCCTCCGGAAAACCTGGAAGAAGTGTCCAGGGAAGTCTGGGTGTCCCTGCTCAGACTGCTGCCCCCGCGACCCGGCCCCGGATAAGCAGAAGACAATGAATAAATGAATTGACAGATGTTGTGATATGACACATTATCAGTGTTAATCTTTTTTGCATGACAATTTTCATTCTCACAAAAAAAAAGTTTCAGTCATGATGATGTGACATTTTTGGAGTTCTGTACGAGGATTTTTAGGCCAGGGCATCTCTGCAGCCCTACTCTACTTCATTATAATGCATTCACAATAAGATGCTTCCTGATAAGCAATTTGTAAATTAGATTTTGATGATAGAAATGACTAATTTATGGTAATTTAATTTAATTTTATTTTGTTATTTTATGATATACATTAGTTTTTTGTCTTTGGAGAGGAGCACCTCCTATTGCCTCAGGTGGCATCCCAACCCAAGCAGCACCACGCCATGGAGAATGATGTTGATCAGTGTTTCTAAAAGTCCAAGATGACATCTTCAAATATCTTGTTTTGTTCACAACTCAAAGATATTAAGTTTAGAAATCAGAAAATGCTCATATTTAAGAAGCTGATTATAATATATGTTACAGTGTTTCCCCTAGCTTTTTTTGCTTTGGGAGGCGGGGTGCCTGGGCTGGAATGAGCGTGGTCCATTGTTGGGGTCCTTGCAGGATTACACCTGATTACAGAGCATTTGGACCTGATAAGCAGTTAACACTGATTTGTGTTCACATTTTTTTTTATTTTAACAATGGAACACTTTTTTATTTATTTATTCATTCATTTAGTTATCTATGCATCTATCCATCCATCAGGCGCGGTGTTATGGGTGGGCCTAACGGGCCTAGGCCCACCCACTTCTGCAATTAGCCCACCTTAAATGACTGGGAGAACATATATTTTTTTAACTTTTACTTTTAATTATTAAAATCAGCATTTTAATATACCCTTAAGACAAAAACATTTCCATTTGACAAAAAGACATTTATTCTGCTATTATCACATGTGAGGTCTGGACCAATCACAATGAGTCAAAATTCGTTGCACCAGATATGTTACACTTGCGCATGCACGTCACACTATGGTGGTTGTTCAGCAGAAATGATGACCAGTGTACTGAGGAAAGCTTATCATTGTTTTATTTTATACCTGCAAATTAATTTTTCATTGAAACTAGAACGTCTATAACATGGGTCTCAAACTCACGGCTCACAGGCCAATTGTGGCCCCCTACTTGACATCAAAGTTTAGTGTTAGTGCGGCCCGCGCTTTTTTCTCAAACACACCTTTTTGCTGAGTCGTTGCGCATGCCGCGCTTGCCCTGGGCTTTTATATATTTTTTAATCACTTATGGCATTTATGTCTGTCAAAGCACTTTATAAACTGTTTTTAAAGGTGCTATATAAATAAAGTTATTATTATTATTGTTATTATGGGCTACCATAGCTCAGGCTCATGACAGCTCCCAGTGGCGTTTGTTAGCCAACGCGAATTAGCAACGTTAGTCACTTGGTTGAAACGTGATTCCGGAGTGACACCAAGTGGAAGGAAAATATATCCTGTCACCCAGCCCCAGTCATGTCTTTCTCAAAACCTGCCGAAAAGAGAAAGGTTGGCGACGAGCACAGACAATTTCAGGAAAAGTGGGAGACGGAATACTTTTTTGTTGAGCACAGGGGCACCCCGATGTGTCTTATATGCACAGAGAAAGTTGTGGTGCACAAGGAATACAACATCAGACGTCATTACCCAACTAGACACGCTGAGGAGTATGCAAAATACCAGGGAGATGAGAGAGAGAACCAGTTCGCCAATCTTAAAACATGTCTACTGAGGCAACAAGATTTCTTCAAGAAAGCAAGCAAAGAGAGTGAGGCAGCAGTCGAAGCTAGCTACGTGGTGAGTGAGATGATTGCTAAGACGGGAAGCCATTCAAAGAAGGCGAGTTCGTCAAAAAGTGCATGTTACAGGCTGCAAGTATAGTCTGTCCAGAAAGGAAGGGTCAGTTTAGCAACATCAGCCTTTCAGCCAACACAGTGGCAGAGCGCATTTCTGACCTGTCAGGTAACATATATAATCAACTGCATGAGAAAGCCAAACGTTTCCGTGCATACTCAGTCGCTCTTGATGAGAGCACAGACATCACTGACACTGTGCAGCTCGCGATGTATGTCTGTGGTGTTGATGACAATTTTGAAGTGATGGAGGAGTTGCTCACAGTGATTTCAATGCATGGCCAGACCACCGCTCAGGAGATATTCCACCAGCTGTGTGATGCCATTGTGGATGCCAGTTTGCCATGGAAGAGGTTTGCAGGAATAACAACAGACAGAGCACCATCAATGACAGGCAGGAGAAATGGACTGGTCACACTTATTCATAGAAAACTGGAAGAAGAGTGTGTGGAGTAGGCCATTGCTCTGCACTGCATTATCCATCATTCAGCAGGCCCTTTGCAGCAAATGCCTACAGTTTGACAATGTGATGTCTGTCGTTGTGAAGTGGATCAACCATATCAGATCCAGGTGCTTAAAGCACGATATTTTTGCTTGGCGGGATGAACGGCTGGGGAACCTCCGGTCGTCCTTTTGCAATTTTTTTTTGTTTGTTGTTGTTGTAGTTTTTTACCGTAGTGGTTGGAAACATTCTCTCCTCAGCTCTCTGGGTGTGGGTGGGTGTGTCTGTACTGGTGCATGGGTGTATGCTGTGAGAGAAGAGCGGGGGGAGACCCACCCGTCGCAGAGGAGAGAAATGCATTGTAATGAATGTAATGAAACAACAGCAATGCATTTGACTCTGAAGTCAGTTAGCTTTTTATTTGATAAAAAGAACACCTGTTATAGGCCCTTTTGATTAACATAAAAATTAAATAATGGAATAAAAAAAATCTACAACTTGAATTTCTGGGTGGGGGTCCTGTTGGCAGGGCGGGGGCATCTGTTGGGGGGGGCAGGGTGCCCTCCCAAATAAACTATACGGGAGACACTGCTATAAGATTGCCTTGTGTTCATGGTTGTGGGTTTGTTTGTTATTTTTTCAGACACTTCAGGAGCACACAGTCAGAGCTGCTGCTGCTGCTGCTGCTGCTGGTGGTCCAGCTCCTTCAGCAGCTGTAGGCTCTGCTGCAGTTTCTCCATCTGATGCTGCACCCTCCTCTTCTACAAGTCACGTTGGACCCTGTTGTGCAGGGAAGGAGCTACATAAGATCATTGGTTATAATTCATAATTAATAATATTAATTATGGATTATTAAAAAGAAAATTGATTAATTAATTAATTAAAAATTAATTATTACGTAAGCATAATATTCTAATTAGCTTATAACGGGGCACCACCGGGAAAAACCCAGACCAATGATCAGACGTAATTCAGTCTCAGAATATTCAGAAGAAGGAGTAAAGCTCAGGCACTGACCTTGTCAACCAGCTTTTATCACAATATGTACGAAAAACCAGGACAACTTCTCTTTATAGCATAACAGGATTTATTCACACTGATGACATTAATTTACAATCAACATCAACATTGCTGTATAAACCCTATTAACTATAACATGTTACACAAACAAGCATCAAGAAGGGTGTGTGTGTGTGTGTGTGTGTGTGTGTGTGTATGTGTGTGTGTGAGAGAGTGTGGAAGACAGTGTGTGTGTGTGTGTGTGAGTGTGTGTGTGTGTGTGTGTGTGTGTGTGTGAGCAGGTGAGTGTGAGGGAACGAGGTGTGGGAGAGAGGGGGGGGGGGGTGGTTGAGCCCGAGCGGGGGTAAGACGTGGCAAGATGGCGGCGGTGACGCTGCGGACTACGTCGCGCGAGGGCCACTGACTACACCCGTAATGGCGGCTCGCCAAGAACTCACGTGACTCACAATAAAGGAGGAGAGAAGGTAGCGAGGGAGATTCAAGTTACTCGGCTCCAAGTGTAGGTTAGTAGGAAAGAGGGAGAGAAAGGAGAGCACTCAAGGGTGTCGTCACGCAGGCGGTATTGAGGTGCAGTAACCCGTCTGTATTACGCAGAGACGCGCTCGGCTCAGCTGGTGAGCGGCGTGAATCTGGACATTGAACCAACACAGCCGAAGTACTGACCAATCCCGAGTGCGAGGCGACACAATAGCGGTCCGATGAGGTCGGATCACTCTGTATCACAAGCAGGCACAATTGAGCGGAAAGGGAATAACAAATGCAGTAACACAGACAATATCTTTACACATTAAAAATTGCAGCATATAGCCGGACGCGGCGGTCCGTATTCACAAGTCCTTACAGCTGATATAAAGGAAAGCACACACTATCTGATATCTGCCCAGAGCTAAAGCCTCTTACTTTTGCAGTAGGTGAAGTGATGTGTTGTTGTTCCTCGTGCGTCCTGGTTGTGGCAGAGGTAACGGGGTTAGCGGCTCCCAGCGGCTAACGGGTCCTCGGCAAGGCGAGTCGATTCCGGCTCGTAGCGGGGAATCACTCGGAAAGAAGGAGTCCTGGTCCTTCTTCTTGAAGCGGGCAGTTCTGGTTATCTGCCAGGCTTCGCATCCGCGGGCATCCGGTCAAGAGGGTCACTCCGCGGTCTCGTACCGGGCGGCTCTGTGATCCTCGGCGAGGGGCAGGTCTCTGGCGAGGTGAGTCGATTCCGGCTCGTAGCAGGGAATCACTCAGGGAAAGGTGTACTTATCCTTCTTTTCGAAGCGGGCAGTCCTAGTTATCTGCCAGGCTTCGCATCCGCGGGCATCCGGTCGAGAGGGGCAGTCCGTGGTCTCGTACCGGGCGGCTCTGCGTTCCTCGGCGCACGGGGTGGAGGAGAGGAAAGGAGATCAGCTGGACCAGCGGGGGAAATCCGGAGGCCTAACGCGTCTAATGGTGTACTGCAGTAGTAACTCTTGCTAAAGCGTCGCCACGGGGGGGCGAGTTTCTAACTTTAGGAGCAGTTACTGGTCACCTCCATTGACTATGGGGTCACAGTCGGAAGCACTGTCTTGGGGTGCACTTCGCGTTATTATAGTGGTGCGTGACGTCATTGGCCATGGCGGATTTCACCCAATGGGAGCTGTGGGTTCCCTGGGGACCCCTGCCGGTCAGCGGGGGTTCTGCAGGGGTTTGACTCTGCTGAGTCATCCAAAAAGAGGGGGTTTGACTCTGTCCTTTGTTCTCTTGGGAGCCACATGTGGTCTCAGGCTTTTATGGTTACATGCAGGCCCCAAAAGTGAACAAAGAAAGTGTGGGCCTTTGTTGGTAATCCTTGTACGGCACAACAGACCCAAACTAAGCCTTCAAATGGTGTTTAAAACTGCTCTTCTCTGAAAAATCAAATCAAAATCAAGTTCAGGAGTCCCGTATGACTTACACAGGAGTATTTAATGAAGCTTGATCAAGGAGAATTTAGAGAATTTTAACTATTTCTTGACATGCCCTGGAATCTCGCCCATTAACTTGTATGGATCTAATGTGTCTATCTATATGCATGCACAAATTCTATTGGCCATAAGTGAAAAACAAGAAGCTATGCACCTCTTTGCTCTAACTTACCATTTTCATCGGCCTTGCTCACATATTGTGCCCTGCTATAAAGTGTGAAGACAGTTTGTTTACTAGATAAGATATGACCTTGGGGAAAAGAGAGACTCTAAGAGCTGTGAGGCTCTCATTTTCTCTTTTTTCCTCTTTTTCTTCTCTTTTTCTTTTTCCCCGCTTCTTCCCCTTTTTCCCTTTTCTTCCCCTCTGCTTACAGACCATTGTTCCCCAGCTTTCTGGGTGTTCTATCCTTGGGGTGGACAGGTTTTTGCCTCAGGATGTTGCTGGGCTTGAAATGAACAGGGATGTGATGTTTGTTACAAATCCTCCTGAGTTTTCCAGAAACGCCCGCAGTGTAAGGAATAACAATGTTTTTCCTTTTGATGTTGTTTTCTTCGCTCTCAGACCCGTGTCTTTTGTTGGTTTTGATGAAGGCCCAGTTTGAGTATCCACAAATTTTGAGAGTTGTCCTGATGTGCTTTTGTTCCTTATCCTTTCCCTCTGTACCGGTTGGAATGGTCTGTGCTCTGTGGTGGAGGGTTCTGATGACCCCTAATTTGTGTTCCAGTGGGTGGTGTGAGTCAAAGAGGAGATATTGGTCCGTGTGTGTGGGTTTCTTGTAAACATCGATGTTGAGGCTTCTGTCCTCTTCAATGTGCACTGCACAATCCAAGAAGGCCAAACTGTTGCCTCGGACATTCTCTCGGGTGAATTTGATGTTTTTGTCCATGGCATTGATATGGTCCGTGAAGGCTTCAACCTCCTGTGTCATGATTTTGACTCAGGTGACATCAACATACCTGAACCAATGGCTTGGCGGTGTTCCTCTGAAGGAGTGCAGGGCTCATCTCTCTACTTCTTCCATGTAGAGGTTGGCCACTATTGAAGACGCAGGTAAGCCCATAGCATATCCATGTTTCTGCCTGTAAAACCCCCTGTTGAACTGGAAATAGGTGGTGGTCGAGCAGGGCACAAATGTGGTCCGTGGTGAGGTTGGTTCTGTTGGACAATGTCTTGTCCTGCAGTAGTCATTCTCTTACTGTGGCAACTGCTTCTGTGGTAGGAATGCATGTGAAAAGTGAGGTAACATCGTAGGACACCATGGTTTCATCTAGGTCCAATTTCATTTCTCTGATTTTGGTGGCAAAATCCTGTGAGTTCTTGATGTGGTATGGAGTGTTTCCAACCAAAGGCACCAAAATTGTTGATACTGCTGATGATGGGTCTGAGTGGGGCTCCCTCCTTGTGTATCTTAGGGAGTCCATAGATATGAGGAATGGATTCTCCTGGGTATAGACAGTAGTACAGCTCTCTGTCAATGACTTGATCCTTCTCCAGTTGTTTTAAACGGCAGACTACTTTCTTCTTGTAACTGCTGGTAGGATCTCGCCTAAGTGGTTTATAGGTGGCTGTGTCACTGAGTAGACTATTCACCTTAGAATGATAGTCTGTTGTATTCAGCACCACTGTACATCTCCCTTTGTCTGCTGGGAGAATAGTGATGTCCCAGTCTCTTTGGAGAGATGTCAGAGCCTTCCTATCTTGGGTGGTCAGATTGGAGGGAGGTGCCTTTGCGCTGGAGAGGGCAGCTAAGATCTTTAACCTGAGCTGCTCAGCCTCAGAGATAGTAAGCTGGTTGTTCCTGATGGCTGATTCAGTTGATGTAATGAGGTCCACCACCGACACTTGTTCTGGTATTACTGCAAAGTTCAGACCTTTGGCCAGAACTTCCCTCTCAGGTTGTGTGAGGTTCCTGTCTGACAAATTCTTAACCCATCTGTCAGTGGTGTCTAGTTGTGTTATGTTGTTTTCCTTCCTTCTCCAAGTTAGTTCTTGTGTTGTGTAAGAACTGTTCAGTTATAAAAGTAGTGTCTGGAATTTGTGTCGCTGGCGTTCTTCCCAGTGAAGTTCTGGTGGAGGTCTCCAAGTTTGTGGAAAAAGCTCGGGCATCACAGCACCTCAAGAGCAAAGAAGTGATGTAAGATCATCACGAATCTGGTCAAGCTTCACTGTGAGGACATCAATGGTGAAATGGACCTGTCTCACTCTCTCATTTAGTAATTGAGTCTGCGCCTTCTGTAAGATTTTCTCCGCTCGGTGGCCTTTCATAGAAGAGCCGAGGCGTAGGCTGTTGGGGAATACCCTCTCTTGCCTGCATCTTAAATTGAAGCGCAGATGGTTTCTAAAGTCTGCATGTTTTCTGGAAGTCTTCTCATACTCCTGCACCAGTCGAATTGTGTTCATCCCAAAGTGTGTAGTAACATGTCTATGAATATTCTCAGTCATCCAGGTCATGATACTAAAACAGTAGTAGTATTAGTAGTAGTAGTATTTTGACACTTGTAACTTAAAATTGTGGGTCTTCTCCTCTGCCATTGTTGCTACTGTTACTTGGCTGCCCCAAGTCCACACAAGTCACCACCCAATGCATCCTCAATAAAACAGGTGGGGCAAGAACACATCCGGGTATTTGACTGTACTTGGCAAAATGCAGACTTTTGTAATGGAACAGTACTTGGAGTGAGACTGATGACGTTTCTCAAGTACACAAGAATCACAAGTACAGAGAAGAATGCATACTGAGAAAGGGCTCTAGACATTCAATTCAGCCAATAACAATCAGCCTTGTCAATTTCTGCCCAGCAGCTGTGAGTGGACATGTATTCACTGTGTAGACAAGATGGCCATTTCATGAAAATATGCCACTTGAGCTACTGCCTCTGAGTGGCAGACCCTATGTCCTACAGCCAAACCAGCTCACATGTTGAGCGAGAAGAGATGACGCTAAATGCAGCCGTCTAAATTTTATTCTTGTGGTGTCAAATATGTGGTCACACCGGCGATGTAAAGAACTAGACCCATCTGCTTTTCTCCAGAAGGACTGAAACTGAGTTAACATGGGAGTTAATGGGGCATTTGGTGAAAGTGACTTTAAGAGAAGATTTTCAGATTTTACAGCTCCTCTCCACTCTAGCGATGACATCACCCAGTCTAGCTCTAATGATTGCACGCAATACAAACCCATTATAAAGTCTGAAATGGACTGAAAATCTAACGAAAAATGTGATTTCATTAAAACTATTGTAGTTATGAAAATGCTGTTTCATGTCAATGAAGGCCATACGAGGGTAATTCAAAAAGTTCTGAGACAAATTGAAAAAAAACTTTATTTATGAAAGATACAAAATTATTTTTCAACATAAGGTCCACCTAACTCAGTACACTTCTGCAAGCGATGTTTCCACCGAGAAATTCCTTCTTGATAGAATTCTGGAGCTTGTCTAGTCAACCAGGTCACAACCTCCCTCTTCGCTCGTCTGACTGTTGTAACAAGGGTTAGGGTTAGCAAAAGGGTTAACAAAAAAATAAAAACAACCCTTGTACTGGGTTTGGCACCTGTAAAACTACTCCAGTGCTGTCAGTGGCTGATTTAAAACTCTCCTGTCCTGTGATTGGCTAATAGAAAATTCCCTGTGTTTTGATATACTTTTGTAAAATCCCCCTCTCCTTTTATCTGAGGGCTGTACTACGAAGCAAGATTAATGGGTTAGCGAGCTATGTCGAGTCTAAAGCCAGTATTTTCAGCGTCACGAAGGTGGCTCTCTTTTAACCTGGCTAGATCACCATGGTAACTTATACTAAACTCATAGCCTGGTCGGGAGCAGGTTATGTTCAGAGTTTATGATTAAATCATCTGTAAAAAGCGCCGTTCTTTAACTAATTATTGTCCTAACAAGATTGTTTATGAGCGATATAGCTTTTAAACTGAGGGAGGAGGTTAACAATGAAAAACTGCTGAGCTGTATGTTTGTAATATCACAGAACGAATCCATATAATGTAAAAATGTAACAGCAGCAGAAACGGTATACATTGCGCTGTCATGATGGTAACCTCCATTTGGTGATGCAGAGTCATTTTCCCCATTTGCTCCAGAACAGCACAATGTTACACTCTGCAGTGTTTTCCACACAGAGACTTCTTTTTGTGCAGACACCCAGGTATAGTTTGTGACCAATTTTGGCATTTTTATTTTTTTTAATCAGTCCAAGAGGACGACTGCATCCAGTATTGATTAGTGATCAGTCTGCTCTCCTCCCGCTTCCCTCACCTGTTCACTCTGCTGTAAGAAGGTCTGGCAGTTTCTGACAGAGAAACATGGACTCTTCTGTTTAATGTATAGGCCTCCTTATACAGTTGTCCATTCTTAAAAGTGTGTTGAAACTGGCTCCTGTAAAATCCTTCTGTTCTCTTATTTGCTCTTGTAAAGAAAACCCAGTGTTCAGATTGACTGTTAAAAACATTAATGATGTGATTGGCTGTTGTACAAAAAAAAAAACACCTCTGCTGTGATTGGTTGTTGTATAACCCCCCAGTGCCATGCATGGTTGATGAAAAATCCCTCTGTGTTGTAATTGGTTATTGTAAAAAAAAAAAAAAAAAAAAAAAAAAGTGTTCTTTTATTTGTTCTTGTGCTGTGATTGGCTGTCATCATTGGCTGATGTAAAACCCACCGGTCTCGTGGTTGGCAGCCGTAAAGGGTCTGACTGTTGTAACAAGGGTTAGGGTTAGCAAAAGTGTTAACAAAAAAATAAAAACAACCCTTGTACTGGGTTTGGCACCTGTAAAACTACTCCAGTGCTGTCAGTGGCTGATTTAAAACTCTCCTGTCCTGTGATTGGCTAATAGAAAATTCCCTGTGTTTTGATATACTTTTGTAAAATCCCCCTCTCCTTTTATCTGAGGGCTGTACTACGAAGCAAGATTAATGGGTTAGTGAGCTATGTCGAGTCTAAAGCCAGTATTTTCAGCGTCACGAAGGTGGCTCTCTTTTAACCTGGCTAGATCACCATGGTAACTTATACTAAACTCATAGCCTGGTCGGGAGCAGGTTATGTTCAGAGTTTATGATTAAATCATCTGTAAAAAGCGCTGTTCTTTAACTAATTATTGTTATATTATTATATTAACACTTTAAATTGACATGGTATTGTTGTTTCTCAACATTGCTGATGTGTGGATGATGAAGGAAACATCCGCTGACACCGACTTGATTATATAATAAAAAGTTTATTACAAAAAAGTTCAGCATCGACCAGGCACCATGGTTTGCCTGTGAGAGGACTCGAAGCCAATATGAATCTCTCTGCCGACAAAACATGTAACGTGGCTTATATACATTTGGGTGTCCTTTGTTCCACAAACAACCTCACACATATGGTATCCCTCAGGGGAGCCTCCCGCATAAGTTACGACATAGAGAAGACTGCACTTTCTCAAAACGTATAGAGGGCCTCACTCAAAAGCCAAAAGATACGACACTCTTAACATTCCATTGGGAGTTGAACTAAAGGTCTCTTCCCCTTACCAAAACAAATCATATAAAGTAGAACTTCAGACACCACAGTATATAATCCACACAGTAAAATAATGATGAAGCAACTACAGATACTTTGAATACTTTTTACTGTTATCTGTTTTGTCTCTGATATTGCAGCTCAGATCACTGATTAGAAAATTCATCATCATTTATCACAGACGATCTTAAATCAGTTACACTCATTTTACATTGGTTTGGTCAAAAGCTTAAGTGATCTCCATGTCTCTGTCATCATAGGACAGTGTCAGACAGACTTCATCATGTTTAAATCTGCTGTATGGAGTTTTATTGTTTAATGTGCAGTTTTCATGTTAGAATAAACAGCAGCATTAAGACCACATTTAGTCCATCAGTAATTTTCTAACAGCATTCTTCTTCTCCTGCTTTATTTGCAGCAACAATCCTTCCACAGCTCATAATTATAACAACTTGATGATTTTGACTTAAGTAAGTGGCTCACGATCGCTTCATTTCATGCGGAAGAAGAGTCAAATGACGCAACAAACGCCCCTTTTTTGTGAGCGTGCACAGAGTCTAAAGACGAAAGCCTGGATTAACAAAGTGAGTTGATAACCACCATCGTGATACCCGTTATCTCTGATTGCGGTTTTAGGCTTTGTCGATCCAGATCATGCAAAGAAAGCCTGGTTGTGTTGAGCTTGCTTCGTAGTATACCCCCCTGAGCTTGTAAAATCTCTGTGCTATGATTGCCAATTGTTAAAAAAAAACAAAACACAACAACGCCTGTTCTGATTGGCTGTTTAAAAAAACAAAAAAACAAAAACCTACTATTGACTATTGGTTGGCTCAGGTCAAAATGATGTCAGTTTGGTATACAAATACGCAAGAAGCTTTTATGGATTGGTCTCAAGTCTCTAGCATGTTATCCGAGGAGACTTAAATCCCTCCTTTTTATCAACAATTTAGACCAAATAACTTCCCTTGATCATAACACAATCATTTACAACACACTATTGATGTGGAAGGATGTGAGAAAACACCTAGATAACCTGTCTGTCATTTATGTTGGATCCCCCCTGACGTTTAACCCTGATCTTCCTGTACAGATCAGGAGTTTTGGTCTGAAGGAGTGGCCTATTTGATTTTGCAGGCCTGATGATCTTTGGCTTTGAAGTTTGAGCAAATTAGAACCGATTTTAATATCCCTCACAGAGATTCTTTTAAGTATCTCCAAATTTGTGATTTTACAGAATCTCTTTTAAGGAAGAATGGGATTTGCTTGAAACTGTCAGTTAAGAGATATATTAATCTCAGCCAGGTCTCCCAAGGGTGCAGTCTCAAGGTTTTATACTCGCTGTGTCACTCTGACTCATCTGTGTGTGATTCCTTGAAGCTGTTGTGGGGGTAACATTTAGCTCTGACTATTGGACCAAAATCTGCAAGGGGATCTTTCTGAAATGCACTTCAATTCTGATACATCAGCAAAATTTTACATTTTTTCACAGGATTTATTGTACACCTGTCTGCCTCCAGAAAATGTTCCCCAACAGCTCAAACCTCTGTTTTAAATGTAAAACACACAAAGGTACTATTGCGGCCACCTCTCAGCCTGTGGCTCCTGCTGCTTCCACGCAGCCTGCTGCCATCGCTGCCTCCACTCAGCCTGCTGCCGTCGCTGCTTCCACGCAGCTTACTGCCGTCGCTGCCTCCACTCAGCCTGCTGCTGTCGCTGCCTCCACTCAGCCTGCCGCCGTTGTTGCCTCCACTCAGCCTGCCGCCGTCGCTGCCTCCACTCAGCCTGTCGCCGTCGTTGCCTCCACTCAGCCTGCTGCCCTTTCTATTGAACCTGCTGGTGCTTCTCCTGAGATGGCTGAAGGACAGCTGGTAAGAGGGCTTGAACAACAACTGAAAAAGAAAATACTGAAAGAATAATGACCCCATAGTATTGTTTACATAATATAAGTGACTATATTACTGTAACTGTTGGTCTGTTGTCCTTTTTCAGGCTGTGGATGAGCACAATATACCAGGCATGAATCATGTGGACAGCCTAGCAGAGTACCTGGTGAGTTTGCGAAACCAAACTGGTATGACCTTGAACAACCAACAGGTCAGCACCATTGTAGGCCTCTGGCAGAGCCTGCTGCCATATGACCAGCAATGGGTAGTGTTTGCTGCCAGGCATCAGGACAGGCTCATTGTAGGAAGGTTCAGGTCTCCCAAAAAAAGGCAGAGTTCACTAGTGGTGTGGAGAGCGTGAAGCGGTGTGCACTGGGATCAACTGCCTCTGTTGCCCAGTGGCCAGACTGCTGCCGCCTAGTGGAAGCCATTTTTGTCCGACTCTGTCATTTACACAAGAGCCCCAAAAAGCATGGAAAGGGGACCATGTCAAGATGGACTCTTATCTTGGAAGATTACCGCAACATCTGGCAGCTAATTCTGGGTAATGGAGCCATCATGCAGAGCACTACACTGCAGCTGGTTGAAGTCAATCAAACGACCCTCATCCAGTGGCATAATAAACGGGTGAAACGGCAGGATTCCTCACTGCTCCTGCAAGGAATAAACTTACCTGGTCGGCTTCCTGTGTCTTTTGGTGCTCTTCCACCTGCTAATATCCGCCCTGCTGCTCCTCCTCAAATTCCGGGCCCTGAGCATGTATACAACTTGCCCTCAAGCACCGTAGGACAGGCAAAGTCAAATTGGCGGGCTGAAGCTCCTATCACTGCTGCCCCACGAGCTATCCAGCCAAAGCCGGCAGCACAGAAGCAGCTTTTTCCGCGGCCTCCTGCTTCTGGTCCTCTCTTTTTTCTCCCTCAAGCACCCTCTGTCACTTCTCCAACCCCAGCCACTTTCACACTAGTTGCTGTTCCCACACCTGCATGCAGTGCCCCCCAAAATCCTGCTGCTCCTCTTGCTCCATCTGCACCTCCCCCACCACCTGCCAGTGGTCAACCTACCTCTAAGGCAAGGTTTAATAAGAGGAAAGTTGTGTCCAACACTTGCAGGAAGTGTGGACAGTTCAGGACTGCAGAGACTGGACACAGCCAGTATCGGGGCATTATCTACTGCCCCAATACAGAAACAGTCCCTAAAGAGCTGTGGTTGGCACAGATAAAACAATCAAAACTGTAAATATGTAATGTAAATGGAAAATGTAAATAGGTTGTAATGTTCATATAGTGTATACAGACTGTGTTATGTGTGGTGTTTGTTTTTTTTTATTCTTTATTGTTAATTTATTCAGAATTTTCAGGTAGGAGGATAACATCACACTTAAAGTGGGTCATAAGCGATGATTGAGAGGGATTATTCATCATTTTTATTATTATTGTTGTTGTTGCAGCTGTTCTTGTTGTTAAATTATTATTATTATTAGCATTATATTTCCTTCCAAACTGATGTTGATTATTCATCATTTTTATTATTATTGTTGCTGCAGCTGTTCTTGTTGTTACATTATTATTGGGTGTGAATGCTGAAAGCATTCAAACCCTATGTTCTTCTACTACCAAAATTCTTTATTTTTATTGGGTGTGAATGCTGAAAGCATTCAAACCCTTTGTTCTTCTACTACCAAAATTCTTTATTTTTTTTATTGGGTGTGAATGCTGAAAGCATTCAAACCCTTTGTTCTTCTACTACCAAAATTCTTTATTTTTTTTATTGGGTGTGAATGCTGAAAGCATTCAAACCCTTTGTTCTTCTACTACCAAAATTCTTTATTGGGTGTGAATGCTGAAAGCATTCAAACCCTATGTTATTGTACTACCAAAATTCTTTCTACTACCAAAATTCTTTATTTTTGTTGGGTGTGAATGCTGAAAGCATTCAAACCCTTTGTTCTTCTACTACCAAAATTCTTTATTTTTTTTATTGGGTGTGAATGCTGAAAGCATTCAAACCCTTTGTTCTTCTACTACCAAAATTCTTTATTGGGTGTGAATGCTGAAAGCATTCGAACCCTATGTTATTGTACTACCAAAATTCTTTATTGGCTGTGAATGCTGAAAGCATTCAAACCCTTTGTTCTTCTACTACCAAAATTCTTTATTGGGTGTGAATGCTGAAAGCATTCAAACCCTTTGTTCTTCTACTACCAAAATTCTTTATTATTATTATTATTGGGTGTGAATGCTGAGAGCATTCAAACCCTTTGTTCTTCTACTACCAAAATTTTTTATTTTTTTGTTTGTTCTTCTACTACCAAAATTCTTTATTTTTGTTGGGTGTGAATGCTGAAAGCATTCAAACCCTTTGTTCTTCTACTACCAAAATTCTTTATTTTTTTTATTGGGTGTGAATGCTGAAAGCATTCAAACCCTTTGTTCTTCTACTACCAAAATTCTTTATTGGGTGTGAATGCTGAAAGCATTCGAACCCTATGTTATTGTACTACCAAAATTCTTTATTGGCTGTGAATGCTGAAAGCATTCAAACCCTTTGTTCTTCTACTACCAAAATTCTTTATTGGGTGTGAATGCTGAAAGCATTCAAACCCTTTGTTCTTCTACTACCAAAATTCTTTATTATTATTATTATTGGGTGTGAATGCTGAGAGCATTCAAACCCTTTGTTCTTCTACTACCAAAATTTTTTATTTTTTTGTTTGTTCTTCTACTACCAAAATTCTTTATTATTATTGGGTGTGAATGCTGAAAGCATTCAAACCCTTTGTTCTTCTACTACCAAAATTCTTTATTGGGTGTGAATGCTGAAAGCATTCAAACCCTATGTTCTTCTACTACCAAAATTCTTTATTGGGTGTGAATGCTAAAAGCATTCAAACCCTATGTTATTGTACTACCAAAATTCTTTATTGGGTGTGAATGCTGAAAGCATTCAAACCCTTTGTTCTTCTACTACCAAAATTCTTTATTATTATTATTATTATTATTTTTCCGCCGCGTTTTTCAAAGTCCTATAACTTCAGCATACTTCAACCGATTCAAACCGTTCAAATTTCAATTTATTCAGATTTATTATGACACGATTGGAAACCTCTTCAATTTTCCATAACATTCAAATTTTCCCAAATATTCCACGTTAAAATTCCCATCCCTATTAAATCCCATTCAACAAAAGCTTTGTAACGCTTCTTCTTCTACAAATTTCAACCGATTCAAACCATTTCAAGTCACAACGTTCATCGGAATTTTTTCCAGAGCCGTATGACTTTTTTAAGCTGTAACATTCATACTTTCCGAGATATTCCAGGATTTTTCCAAACGGCTTTCCCATTGAAAATGAATTACGGAATCTTCAAATATCTGAAAATTTCACCTTTTTTCAAACGTTAAGTACCGATTCATACTTTCAGCTAGAAACTCCATTCAAACTGGAAAATATTCAACATTTCGCTGACTTTTTATGTTTGTTTCAACTTTTTAATCCCATTCAAACTTTAAAAATTATTCACCGTTTTCTGAAACTTTGTTATAATGGAAGTCAATGAGAAAATCCTTCAAACTCGCTCGACTCCACCCTGTCGCCATGAACTCATACATTCACGTAGAAACTCCATTCCAACTCTCAAACGCTTACAATCACGTGGACTTTCAGTGACTAATTCAGATTTTCAATATCTCTTTTAGTTTTTCCACAGCAGCAGCTTAAAAAATATGAAATTTTCATGTCTTCTCAGACTTTATAATGGGTGTGTATTGCGTGCGGTCGTTAGAGCTAGAGTGGGTGATGTCATCGCTAGAGTGGAGAGCGGCTACAAAATCATCCAGAAATTTTCTCTTTAACTCGCCGCTACGGCCACACCGTTCGCTCTACATACACACATTTTACAGCATTTTGTAGGAAAAGCCGTGCCGGTCGCAGAGATGTGACCACCGAAGCCAACGGACAAACGGTTTGGGCTGAGCGGGGTCTGAAAGGGCGCCAAGTCGAACCGGCTGCCCCATTCGCTCCCATGTTAAGCGAGAGCACACGTTTCTGGAAGAAAGCAGACGATCCCTGTTTTTTCCATCGCCCTACCGGCCTCATTTTTCACACCACAGAAATAAAATTTGCACCATTGCGTTCGCCATCTCGTCCTCTCACTCACCGTATCCGGTTTTTAGCTGTAGCAATTACGGTTGTTTGTTAAACAGCTGGAGTTTGAGTGGTACGTTTTCTCAATTTTTGCCTTTGTTTGGAGTATTTGAAATTGAATGTGCGGTTGCTTGCAGGCGATTGGCTGATTCAACCAACAGCAGTTAGGCTGAAATTGACCAATCGCCTGTGTGTTACAGAACATTCAAATTTGAATACTGAGAGGACCTGAGTTCTTAAAACCTCATGCAGAGACAATTACACCTGAAGCAGCTCAAGGTTTGAAATGACTAGCAGTTTAGAAAGACTGTTCATCTATCTCTGTCTGCCACTCTCCATACCTGTCTGTCTCTCTGTCTCTCTAGAATTGAATGTGCTGTTGCTTGCAGGCGATTGGCTGATTCAACCAACAGCAGTTAGGCTGAAATTGACCAATCGCCTGTGTGTTACAGAACATTCAAATTTGAATACTTTGAGGACCTGAGTGAAAACCTCATGCAGAGACAATTGCACCTGAAGCAGTTCCAGGTTTGAAATGGCTAACAGTTTAAAAAGACTGTTCGTCTATCTCTGTCTCTCTATCTCTGTCTGCCTAGAATTGAATGTGCTGTTGCTCACAGGCGATTGGCGGATTCAACCAACAGCAGTTAGGTCCTCTCAGTATTCAAATTTGAACGTTCTGTAACACACAGGCGATTGGTCAATTTCACCAGCCTGAGTTCTTAGCAGTTAAAACCTCATAGAGAGACAATTACACCTGAAGCAGGTCAAGGTGTTTGAAATTATCAGTTTAAAAAGTCTGTCTGTCTGTCTCTCTCTGTTGCTCTGCATGTCTGTCTTTGTCTCTCTGTCTGTCTGTGTCTTTCTGTGTCCACCTTGGACATTTTAGACTGCAGTCTTTTTTAACTGTCAATAAATTCAAAGTTTCAGTTGCTTCATGTAAAATTGTTACCTTTCTTTCTTCAGATTTAGTTCTTACAGCTTTCTAACATTCAAATTTTACACATAATTATAACATTATTGTATTTTCATATCAGCTATTCAGCGTGGCTTTGGCTTTTTAACTAATATTCAAATATTCTACATGATTCAAATATTGATTTATTGTCAGCGCAGCTATTCAGAGTGGTTTCAGTGTTTCAATAAAAATTCAAATATTATACTAAATTCAAATATTAATTTATTTTCATGGCAGGTATTCAGTGTGGCGTGATCCTTTCTTCAAACATTCAAACATTTCACATAATTCAAACCTTCTTATATCATTCAGGCAGCTATTCGGTGTAGCGTCAGCCTTTCTACATACATTCAAACATTCAAATCGTTCAAAAATTTATTGTATTCAAGGCAGCATTGCAGTTTGGCTTCAGCTTGAAGCATTCACACCTGCAATTTCTTCAGAAATTGCTTTTCTAGTTGGGTGTGAATGCTGAAAGCATTCAAACCCTTTGTTCTTCTACTACCAAAATTCTTTAATCTTATTATTATTCTTCCGCCGCGATTTTCAAAGTCCTATAACTTCAGCATACTTCAACCGATTCAAACCATTCAAATTTCAACTTATTCAGATTTATTATGACACGGTGGGAAACCTCTTCAATTTTCCATAACATTCATATTTTCCGAAATATTCCACGTTAAAATTCCCATCCCTATTAAATCCCATTCAAAAAAATCTCGTGAACGCTTCTTCTTCTACAAATTTCAACCGATTCAAACCATTTCAAGTCACGACATTCATCTGAATTTTTCCAACAACTGAATGTATATTTGAAGCCGTCACGTTCAATACTTTCCGAGATATTCCAGGTTTTTTCCGAACGGCATTCCCATTGAAAATGAATTACGGAATCTTCAAAAATCTCAAAATTTCACCTTTTTTCAAACAGTAACTAGTGATTCATACTTTGAGCTAGAAACTCCATTCAAACTGGACAATATTCAACATTTACCTGACTTTCTATGTTTGTTTCAACTTTTTAATACCATTCAAACTTTAAAAATTATTCACCGTTTTCTGAAACTTGGTTATAATGGAAGTCAATGAGAAAATCCTTCAAACTCACTCGACTTCATCCTGTCGCCATAGATTCATACATTCACGTAGAAACTCCATTCCAACTCTCAAACGCTTACAATCACGTGGACTTTCGGTCACTCATTCCGATTTTCAATATCTCTTTTAGTTTTTCCACAGCAGCAGTTTAAAAAACATGAAATTTCATCTCTTCTCAGACTTTATAATGGGTGTGTATTGCGTGCGGTCGTTAAAGCTAGAGTGGGTGATGTCATCGCTAGAGTGGAGAGGGGGTACAAAAACATCCAGAAATTTTCTCTTCAACTCGCCGCTACGGCCACACCGTTCGCTCTACATACACACATTTTACAGCATTTTGTAGGAAAAGCCGTGCCGGTCGCAGAGGTGTGACCGCCGAAGCCAACGGACAAATGGTTTGGGCTGAGCGGGGTCCGAAAGGGCGCCAAGTCGAACCGGCTGCCCCATTCGCTCCCATGTTAAGCGAGAGCCCAACATTTCTGGAAGAAAGCAGATGATCCCTGTTTTTCCATCGCCCTACCGGCCTCATTTTTCACACTACAGAAATAAAATTTGCACCATCGCGTTCGCCATCTCATCCTCTCGCTCACCGTATCCCGCTTTTAACTCTAGCATTTACAGTTGTTTGTTAAATGGCTGGAGTTTGACAGAGACTTTTCTCTAGAAATGCACTCTAAACTGCCTCGCAAGCAGGAGCAGCTGTGTGGGTCGTCAGTCAGTCACCATGGCAACCTGTTCAGCTGGGGAGTCAGCTCATTTACTCAGGTCCTACAGATGACTTGACAAAACTTTGTCAGTTGTTCTGCCTGCCTGTCTGTCTCTCTCTGTCTGTCTGTCTAGAATTGAATGTGGTGTTGCTCACAGGCGATTGGCTGATTTAACCAACAGCAGTTAGGTCCTCTCAATATTCAAATTTGAATGTTCTGTAACACACAGGTGATTGGTCAATATTGCCAGCCTGAGTTCTTAGCAGTTAAAACCTCATAGAGAGAGAATTATACCTGAAGCAGCTCAAGATTTTTGAAATTAACAGTTTAAAAAGACTGTCTGTCTGTCTGTCTCTCTCTGTTACTCTGCATGCGTGTCTTTGTCTCTGTCTGTCTGTGTCTTTCTGTGTCCACCTTGGACATTTTAGACTGCGGTTTTTTTTAACTGTCAATAAATTCAGTTTCAGTTGCTTCATGTAAAATTGTTACCCTTCTTTCTTCAGATTTATTTCTTTCATCTTTCTAACAAACATTCAAATTTTCTACATAATTCTAACATTATTACAATTTCATGGCAGCTATTCAGTGTCGCATCACCTTGCTAACAAAATTCAAATATTCTATTACATTCAAATATATATTTATTTTAAAGGCATCTATTCAATGTGGTATCAACTTTTTCTTTAATACAAATTCAAATATGCTACCAAATTCAGATATTAATTTATCTTCATGACAGATATTCAGTTTGGCGTCAGCCTTTCAACATACATTCAAACATTCAAACGATTCAAAACTTTCTTGTATTCAAGGCAGCATTGCAGTTTGGCTTCAGCTTGAAGCATTCACACCCGCAATTTCTTCAGAAATTGCTTTTCTAGTTGGGTGTGAATGCTGAAAGCATTCAAACCCTATGTTCTTCTACTACCAAAATTCTTTATTATTATTGGGTGTGAATGCTGAAAGCATTCAAACCCTATGTTCTTCTACTACCAAAATTCTTTATTTTTATTATTATTATTTTTCCGCCGCGTTTTTCAAAGTCCTGTAACTTCAGCATACTTCAACCGATTCAAACCATTCAAATTTCAATTTATTCAGATTTATTATGACACGATTGGAAACCTCTTCAATTTTCCGTAACTTTCATATTTTCCGAAATATTCCATGTTAAAATTCCCATCCCTATTAAATCCCATTCAACAAAAAGTTTGTAACGCTTCTTCTTCTACAAATTTCAACCGATTCAAACCATTTCAAGTCACAACGTTCATCGGAATTTTTTCCAGAGCCGTATGACTTTTTTAAGCTGTAACATTCATACTTTCCGAGATATTCCAGGATTTTTCCAAACGGCTTTCCCATTGAAAATGAATTACGGAATCTTCAAATATCTGAAAATTTCACCTTTTTTCAAACGTTGAGTACCGATTCATACTTTCAGCTAGAAAGTCCATTCAAACTGGAAAATATTCAACATTTCGCTGACTTTTTATGTTTGTTTCAACTTTTTAATCCCATTCAAACTTTAAAAATTATTCACCGTTTTCTGAAACTTTGTTATAATGGAAGTCAATGAGAAAATCCTTCAAACTCGCTCGACTTCACCCTGTCGCCATGAACTCATACATTCACGTAGAAACTCCATTCCAACTCTCAAACGTTTACAATCACGTGGACTTTCAGTGACTAATTCAGATTTTCAATATCTCTTTTAGTTTTTCCACAGCAGCAGTTTAAAAAATATGAAATTTTCATGTCTTCTCAGACTTTATAATGGGTGTGTATTGCGTGCGGTCGTTAGAGCTAGAGTGGGTGATGTCATCGCTAGAGTGGAGAGCGGCTACAAAATCATCCAGAAATTTTCTCTTTAACTCGCCGCTACGGCCACACCGTTCGCTCTACATACACACATTTTACAGCATTTTGTAGGAAAAGCCGTGCCGGTCGCAGAGATGTGACCGCCGAAGTCAATGGACAAACGGTTTGGGCTGAGCGGGGTCCGAAAGGGCAACAAGTTGAACCGGTCGCCCCATTCTCTCCCATGTTAAGCGAGAGCAAACATTTCTGGAAGAAAGCAGATGATCCCTGTTTTTTCCATCGCCCTACTGGCCTCATTTTTCACACCACAGAAATAAAATTTGCACCTTCGCGTTCGGCATCTCGTCCTCTCGCTCACCGTATGTGGTTTTTAGCTCTAGCAATTACGGTTGTTTGTTAAACAGCTGGAGTTTGAATGGTACGTTTTCTCAATTTTTGCCTTTGTTTGCAGTATTTGAAATTGAATGTGCTGTTGGTTGCAGGCGATTGGCTGATTTAACTACAGCAGTTAGGCTGAAATTGACCAATCGCCTGTGTGTTACAGAACATTCAAATTTGAATACTGAGAGGACCTGAGTTCTTAAAACCTCATGCAGAGACAATTACACCTGAAGCAGCTCAAGGTTTGAAATGACTAGCAGTTTAGAAAGACTGTTTATCTATCTCTGTCTGCCACTCTCCATACCTGTCTGTCTCTCTAGAATTGAATGTGCTGTTGCTTGCAGGCGATTGGCTGATTTAACCAACAGCAGTTAGGCTGAAATTGACCAATCGCCTGTGTGTTACAGAATATTCAAATTTGAATACTGTGAGGACCTGAGTGAAAACCTCACGCAGAGACAATTGCACCTGAAGCAGTTCAAGGTTTGAAATGACTAACAGTTTAAAATGACTGTTGGTCTATCTCTGTCTCTCTATCGCTGTCTGCCTACAATTGAATGTGCTGTTGCTCACAGGCGATTGGCTGATTTAACCAACAGCAGTTAGGTCCTCTCAGTATTCAAATTTGAACGTTCTGTAACACACAGGCGATTGGTCAATTTCACCAGCCTGAGTTCTTAGCAGTTAAAACCTCATAGAGAGACAATTACACCTGAAGCAGGTCAAGGTGTTTGAAATTATCAGTTTAAAAAGTCTGTCTGTCTGTCTCTCTCTGTTGCTCTGCATGTCTGTATTTGTCTCTCTGTCTGTCTGTGTCTTTCTGTGTCCACCTTGGACATTTTACACTGCAGTCTTTTTTAACTGTCAATAAATTCAAAGTTTCAGTTGCTTCATGTAAAATTGTTACCTTTCTTTCTTCAGATTTAGTTCTTTCAGCTTTCTAACATTCAAATTTTACACATAATTATAACATTATTGTATTTTCATATCAGCTATTCAGCGTGGCTTTGGCTTTTTAACTAATATTCAAATATTCTACATGATTCAAATATCGATTTATAGTCAGTGCAGCTATTCAGAGTGGTTTCAGTGTTTCAATAAAAATTCAAATATTATACTAAATTCAAATATTAATTTATTTTCATGGCAGGTATTCAGTGTGGCGTGATCCTTTCTTCAAACATTCAAACATTTCACATAATTCAAACCTTCTTATATCATTCAGGCAGCTATTCGGTGTGGCGTCAGCCTTTCTACATACATTCAAACATTCAAATCGTTCAAAACTTTATTGTATTCAAGGCAGCATTGCAGTTTGGCTTCAGCTTGAAGCATTCACACCCGCAATTTCTTCAGAAATTGCTTTTCTAGTTATTATTATTTTTCCGCCGCGTTTTTCAAAGTCCTGTAACTTCAGCATACTTCAACCGATTCAAACCATTCAAATTTCAATTTATTCAGATTTATTATGACACGATTGGAAACCTCTTCAATTTTCCGTAACTTTCATATTTTCCGAAATATTCCACGTTAAAATTCCAATCCCATTCAAAAAAAGCTTTGTAACGCTTCTTCTTCTACAAATTTCAACCGATTCAAACCATTTCAAGTCACAACATTCATCTGAATTTTTTCCGGAGCCTTATTATTTTTCTAAGCTGTCACGTTCAATACTTTCCGAGATATTCCAGGTTTTTTCCGAACGGCGTTCCCATTGAAAATGAATTACGGAATCTTCAGAAATCTCAAAATTTCACCTTTTTTCAAACGTTGACTACCGACTCATACTTTGAGCTAGAAACTCCATTCAAACTGGAAAATATTCAACATTTCGCTGACTTTTTATATTTGTTTCAACTTCTTAATCCCATTCAAACTTTAAAACTTATTCACCGTTTTCTGAAATTTGGTTATAATGGAAGTCAATGAGAAAATCCTTCAAACTCGTTCGACTTCACCCTGTCGCCACGAACTCATACATTCACGTAGAAACTCCATTCCAACTCTCAAACGCTTACAATCACGTGGACTTTCGGTCACTCATTCCGATTTTCGATATCTCTTTTAGTTTTTCCACAGCAGCAGTTTAAAAAACATGAAATTTTCATCTCTTCTCAGACTTTATAATGGGTGTGTATTGTGTACGGTCGTTAAAGCTAGAGTGGGTGATGTCATCGCTAGAGTGGAGAGGGGTTACAAAATCATCCAGAAATTTTCTCTTCAACTCGCCGCTACGGCCACACCGTTCGCTCTACATACACAAATTTTACAGCATTTTGTAGGAAAAGCCGTGCCGGTCGCAGAGGTGTGACCGCCGAAGCCAACGGACAAACGGTTTGGGCTGAGCGGGGTCCAAAAGGGCGCCAAGTCGAACCGGCTGCCCCATTCGCTCCCATGTTAAGCGAGAGCAAACATTTCTGGAAGAAAGCAGACGATCCCTGTTTTTTCCATCGCCCTACCGGCCTCATTTTTCACACTACAGAAATAAAATATGCACCATTGCGTTCGCCATCTCGTCCTCTCACTCACCGTATCCGGTTTTTAGCTGTAGCAATTACGGTTGTTTGTTAAACGGCTGGAGTTTGAGTGGTACGTTTTCTCAATTTTTGCCTTTGTTTGGAGTATTTGAAATTGAATGTGCGGTTGCTTGCAGGTGATTGGCTGATTCAACCAACAGCAATTAGGCTGAAATTGACCAATCGCCTGTGTGTTACAGAACATTCAAATTTGAATACTGAGAGGACCTGAGTTCTTAAAACCTCATGCAGAGACAATTACACCTGAAGCAGCTCAAGGTTTGAAATGACTAGCAGTTTAGAAAGACTGTTTATTTATCTCTGTCTGCCACTCTCCATACCTGTCTGTCTCTCTGTCTCTCTAGAATTGAATGTGCTGTTGCTTGCAGGCGATTGGCTGATTCAACCAACAGCAGTTAGGCTGAAATTGACCAATCGCCTGTGTGTTACAGAACATTCAAATTTGAATACTTTGAGGACCTGAGTGAAAACCTCATGCAGAGACAATTGCACCTGAAGCAGTTCCAGGTTTGAAATGACTAACAGTTTAAAAAGACTGTTCGTCTATCTCTGTCTCTCTATCTCTGTCTGCCTAGAATTGAATGTGCTGTTGCTCACAGGCGATTGGTGGATTCAACCAACAGCAGTTAGGTCCTCTCAGTATTCAAATTTGAACGTTCTGTAACACACAGGCGATTGGTCAATTTCACCAGCCTGAGTTCTTAGCAGTTAAAACCTCATAGAGAGACAATTACACCTGAAGCAGGTCAAGGTGTTTGAAATTATCAGTTTAAAAAGTCTGTCTGTCTGTCTCTCTCTGTTGCTCTGCATGTCTGTCTGTGTCTTTCTGTGTCCCCCTTGGACATTTTAGACTGCAGTCTTTTTTAACTGTCAATAAATTCAAAGTTTCAGTTGCTTCATGTAAAATTGTTACCCTTCTTTCTTCAGATTTAGTTCTTTCAGCTTTCTAACAAACATTCAAATTTTCTACATAATTCTAACATTATTGTATTTTCATGCCAGCTATTCAGTGTGGCATGAGCCTTTCTTCAAACATTCAAACATTTCACATAATTCAAACCATCTTATATCATTCAGGCAGATATTCAGTGTGGCGTCAGCCTTTCTACATACATTCAAACATTCAAATGATTCAAAACTTTCTTGTATTCAAGGCAGCATTGCAGTTTGGCTTCAGCTTGAAGCATTCACACCCGCAATTTCTTCAGAAATTGCTTTTCTAGTTGCCATTTAGAATTTACCCAATTAGAAATGTATTCATTGATGTTTAATCAATAGTTTTGGTAGTAACTGAACCTTATTTTATATTGTTTTGTCTGCAGAGCCATTTGTTGAATAAGGAAACTTAAACTTTGACTTAAAAAGAGAAAAAAAAGAAAATAAGAAAAAAAAGGAAATAAATTGTGTTATGTATCTTTACTAATAATCTTATATTATTAATGATTAATCAGTTGTTAACATTTTCAACGATTGGTTCCAGAAAATACACAAAATTTGCAACCCTAGTTTGGAGAGGTGACAATGACATCAACGGTTGAAAGTAACTAATACTCTAGTAGTTTTTCAGACAAATACTTTGTACTTTTACTGAAGTATTTTTCTAACGCCAGTACTTTTACTTGTAATTGAGTAATGTTTTAGCAATGTAACAGTACTTGTACTTGAATACAGATTTCTAGTACCCTTTCCACATGATACAGTTGTTGTGCCGTACAAGGTGTACATGTGGCTCCCAAGAGAACAAAGAACAGAGTCAAACCCCCTCTTTTTGGATGACTCAGCAGAGTCAAACCCCTGCAGAACCCCCGCTGACCGGCAGGGGTCCCCAGGGAACCCACAGCTCCCATTGGGTGAAATCCGCCATGGCCAATGACATCACGCACGACTATAATAACGCGAAGCGCACCCCAAGGCAGCGCTTCCGACTGTGACCCCATAGTCAATGGAAGTGACCAGTAACTGCTCCTAAATTTAGAAACTCGCCCCCCCGTGGCGACGCTTTAGCAAGAGTTACTACTGCAGTATACCATTAGACGCGTTAGGCCTACGGATTTCCCTCGCTGGTCCAGCTGATCTCCTCTCCTCTCCTCCACCCTGTGCGCCGAGGAACGCAGAGCCGCCCGGTACGAGACCACGGACTGCCCCTCTCGACCGGATGCCCGCGGATGCGAAGCCTGGCAGATAACTAGGACTGCCCGCTTCAAAAAGAAGGATAAGTACACCTTCTTTCCCTGAGTGATTCCCTGCTACGAGCCGGAATCGACTCACCTCGCCAGAGACTTACCTTCTCGCCGAGGATCACAGAGCCGCCCGGTACGAGACCAAGGACTGCCCCTCTCGACCGGATGCCAGCGGATGCGAAGCCTGGCAGATAACCAGAACTGCCCGCTTCAAGAAGAAGGACCAGGACTCCTTCTTTCCGAGTGATTCCCCGCTATGAGCCGGAATCGACTCGCCTCGCCGAGGACCCGTTAGCCGCTGGGAGCCGCTAACCCCGTTACCTCTGCCGCAACCAGGACGCACGAGGAACAACAACACATCACTCCACCTTCTGCAAAGTAAGAGGCTTTAGCTCTGGGCAGATATCAGATAGTGTGTGCTTTCTTTCATATCAGCTGTAAGGACTTGCTAATACGGACCGCCGCGTCTGGTTTTATGCTGCAATTTTTAATGTGTAAAGACAATGTCTGTGTTACTGCATTTGTTATTCCCTTTCCGCTCAATTGTGCCTGCTTGTGATACAGAGTGATCCGACCTCATCGGACCGCTATTGTGTCGCCTCGCACTCGGGATTGGTCAGTACTTCGGCTGTGTTGGTTCAATGTCCAGATTCACGCCGCTCACCAGCTGAGCTGAGCGCGTCTCTGCGTAACACAGACGGGTTACTGCACCTCAATACCGCCTGTGTGACGACACCCTTGAGTGCTCTCCTTTCTCTCCCTCTTTCCTACTAACCTACACTTGGAGCCGAGTAACTTGAATCTCCCTCGCTACCTTCTCTCCTCCTTTATTGTGAGTCACGTGAGTTCTTGGCGAGCCGCCATTACGGGTGTAGTCAGTGGCCCTCGGGCGACGTAGTCCGCAGCGTCACCGCCGCCATCTTGCCACGTCTTACCCCCGCTGGGGCTCCCCCCCCCCCCTCTCACACACCTCGTTCCCTCACACTCACCTGCTCACACACCCACACACACACACACACACACACACACACACTGTCTTCCACACTCTCTCACACACACACATACATACACACACACACACACACACACACCCTTCTTGATGCTTGTTTGTGTAACATGTTATAGTTAATAGGGTTTATACAGCAACGTTGATGTTGATTGTACATTAATGTCATCAGTGTGAATAAATCCTGTTATGCTATAAAGAGAAGTTCTTCTGGTTTTTCGTACATATTGTGATAAAAGCTGGTTGACAAGGTCAGTGCTCAAGCTTTACTCCTTCTTCTGAATATTCTGAGACTGAATTACGTCTGATCATTGGTCCGGGTTTTTCCCGGTGGTGCCCCGTTATAAGCTAATTAGAATATTATGCTTACGTAATAATTAATTAATTATTAATTAATTAATCAATTTTCTTTAAATAATCCATAATTAATATTATTAATTATGAATTATAACCAATGATCTTATGTAGCTCCTTCCCTGCACAACACAGTCAATGCCAAATCACTTCCTGCTTCACATCATCTGGCAAACCTATAGCACATCACACTTTTTGTTTGACCCTCAAACACCCTCCACTCCTACAGCTGTTTTATCTAACATTCACCACCAGGTAAAGGAAGCGCTACCAGCTCCAGCCACAGGACCTCTTCATGACCTGCTGCCTGATGACTGGGTAGTGGTGAGAGACCTGAGGTGGAAGACTTGATGCTCTAAGCGGTGGACGGGTCCATTCCAGGTGCTGCTGACCACACAGACGGCAGTAAAGTTTGCCGAAAGAGTCACCTGAACTCATGCCAGCCACTGCAAAAGGGTCCCGCTTCCACCAGAGACACCTATGACAGAATAGGTCATCACATCGCGAGGACGAGAAGACGAGGTAACAGTATTGGCATACTGTCCAACGAGAACTTCCACAGCTCCAACTAAGTGGCGTGCTGAGTGAACCTCAGTGTCACCATAATGGGATCAGAGATGGAACTCCAACAACAGCCATGGCATGCATTCAGACACCCTGGATGGTGTGGCCTGCGAGGTTCAGTGTGTGCTTTCTTTTTGTGAGTTCATTCCCTACAGTTGAAAAAAAAAAACTGTTTTCCATCAGATGACACAGTTAAGAACTCTTGATTGGCTCCCACCATGCAATGCTGAAAACATTCCTGATCCTGTTGACAATCTGGATTTTGACATTTATGTGTTCATATTAGGGGTGCAACGCATCAAAAAACTCACGGTTCGGTTTGGATCACGGTTTTGAGTCACGGATCGGATCATTTTTCGGATCAGCAAAAAAGAAAAAAGTGTGGGATTAGGGTTAAATTATTTTAAAAATGCACTTATCTTTGATCTTTGTCTGTCTGTAATTATCACCATAGTTATCCAGTGAAATAATAATGATAATACTAATGATAATGATAATAATATTAAAAACTTCAAACTTATACAGTGCTGTACTATGTATATACTATACATATATTAGATCATTATATACTATACAGTATAATACACAACTACGCTCTGTAGTCTGGCTCAGTGTCCCTCCTACAGCACATCTGATTGGTTAGAAGTCATGATCAATCAGTCATCACCAGTGAGTAGAGAGGAGCTGTGTAGAAGTTAGAAGACAGCTGATATCACCAAAGTTTCAATGAACATCACAGTTTTATGATCCGTTTCTTTGGTGATAGCATAGTTACATCAGTGAAAAAAAGTTACGGTCTGGATTTCACTCAAGGCGATGTGACGGCATTTAAATCAGTCACTCTTGGCAGAGATGCGCTGCACACAACAGCATCTGTCCCGTCTTTTCACTGCAACTCTGCATTGAGATTTCAGTTATTATAACTTACACAAAGGTAACAGTGACAGTAAAACTATGATGCTCACATGTAGTCCGCGGATCACATGCGTGCCAAACTGTAGAGGGCGATCCGTACGGGACATGGGTCAACTGTGATCCATTGCACTCCTAGTTAACATATATATGTAACTTTCCTACCTCAGTTGCTTGCATTTGTTATATTGAATTCTCCCATCTGCAACAACAGCATCTTGCTTTTTCTAGGGGTAGTATTTTATGGAGTAATGTTTTAAAATCACTCTCTTATACGTTCCTATTATGTTACCATATGTAAGGATTATTATTTGCAGTGAAGGTGTGATCTTTTATAGTCTTTTATAATTTTCTTTTACATGTGATCACATATGATCAAAAGGGGGGATTGTAGTGGGAAAATAATACGCTGAACTGTTGTTCCTCATAGTTATTTCTCATGTTCTGTCAGGCACTAACTGGTTACTCGTCCAACACACAGTTGTTCTCTCTTTGGAAGAAGAGCTTCTGATAACACAATCACATCCCGACTCTCCCGATAAGCAGTTCAAGTCCATCCTGACCCAACCTCCTTCATCTCCTAACCCTGTAAGACAGATTTACATTCTTGACTCGTTATCAGTTCCTTTTACACTTTGTGTGTGACTGTGCACTGATCCTTCGCAAAGCTCTATTAAAACACCACAAAGACAATCTTGGTCATGGGGTTAATGGTCTTAATTTTCAGATTTTCCACCACACCATCTTACAGTATTCCCAGTCTCTGATCAGCAGGACAGCGCTGGATACCTTCTTTCATGTGCCCAAAATAAATTGGAGGAGGTAACCAAAACCACAGGGACCAAATGGTCAACTATCCATTGAGTAAGTATAAATGTCTTCATGCATGTGATATCTGTATATAGAATTGTCTGACAGATGCGCATTTACTGTTGCATATATTAGTTTGCCCTCAGACATTTCAAAATCATCTTAACCCTTTCCTTTCATCCAGCCAGCACAGACTTGCGACCCATCATGCGGTGCTGGAGTGGGCTGTCAGAGGAGAACGTCTTGGTTGTGGTAACAGAAGAGTGCTGCCAAGCTGGATCATCACAGCTATCAGAAGCAAGTACCCATTATCCACTGGCACTTACAGCAGGTTCAAGGAGGCACATGACATGTTCAGAACACACCTACCGATGAATTGTACTCTTGACTGCACTGCTGAGCAGTCTACAAACTGTTCCAGTCTTTAGAGACACTAGCAGAGCCTACATAAATCCTGCAGTGTAAATATTTACTTGAGTATTGCACTTAAGTACATTTTTTGAGTATCTGTATTTCACTTGAGTATTTGTTTTCTCAGAAACTTACGACTTACACTCCATTTACATTTCAAAGACAAATATTGTAGTCTTGACACCACTATATTTCTAGGAAGGTTGTCATTACCCATTACTTTTAGTCTAAGCATAGCTTTGAAGTCAGCTGTTGCTGTTTCTTCTTTTCTAAAATGCGACTGGCCACATGCTGTGATCCTTACAGAAGGAAACCAATTACAGTACCCGCTCTCAACTGGGATTGATGTAAAAGCAGAAGCACGTCATCCAGGCATGCTCTGTAACAAGCACAAGCAAACTCTCCCTCTTTCATTCAAACAAACTCGGTAATGGCGACGGCAAAATTAAATCTCAAGATGTTATTATCATTAGAAAAGAGAAATAATTTCAGGTAGGCTTTTAATGTTGGATTGTTTTATTGGGGTGAAAAAAACACATACAAGGTTTCTGTAAATTCACAGTGAAAACAATACAACAATGTGTTTATTAGAAATGTACTTTGTAATCTGTACTTTTGAATACTTGAGTATTTTTAAAAGTGTGTTCTTCTGAATACTTAAATATTTTTAAAAACAAGTACTCTAGTACTTTAACTCGAGTAAAATTTTGACTGAGCAACTTTCACTTGTACTGGAGTGGTCCATCCAAAGTACCTTCTTCCCGTCATCAACAGTCCAGTGTTTGAGCTCCCTGGCAAATCTGAGGAGTTTCTGGATGTTTGCAGACTTCAATAATGCTTTCTTAGCAGCTAGTCTTCCCTTTAAACCTTGTTCCGTCAGCTTGTGGTCATTCTGGAGACTTTCTCTGACTCTGATCTAGAAGCATTTGTCTCTGCCTGAAGATCAGCAGTGGTTTTCCTTCTGTCTCAGTACTTAAAATCTTCAGGTGTCTGACATCTGCTTCAGTTAACTTTCATTTCCTGCCTCTTCCTTGGCGCATTTTGTAAGTACCAGACTCTGCAATTGACTCCATGTCTTTCCCTATTTGTCTCAGAGATCATCCAGCATCATGAAGTGTTTTAATGTGTACTCTTTCATTTTCAGTGCACTCTCTACGTTTTACCGTTGTGAACAGGAATGAGGAATTTCAAACTGAATTCACCTTTTTGTACCCAAATTTGAGCTGGCTCACTGGGCTTCTCTGAGAAGTCAGAAATTAATCAAGCATAGCATTCAACCACTAAAACATTTTTTTTTCTGTTCAGGAATGCAAGTAAATAACTATAATTTGACATCTTAATCAAGAAATAATAATGTGCTTTACTATGTTTTCTGGGGTTTTTTTGTAAACAGTAAATTTGAAATTTCATGGATGACAATAATAATTACATTTTAGCATTAGAAATATTTCGGTTAAATTCCCTCTACATACTGGTGTATTAACCATTACAAAAACTTACCAGAAATTTACCAATGCTGTTAATTTAGGACACCTGTGGCATAAACCTTACATTCCATCCTTACCAGAACCTGTTTGCCATACATTTAAAATATTTTCACACTGCCACTCTAAAAACAAATCCAGCCCCCACACTGGGGTACATTAGGTTTGAGGAGGCAGAAGATAATCCTCTGAATTATTTTTTATATTTGAATTCAATTTTAATTGAGAGGATGATTTGCCCTACTTGATTTTTGTTACTGCGCATTTTATATATTGATACTGACATTCTAATATTCCATCATATACAATAATAGAAATAGTCATATGATAATTGTGTTTTAAAAAATGTATTAAAAACTGAATCTAGTCCATTTGGCATCAGTGTGAATCTCGAGGAATGTCAAGCTAGTGACTTTTTCTATTTCTCAGGCCTGGGTAAAGGAGCATTGTTGTACAATAGTCTTCTTCTGTGTGGTTTACGATGGGGTAAAGGCTCTGAGAAACATCAGTTTGGTTTTAAGAACACAGATTTTCTCTCCTGAGAAAAGAAAAAAACAACAACAAAAAACATTACTGTCTAATTCTAGCTGACCATCTCATTGACAGGTGTGAATTCACAGGGTGATATTAGGTGAATGTGGTTTTTAGGAGAAAACTATAGTGGTGTATAAAAAGATGTTATACATTATTATGAGCACTAGTTTTTTACACCACAACATCACTGTGGCTTGTATTACTGCCTTGTGATGAACAACATTCAGTTAGATCTTTTTTTAGATTTTTCCCCTCAGTCAATTATATTATACACTAAAAGATCAAAGTTTGTCAAATCTGCCTTTTTAAGGTCTTTCACCAGATTCCAAACAAAGGCAAGAACAATGCTAAATATTTCTTCTGTATATTACAGATACTATCCAGTGCTTTTACAAGTCATGACAGGTTTTACTGAGCTCTGTCCAGAGTAAATTACCTGCTAGTAAAAAATAACTAGATCACATTACACTTTGGACTGTGCTTGATATATCAGTACACAATCCCAGCAATTTATTACATCTTTACCATCTTTAGTGGTTGCCTGAGGTCTGCCAGCGTTATGGTCCCTGATAGCCAGCTGGGTATGAGCCCTCATAGAGTTGTATATGAAATGCAGCCTCTTCTCAGCATACTTCAGCATAGAAGAATGGAACACCTACAGAGATCCTGTGTTGATGCAAGTTTAAAAACCCCAGTTGTTGCTACACCCAGATAAAAAAAAAAATGATATATTCAAGTTGTTCAAAACAAATGGTAAAACTATAATAAATACAGAGAGTGTGATTATGCTCGGTGGGTGTAAAACTTGTGGCAGTGTTAGTAATATTACTGTACTGTAGTATTATTACTCCTCACCGCAATGGACATTTTTTTACTTGGCGTTGTACAAAACAGGTGTTATTGAATGAAAAACATGAGTCTAAAAAATGCATACCAGTGTGCTGGAAACGAGGCGTCTGCTTCAAGTTCTGAAGGAGGGTCTTGTCCATGACAATGGCCTTGAGAGCCCAAAAAGCAGGTGAATCTGCTTTGAGCCACCTCTTTCTTCTCTGCTGTTCGTCTGTCCAAGGCGGGTGATAACATGTTTACTCCACACTATTCGCCTCCCATTCATGCATGCCGCAAATATGATGTAGCAAAGACTTCCATTGACACACACATTCCTGCAGAAATGAGAACACAAAAACATTTATAAGTGAAACATTTATGCTTCAAGAACAAACATTTTCTGAAAGACATCTTAAATGTAGAGTATACACTGGGGACAGCTGAATAGAAATTAGGTTTAGCCTTTTGGATTATATCATAGTGAAAACCGGTGAATACCATTCTTATCGTGTTATCTAAAAATTATTATTCTTTTAAAATTTGCAACATTGTTTCAAGTCAATTATTGTGTATTACGCTTACTAGATAATGTCATTATTACCTCCTCATCACTTTTACATGACCAGTTCAGGTGGTGGTTAATTGCTTTCAGCCATGGTTGGAGATCTTTGTTGTCCCTCTTATTTGATGCAGCAACAAGCTTTTTCTTTACACCTGAGAAAAACAAAAGTAACAGATCCAAATTATCATGAAAGAAAAAAGAAAATATGAACAAGTATCTACCCTTATACATAAAACAAATAAACTAAACACATTTTACTTAATCTTGTTGACATGCTAGGAGTCAAATTCGTGGTGGAGGTTGGTGTACGTCTCTCTCATTATCTTTCAGATTGATGGTGATCTGTCAGTAGTCATGACACCTAAATCCACGCCCATTTAGAGTAGGTGTTTCAAACCCCCCACCCCGAAGCCCCATTGCTTCCATAGCCACAGAACTTAATGCTTTTGTAACTGTAATTGTGTGTAGTAAATGCAAATGTAGACATAAAAATAGTTACAATAGGAAAGCATAGGAAAGCATAAATTATTGTTTACACCTCACCAGGGCCGTGCAGAGACCTTTGGAGGGGCAGGTGCTCAAAGTTAAAAGGGGGCCACGAATTTGCTCCATGGTGCTGGTTCATAATCTGCCCTTTATTATTCGTAGTGCTAATAATAAATAAATATGATATAGAAATAATGTATTTAAATGTATTTGTGCTTTTATTCAGTTTGACTATCCACTTTGCGCAAGACAGCAAGGTTATAAAAGTTATATATTTTATATTTATGCATATTATATTGAATTTGTGTGTATATATACAAATGTTATAAACAAGTACTGATATGTTTAAATGAGAGGTTGACAACAATTCAAATTCTTCTAATTATTATTGTTATTGTTGTTGTATTTATACTGTAATAGTCCAAAATTATGTGAATATGCATGTACATTGCATAGTTTTAGTGAAATAATGCCTCATTGCCTCTAGAAACAGGAAAAACACTGAAACTAACTTGACAGTAAAATGATACAACTCTCTAATGCACTTTGCCCACCACAAAAGAAACATATAGAAACAAAAAGAAGCCTGACATACTTTTTCCCCTCAGCACGCTGTGTGTGGTTAACTAGCAGCTATAACTTATGAGAGGTGTGTGCAGAGTGAGACACACACACACACACACACACACACACACACAGGATGCTCATGGATCATATCACGGTTTTGAGTCACGGATCGGATCATTTTTCGGATCAGCAAAAAATAAAAAAGTGGGATTAGGGTTAAATTATTTTAAAAATGCACTTGTCTTTGATCTTTGTCTGTCTGTAGTTACCACCATAGTTATGTAATGTAATAATAATGATAATAGTAATGATAATGGTAATAATATTAAAAACTTCAAACTTATACAGTGCTGTACTATGTATATACTACACATATATTAGATCATTATACACTGTACAGTATAATACACAACGATGCTCTGTAGTCTGGCTCAATGTCCCGCCTACAGCAGCACATCTGATTGGTTAGAAGTCATTATCAATCAATCAATCAGCAGACACACTGTGTTACAGACGGGGCGAGACAGAGCTGCAGCGGTGAGCAGAGAGGAGCTGTGTAGAAGTTAAGACAGCTGATATCACCAAAGTGTCAATGAACATCACAGTTTTATGATCTGTTTCTTTGGTGATAGCAGAGTTACATCAGTGAAAAAAGTTATGGTCTGGATTTCACTCAAGGTGATGTGACGGCTTTTAAATCAGTCGCTCTTCGCAGAGATGCGCTGCACACTGCAGCATCTGTCTTTTCACTGCAACTCTGCATTGAGATTTCGCATATTATAACTTATACAAAAGTAACAGTGACAGTAAAACTATGATGCTCACATGTGGTCCGCGGATCACACGCGTGCCGAACTGTAGAGGACGATCCGTTGCTTAGCAGCGCTTAGCTACAGGGCACATCTGGGCAGTGAGGGCACATCTACGTGGATCATGTGACCAACCGAGAGTAGATCTGAATTATTATTATTTTGTTTTATTTATTATTTTGGGCCACACAGACAGGCTTTTACGCACACACTTACAAAAAACAAACAAATAAAAAAACACTTTGATAAAAGGGCACTTTGGGCATCAAGGGTCAAAGGGGCAGGTGCTCCAGCACCCATCTGCCCCCCCCTCTGCACGTGCCTGCACCTCACACACTTTGGAAACCTTATCATACTGATAACTGCATACTCATATCAATTATATTGTATACAAATACATGACCTTTTTTCTTTAATTTCAGGCCGTCAAGAGCAATGAACCAACCTGAAGTTTCTGGTTTCTGGTTGAGGAAAAATCTGTCACAAACTGACACAACCCGCTAATCCCTACCCGACTCATAGCTCACACAGCACACTAAGTCCTGTTACTTTTTGACACACTAAATAACATACACATTAAACAATCAATGAACTTTGATAATCATATATTGTAAAATTGTATATATTGCAAAATCTCCCTGTGTTGTGAGTGTTTGTTTGAAAATGCCCCTGTATTGTGATTGGATGTCATGAAAAACATCTGTGCTGTGATTGACTATTGTAAAATCACCCTGTATTGTGATTGACTGTTGAGAAATACCTCTTTATTCTGATTGGTTACTGGAAAATCCCCCTTTATTGTGATTGGCTGTTATAAAATCCCCCTATATTCTAATTGGCTGTTTGAAAATCACCCTGTATTCTGATTAGCTGTTTGAAAATCACCCTGTTTTGTGATTTGCTGTTGTAAAATCCCCTTGTATTCTGATTAGCTGTTTGAAAATTCCCCTGCATTGTGATTGGCTGTTGGAAAATCCCACTGTAATGTGATTGGCTGTTGAGAAGTACCTCTTTATTCTGATTGGTTACTGTAAAATCCCCCTTTATTGTGATTGGCAGTTGTAAAATCCCCCTATATTCTGATTGGCCGTTGCAAAACAATCCTGCATTCTGATTGGTTGTTTGAAAATGACTCCGTATTGTGACTGGCTGTCATGAAAAACGTCTCAGCTGTGATTGGATGTTGTAAATCCCCCTGTATTCTGATTGGCTGTTTGATAATCCCCCTGCATTCTGATTGGCTATTGTAAAATACCACTGCAATGTGATTGGATGTTGTAAAATCCCCCTTTATTCTGATTGGCTGTTTGAAAATCCCCCTGTATTGTGATTGACTGTTGTAAAATCCCACTGTAATGGGATTGGCTGTTGTAAAATCCCATTGTAATGTTATTGGCTGTTGAGAAATACCTCTTTATTCTGATTGGTTGCTGGAAAATCCCCCTGCATTGTGATTGTCTGTTGTAAAATCCCCCTATATTCTGATTGGTTGTCATAAAAAAAAAAACATCTGTGCTCTGATTGGTTGTTTGAAAATGACTCCGTATTGTGACTGGCTGTCATGAAAAACATCTCAGCTGTGATTGGATGTTGTAAATCCCCCTGTATTCTGATTGGCTGTTTGATAATCCCCCTGCATTCTGATAGGCTATTGTAAAATCCCACTGCAATGTAATTGGATGTTGTAAAATCCCCCTGCTTTGTGATTGGCTGTTGTAAAATCCCCCTTTATTCTGATTGGCTGTTGTAAAATCACCCTGTATTGTGATTGGCTGTTGTAAAATCCCACTGTAATGTGATTGGCTGTTGAGAAATACCTCTTTATTCCGATTGGTTGCTGGAAAATCACCCTTTATTGTGATTGGTTGTTGTGAAATCCCACTGTTGTGTGATTGGTTGTCATAAAAAAAAAAACATCTGTGCTCTGATTGGTTGTTTGAAAATGACTCCGTATTGTGACTGGCTGTCATGAAAAACATCTCAGCTGTGATTGGATGTTGTAAATCCCCCTGTATTCTGATTGGCTGTTTGATAATCCCCCTGCATTCTGATAGGCTATTGTAAAATCCCACTGCAATGTAATTGGATGTTGTAAAATCCCCCTGCTTTGTGATTGGCTGTTGTAAAATCCCCCTTTATTCTGATTGGCTGTTGTAAAATCACCCTGTATTGTGATTGGCTGTTGTAAAATCCCACTGTAATGTGATTGGCTGTTGAGAAATACCTCTTTATTCCGATTGGTTGCTGGAAAATCACCCTTTATTGTGATTGGTTGTTGTGAAATCCCACTGTTGTGTGATTGGCTGTTGAGAAATACCTCTTTATTCTGATTGGCTGCTGCAAAATCGCCCTGCATTGTCATTGGCTGTTGTAAAATCCCCTTGTATTCTGATTAGCTGTTTGAAAATCACCCTTTATTGTGATTGGCTGTTGTAAAATCCCACTGCATTGTGATTGTCTGTTTGAAAATCCCCGTATATTCTGATTGGCTGTCATAAAAAAAAACAAAAAACATCTGCATTCTGATTGGTTGTTTGAACATGACTCCGTATTGTGACTGGCTGTCATGAAAAACATCTCTGCTGTGATTGGATGTTGTAAAATCCCCATGTATTCTGATTGACTGTTTGAAAATCCCCCTGCATTCTGATTGGCTGTTGTAAAATCCCACTGTAATGTGATTGGCTGTTGTAAAATCCCATTGTAATGTGATTGGCTGTTGAGAAATACCTCTTTATTCTGATTGGTTGCTGGAAAATTCCCCTGTATTCTGATTGGCTGTTGTTAAATCCCCCTGTATTCTGATTGGTTGCTTGAACATGACCCTGTTTTGTGATTGGCTGTTGTAAAATCCCCCTATATTCTAATTGGCTGTTTGAAAATCACCCTGTATTTTGATTGGCTGTTTGAAAATCACCCTGTATTGTGATTGGCTGTCATGAAAAACATCTGTGGTGTGATTGGCTGTTGTAAAATCCCCCTGTATTCTGATTGGCTGTTTGAAAATCACCCTGTATTCTGATTGGCTGTTATAAAATCCCCCTATAATCTGATTGGCTGTCTTAAAAAAAAAAACCATCTGCATTCTGATTGGTTGTTTGAAAATGACTCCGTATTGTGACTGGCTGTCATGAAAAACATCTCTGTTGTGATTGGATGTTGTAAAATCCCCATGGATTCTGATTGGCTGTTTGAAAATCCCCCTGCATTCTGATTGGCTGTTGTAAAATCCCACTGTAATGTGATTGGCTGTTGAGAAATACGTCTTTATTCCGATTGGTTGCTGGAAAATCCCCCTTTATTGTGATTGGTTGTTGTAAAATCCCACTGTAGTGTGATTGGCTGTTGAGAAATACCTCTTTATTCTGATTGGCTGTTGTAAAATCCCCCTGTATTCTGATTGGCTGTCATAAAAAAAAAAACATTTTTTATTTATTTTTTTTATCCTAAAAGAAAATTATAATTGCAGAGAAACACATTTGGCCATCTGTAAACCATGCAGCAACTGAAAGCCTCTGGAAATCTAGTTGAAAATAAAGTATCTATCAATGTCATGTAACTAACAATATCAGGAAAGTGTGCAAAAACTATACCTTTTAACTACAATATTTCATATTTGTATTAAAACTAATTTCTAACATTTTTCAGGTGTTTATAAAGAACCTAGGTTGTATGAGACACTTACTTACCTGCAGTCGATGGATGTTGACACGCATCCAATTTTGTAGAAGCAAAGACGCGTACCAGCACAGAAGCGTAGCAATGCACTGTTGAGGAAAGGGTCAGCAACAACATATAACATGTTTTAACCACTTACAAAAACTTGAATCAGTTTAAATGTACATTATATTTTGAATATTTTCTCAGCTTCACCTTGCTGCAGCCTTTTCTCATGGTATACTGCTGTTTTATAAGCCAAATATCGCTCTCTCCAAACCAACCATGTATTAAGTAATTAGTGCTTCTGCTAAGACTCGGGTGGCTTTGGAGCAGGGGTCGCGTTAACTGAATATTTTCCGTCATTGACCGTTTTTTTAAAACGGTGACAGAAAAATCTGAAGGTCATCTATCATTATAACAGGTTGCAATTCAGACCCCTGACCACTTGATGGTGAGTGAGCATATTAATTAGCTTTTAGGTTCGTTCGAGATGAACTGCGCCTCGCCTGGAGAGTAGACGAGATCAGGTAGCCGCAGCAGGAGGTGGAGACAAAAAGCTGCAGTCAAGTCGGACAGTGTTCAGTAGACTTACGAGAGAGTAAAGGAAGAGACACTAACATCCTGTTAGATCACCTGTAGGTTACCTGTAGTCTGCAGATCATGCTCATAGCTGAAGAAATAAAGTGCGTTCTTGATCGCTGATTGAAGTAAAAATAGAAGAGATCCTCCTTTTGACGCATGTGACATCTGTTCTTTTATCTGCCTTGTAAAGCACTAAAATGTTCTTTTGATAAATCATATATATAACCTTTATTATTATCAGACACAAAATATCTGCTTGCTGACAGATTAAAACTTCATTGCACAACAGAAGACTGATATGTCCAGCATTAAATATTACAATTACACAGAAAATTTGTATTTTATACAACACGTGGTGTTTGTTGTCAAAATTAAGAGCCAATCAGAGCCTGTCACCTTGTAAATCAGGTGACAGCCAGGCGTTTGCAGTCGGTGGAGGGCAGCTGCGGCATCTGGCTCTACAAACTGTGGCCGCCTCGATCTCGTGAGGTTATCGTTGCCCACATGTGCATGACGTCAGAGCAAGTCGGGATCAAGTCGGACACAAATCTAACCGGCATGCACTATGCGGCGATCACCGCTGATCAATTCTGCACAGGCCTGGATCATCTCAAACGCACCTAGTGTCACGGCAGCTGAGTGTCAGCAGCTGAAGTTTCTTCAAAAAGCCCAGTAGTGGTGTTGATAAAAGAGGTACGGTGTGGATTCTCTGTTCAGCTTGTTCGGACTGAATATTAATTAAAAATGACTGAAAAGTAAATGCTATTGAATATGTAATTATTATCATTTTAAAAATTAAAGTGACGGGTAAAAATAGATTATGACGGGATTTTTATGAGCCTGTCAGTCAAAATGACAGACAATGAAAAAGTCTAGTGCAACCTCTGCTTTGGAGATATGATATTTAGCTTGTATAAAGGCAAGATCCTGTTGGAAAGGCTGGCTGACAGGAAGCTGAAGCAGTGAAAATATTTGAAATATTGCATAAAGTTAAATACTTTTTTGTTGGGAAGAACACTTTCAAGTGGTTAAAATATTTTGCTGCTAACCCTGTCTAAAGCAGTACACTGTTTAGCTCATCCACATCGGTACTCCTGCTGCTTCTCCAAACCAGAAGCAGGCAACTAACATCTACTGTGGGCAATACACTGACTATGGATAAGTACCTCATACAAACACACTTCGAATAACAGGAACCATCCTTTTAACAGTTATGAAGGTACTGCGTGGCATACTTCTGACCATTTAGTGTAAACCTAGCAACTATAAAGGCGCATTATGCAGTTTCGGAAAAGAAATTCAAACTCAGAAAAGTAATAATAAAAACGCAAATATTGATATATTTTCATAACTGAATAAATAAGGGATCCTAAGAGGGAAATGAGGTCCCTAAAACACTGTCTGAAGCCAGAAAGTTGGGTCCCTGCAAAAAAAAAAGAAACAATATGAAAATTATGCTCTTTGAGGACAATTTGTTTATTCTGTAATTAATTATTTATTCAGTCAGTCATGTATGTATCCGTGAATATTCTTTTTTGATTGAAAATTATTTCCCAAAAATACCAGTGTACCTTTAAAAACAAGATCTTTAAAATTGTCACATAACAGTTTATGAACACTACGTATCTTTTTAACAATGGTTCAATGCAAATTTATTACATAAACAAGTTCAAATACAATGTGTACTGAAAGCCTGTAGACTACATTAGCAATCTGAACAAGATGAGCTAAACAGTTGTCAACATGGACAATAACATATTAATGTCGCATACCATGCTGTAACTGAGTGAGCCACTAAAGTTCACTATTCCTTTTCAGAATCCACTAATCTTGTTTAGATCTTGAGTTCTAAAATTGTGTCGTCAAGTCATTCTTGAGTCTGCAGCTGTGGTTTGCAGCTCTAATTTGCAGCTCTAAGTGAATTGAAGTGAAGTGTTGGTCAGTCTTTTGGGATGCATCAACAATCTGGTGAGGTTGATCACCACATCACCTTCTACAGTGACAGATCCTTATAGGCTGGTAGTGAACCAGAGTCCCAGTGATGCACCCCAAGATCTGACAATCTGGTTGATTGTCATGAAAATGCAGTATACACAAGTCTGATACATCTGTTTTCATTCTACTGTTAGTGCTCTTGATTGCAGAGAAGATAAGATAACTTTTAAGTGTGCCACTACTGGACTAATGACATTTATTTGATTTGTCTGGGGTGGTGCTGCTACTAACAATTATTTTTAATATTTCATAATTTATTATTTCAGAATTAATATACTGATTAATCAATCAGTTGGTTGGACTATAAAATGTCAAAAAAGAAAGTGTGAAAATCACTTGATCAGCATTTCTTGAAGCCCAAGATGACGTCCTCAAATGTCTTCTTTTGTCCACAAACTAGAGGTATTCAATTTACTGTCACAGAGGACTAAAACAAACACACTCAAATATTCACATTTGAGGATAAAAAAACAGAGTATTGAAACTTTTTTCTTTAAAAAATTACTGAAAGTGATTAATCAATTATCAGAATTATTGGTGATTAAGTTGATAGTTGATTAATTCGCTATTAACCAATTACATGTTACAGCTCTAGTTTGGGGTGGCTGCCATATATTAAAAAAAAAAAAATCAACACAGCCCAAGTGGCCAAAAAATGCACTTCATAGGTTTCAAAACTTCTCACCTGCAGTTGAAATTTAGCCAGCTAACTGTTTGTCTAACACTGGCACATTTACAGAAATGCTGATTAGGTTATCCTTAGAAATAAATGAAAATGAGGAGTCACGTGGCTACGCCGAGGAGGATGGCAGCACTGTAGGAGGGCTCAGACCACTCTCTATTAATTTAATTGTTTAATCCATATTTATCTGCCCACGTTGAGCTAAATATTGATTGACTTTATCCCAAACAAGTTCTTAATACTTTGACTACATTTTTGGCGGTGAGAAATGGCGACAACGTCGAAATATTTTAAGGAAAGGGGCCACATAGCTACTCGGAACAAGCTAGCTGCTAATGAGGACAAGTCTCCCGACGAAGCTGCAGAACAGAAAATAAGTATCGAAAAAATCTTTGCTGAAATAACCAAACTGAGTACTAAACTGACGGAAGTAGCTGCTGATGTAGTGACCATCAAAGAAACCACCACCGAGCTGAAAAACTCTGTCAGCGGGCTACAGGTACGAGTGGAGGAGGCGGAGGAGCGAATCTCCCAGCTGGAGGACACGACTGAGGGCCTTGTGACAAACACCGGTACCATGGGGAAAAAGGTGGATATGCTATGGGACCGTGTGCAAATCCTGGAGAATCACTGCAAAAGAAACAACGTAAGATTGGTGGGACTGGCGGAGACATACGAGAGCAGAGTTAGTTTACAGTCACCTTAAAAAGTAGGAATTCCTGTAGCTAAAGCGTCAAGTTTAGCTGAAAAGTAGGCTACAGGTCTCTGTCTGTCTCCGTGGTCCTGGAGTAACACTCAACACTCTTTGTCTACAGTCTTGAGCGAAAGGTCGGTTTGGATCTGGTAACCCAAGAGTTGGAGTCGTCAGAGTCTTCCGAAGGACAAGTTTAAGTCAACAAATGTTTATCCTGCATCAGCAGTCCATGTCACTTTACTATGTGCTTCTAGGCCTCACCCAGGTGCGATTGCACTCAGGGGGGCCTTGAGGACACCAGTGAAAACACCAGTGGGAATGAAGGGCCTGCAACAGGAACACAAAAGGCATAACTTGTTTCTTTATGATTGGGTTTGAAAATGTTTTAAAATGCTTTTACTCTTTTTTGGGAGAGGGATTTGCCCTCATGTGTCATCACATGACCCAAAAATGTCACTTGTTGTTGGACAAACTGCAGTTTTGACGAGCTAGCTTTGTGACCTTTTTCATCCAAATGTTTCAAATGTGTCTTTTTCCACACTGAGCTTGAGTTGGAACACAAATCATTTGATCATCAACATTGTAATCATGCACTTCCTGGTGACAGATTTAATGAGCTCAAAATTTGTTTTGAATTTCATACCTGATTTTTTGTTTTGTTTTGTGGGAATGATTACACCTGCCTTTAATCAAGTGATAAAGACTGGTGTAATACTGTCAACAGCCACTTTTTTTTTTTTTTTTTTGAGTGGATATTATGGTTGACAGGGCCTTTAATTAGATTTTGGGTGCTCGGCAAAGTGCCCCTGACCTGCAGCTAAGTAACCAATCCGGTTATGGTTGCTAGGGAAACATTATTAATAATTGGCCTATCAATGTCACCAAATTTAACGCCGGTGGGGCGCTGGAAATGTAGCCCCAACTGCTACGTAAAATGCGTGAAGGTTTATGAATGCTAGAGCTACGTGCGACTCCCAGACTTTGTCCTGCAGTAGGAGAAAAAAAACTACGGTGACGAGGAAGAGAGATGATGGCGATGGCGACAGCAGTGACAACTGGAGTTCAAGAGCAGCTTCCACCAAATTCGGTGAAATCATTTTTAATGTACCCTTTTGCGAGACGGACGACGGAGGAAAAACTTCTCGTTAAGGAGCTGGGACCCGACAAACCTGAAATGAACATTTCCCAGCAAACCAAGGAGAAAGATAAATTGTACAAACTGAGTCTTTGTCGGAGCTGGTTGAACCGTAAGACGTGGCTGGCAGGTTGTGGAGCAGCCAATGCACTTTTCTGTTTCCCCTGTATCCTCTTCAGGAGTGACAAATGTGATTCGACTTGGACAAAGACTGGACTAACTGACTTAAAGCACCTCTCTGAACAGATCAAGAAGCATGAGAGGTCCAAAATTCACATGGAAAACTGCATAAAGCTAGCTGTGCTCGGAAAGATTAGCATAGCAACACAGCTAGATGATGGGCACCGCATTGATGTAAGAAGGCACAATGAAGAGGTAGATAAAAACCATAATATTTTATCCAAAATAAATGTCAAATTTTGTGGTGCTTTTGAATTAGCAATGCGGGGACATGATGAAAGGGATTCCTAAGACAACGCTGGGAAATTCAGAGGTTTAGTCGACTTAATGGCATCCATTGATCGGGACTTGAGGGAGCACCTTGAAAATGCGACCGTATTTAAAAGCACCTCGAAGACAGTTCAGAACAAGCTCCTGGACTGTATGCTGGCAGTTCTGAGAGAACAGATCATAGATGAAGTAAAGACAGCTGAGTTTTTAGCAATCCAAGCTGATGAAACTACCGACATTTCCACACACTGTCAGCTAGTCCTGGTACATTGATGGACGCAACAATATACAGGAGCGGTTCTTTGAATTCATCAAGCTACCCAACCGCTGTGCGGATTCAATAGCCAGTGCCTTATTGGAGAGGCTGCACAGCATCCTTCCTGAGGGACATGAAAAAAAGGTGATGGCCCAGGCATATGATGGGGCTGTGGTAATGAGGGGTGCCACTGGAGGAGTGCAGCGAAAGGTACAGGACATCTATGCAAACGCTCACTACATTCACTGTCATGCCCATCAGTTAAAGCTGGTAATGCAGCAGGCAACTTCCCACATCCCTCAGATCATTCACTTTTTTACTGACATGGGGGGATTTGCTTCTTTTTTCTCAAAAGAGAAACTTATGCTTTCGATCAGCACAAGACACGACCCTAAGGCACGAGCGCGTTTTACCCCAATGCGCTGAGCACAAGATAGCAAACGTGCCCAGCCATGCCTTCGTTTTGCCTTCATGTTTAGACCTCACACCCACAGCGGCACAGACCCAGCGCAAGCGCGTTTGCTATCTTATGCACATAGCAAAAATGGCACTTGCGCCGGGCATAAGATAGGGCCCACAGAGACACACAGAGGAACAGACACACAGAGACACACAGAGGAACAGACACACAGAGACACACAGAGGGAACAGAGAAAAACAGAGACACACAGAGGAACAGAGACGTCATCAAAAAAATCTAATGAAGATGCTCGCCCCTTGATATAGTAGTCCAGACTCAAGTGTTTATTGTCATATGATATCTATGAATAATTACAGTTAACCATTTTGGTTTATTACACAATATAGGCTAGCTATTCAGAACATTGATTGTAGTGAGACGTGAAGACCTAATTCTTTACCTTTTTTAAAATTGTATGTTTTGTGTTATGTTATGTGACACTGTCATGAGCCATGCCAAGGAGAGGTTTTCTTTCACCAAGCACCTCATCAGTGCCACTCTCTTGCAAGGAGACTTGTTCCAACAACACAGCAGAAAGTTCCCAGATTCAGCACTGGAAACCACGGTGGAAGCCTATCCCTCATTGGACAAGGCCAGACTTAAAACAGAACTGTCCCTGATCTACGAGAATGAGGAGTTCCGGAGTTGCAAAGGTGCACTGGCTCTCTATCAGGTTTTGATGGAAAACAACCTTGGAGAAACATTCACTGAAACTCTGAAAGTCTTCTCAACATCATCATCACAACACCAATGACAACGTCAGCGTCTGAGTGGTGCTTCTCTACATTAAAGAGGATAAAAACTTTCCTTAGCAACACGATGTCACAAGATCGGCTCAACGGCTATGCTCTGACCCAAGATTGTACTATATCTCTTTTGAGATGGCGAAACTTGCCCTACTTTTGACTGAACAATGCAAGTTAGACTGGCCCATTATAGAAAAAGTAAAGATAAATCTGGTGCAATCAGAGACAGAGCATGGACATGCAAAAACGGGGACTATGCAGTGGAGCAATTGTGGAATTAAAGTTCACTTGAACCATCAAATTAAACATTACACAAAAATTTAACCAGTGAAATGCATAATCACCTGCTGGTCATGCACTTCAATATATCAGCCATAGCACCTGGAATCTTTCTAGTTTTGGAAGCCCTTTGTCTGAATAAGATCATCAGTTGAGGGGTGTGGCAATCAAACTCGGTGTTCAAGGACAGGTTCTTGTGACCGTTTGAACGCTGCATACATTCAGCTACATCTCAGAAAAGAAGAAGTACATTAAGTTCTATGGTTGTGAATCACTCAGATAAATTATTGTTTTATTTAAAAAAGAATAATAAAATCAGAACAGGATAAAACAGAATTTTCTTATTATGACTAACTGTTTGTAAAGCAGTATTAGTAATGATTACAACATAAAAGTCACATAAACTCAATATCTCATTGCAAACAAATCTATAAAGTCAAAATAAATAAATTCACAGTAAAACCAATGATTTCAAGATTAATTAGATAAAACTATGTATAATGTGACATACATTACTGACAAAGGAAAAACAGGTGAGAGATATTAACCATATTACCTCAGACTGCATATGAAGAGTGGGCCAGAGGTCCCTGAGCTGTTTCACAGAAAGTTGATTCTGCATGTTTGAGTCACTGGAGTGTGAAGATGTGGAGTTATCCGTATTTGATGACCAAGGAATGAGACTTAACAGGGGCACTGCCAGAAATCTTGGGCCCCCTCAAAGATTACATAGATAATACTATTAAAATAATATTGATAGCCCTCAAAGGGCCCCCTGTTAGGCCCGGGCCCTTAGAATCGTCCTAACCCCCAAACCCCCCCGTCCCCCCGGCGGTGCCCCTGAGACTTAACAATCAAATGTCTTCCTCCAGAATTACTTACTGCTCTTTGAAAACTGGGACTCGTCTGACTCCTGATCATCATCAAAATCATGGTACTGGCGTCACAGTTCGGTACAAAGCATGTGCATGATGAATACAACAAATACATCTGTTTTTCTGACCGACTCAGTCACACTATTGTCATTCTGTCAAGTGAAGTAACACTCCAATCCAGCGGGTGGCATTAAATCACCAAAATGCTGTTTGCCAACTGCCATTTAAAACAAAGAACAGCCAAAGAAGACGGTGCAGCAAAACAAGGACACTGGATGCTTTTCATTCTGTAAATTCATCTCCTCCACTTGCTCCCTCTCCTCACATCTTTGGTCCACCCAGCGAGGTCATGACAGAGATGTGAGGACAGAGAAGACAGAGCTGTGAGATGAAAAATCCTTGGTTCCTTTTTTGGCATTAGTCTGAAGCGGTGTCAGTTACTGATGACGAGCTGATGACGAGCTGATAACAGCTGTATCAGTGGTCAAACTGACTGGTACGAATGTTCACAGAAACAAATCTAAGAAAGATTTCGATACCTGACAGCATTCAGTTAGATCTGTAAATTGAAATGGCTGATTATTGGTAGTATTCTTTCTGATGCTGATTTCAATCATCATTTAATATTCCTTTTTCCATCTTCTAATTAATATAGGCAACTGATCAGTGTTATTTGTTTACTTAGGCTATTTATTGGCTTGCATTATGGTCATCTGCACAATAATACACACACCACACTTTCTACTTGCTTGTGTCATTATTCACAACATGCAGGTGCAAGTGCTGCAGAAACTTCTGTCAGTCCCTTTGTGGGTCTTGATGACGCAGGATGAAAATCGCCAAAACTGCCCAATTAAGGGATACACCAGTGTATCCTCGGTCTGAGCACCTCCCAGTAAATTGCACTACTCTCTGCTCAAAGTAAATTAGATTTTTGATGTAATTGTTGTTGTTGCTTTGTCTGCATTTTACTGTGACACGCCTAGTTTTCATACTGAACATTATTCAGCTCTTGCAGTGAGTAAGGTGAACGAAAATTCAGAGTTGCTTAATGATCATTCATTTGACCCTTAACTCAGAAGCGGTTGTTATCTTTGGCAGCCATGGCTGCTAAAATGTTGGTTGCTGTAAGATAGTTATTTTCTAATAAATAATCAATCCATCAAATGTACCATTCTTTAAAGTGATAGTTCACCCAAAAATGAAATTTCATTCAATATCTATTGACCATTTTGCTGATGTGAGGATGAGTGAAGATCTCCAGTTCACAAAACACTCCTGGGGTTTCAGTGGAAAACAGCCGAATCCATTGAAGTGACCGGTGACCAGTTTTGAAATTAAATGAATAAATAAAATAAAACACAACAAAACACAAAAAATGTCTCCATACTGCTTATGTGGTGTAATCCAGTGTCCATAAGCTGCAACATTAAAATCTGACCCAAAAAGATGCCATTTACGCCATGTTTTTACCCTAAATGTCAACTGTAGCCTCTCAGACCAGAGCCACATGTACACCTGAAACATAAGTTGGACCTTTCTCAATCTGGAAAGGATTTTGTACACTACAAGGTTTCTGTTGCTCTCGCTCTGTAGTCCATGGCTGCAGCAACAAAATGATGTTCCTCCTCTATGTCGAAGGCCTTGTACATTTTCTTCTTTGTTGAAAGTTTGTGAAGTCAACTGTATGCATAACAAGTCACTATTTCTGAGCAGATCTCTCTCTGTTGTCTGAGTCACTTCCAGGTAGCATGTAAACACAGATGTGAAGGTATTGCAAGATCTCATATATCTCGTGTCGTGCAGCTTAGGCGAGAGCTTATGTACCCACTTCAGGCGTGTGCATGTAGCTCTGTTGTGAGAGGTTACAGCTGAGATTTAGGCTAAAAACATGATGTAAAGGGTGCCTTTTTAGGTCAAATTTTAATGTCACATCTTACAGACACTTGGATTACACCACACAAGCAGTATGGAGACATCTTGTGGTTTTTGTTCTTTTTTTTTACATTTTAAAATTTTCACTTCAGTTGTACTGGATTTGGCTGCAAGGCTGTTTTCTGCTGAAACCCGGGAGTGTTTTGTGAACTGGAGGTCCTCACCCATCATCACATCAGCACAGGGGTGAGTAGATTGATTGAGTGAATTTTCATTTTTGGCTGAACTATCACTTTTTAATAGAGTATGTGCTTATAGAACTGTCCAGAGCAAAGATGAACTATTATAGCCAAAACAATCTTGAGAAGTGAATGGAAGCACTGAGCTCAAAGCATATAACAAGTTGAAGGGAGGAAGAAGAGAGATCAGACAAATTCTAAGTATAAAAACTTGTATCAGTGGCGTACCATGATGATTAGAACTGGGACTTCAGTTTAGCCAAAACTTTGCTAGACACACCAAAAAAAAAAGGATTTTGGTGGAATAAAAGGCAGGCAGCAGTTACCTTGATAGCTGTAGTAAAATTTGTATTAAACAGTAGATGACTACCATTTACTCTGTTACTATTGTTTGGTTAAGTTATAATGAAGTTTGTGTTTGATATTAAGAGCTGTAATAATCAATAAGGGTCATTGATCTCCAGTTCTATTATTTCTGTCTACCAACACAGCTCTGTCTGCTGTGCTGTGCTGTTGGAAGAAGTTTTAATAAAGAAGATTCAAGTGTCTGAAAATTGTTTTCTAACAGACTCGGAGATGAGGGCAATTTCAGTCCCTGAAATGCAGATCCTCCACAACACCATGGAAGTCTGCCTTAGAAAAGTCAGCACTATCAAGTCAGCCACCTAGCGACAGCATTGGTCTCCACTGCTTAGTCATCAGCAAGAAGGCACTGACCTTCAAGAAGGCCTAAGGGGATGATTTTGGTCCCACTCACTGTAAATCAAAATTTCATTGGTCAATTCACTTGTCACTGTTCTAAACAAACACACAGGCTGCAGCCTTCTGTCACCTACATCATGTTACCTTCATCCATCACATCAGGAAAAACAAAATAATCTTGGTAGAAAAAAATGAAGTGAGCAAATTTAGTTTTCCATCCACATGTTGATGGACTAGTAAAATATGTCAAATATATCCCTACCTGGGAAGCTGGGCGAAATAGGCTATTTCCAAGTAAGTAGAAAAAAAATATCTTCTCCAAACAAATCCAAATTTCCAGAGCTGTCTTATTTACACACAGGGTCATTTTGGTGAGCAAGGTAGTTGCAGCATTATTCAAGTAGTGTCCAAAATCCTCTATGAAGACGGTCTACTTTATGCAGCTTGTGTGCCCAGCATTTTTTATCACTCTTTAAAAAACTGCTGCTTACACAACAATTTCTTGTTTGGTAAAAGTGCATTCATCCATATTAGTCAATTATCACAAAGAATCATCACCAACACGTTTTAACCTTCTTTTAATCATTTGTTCTGATTTTCTAGATGGAAAATTCAGATCTCACTCTCAACATCATCAACCCAGGTTCCAGCAACAGCAGGCAGCTGTTCAGTCTGTGGTAAATTCACTGTACAGTACCTACCCAGCACCAAACAGCAGAAAATCTGGTCCAGACCTGAACAGAAATAAAGTGAATATTGATCTTTGTCAGGTGGACACAAATCTGACTTCAAATGAATGCTTAAGTTTCTCTGTAAATGGGCAACTGTTTGCTCATGTTCACCACTTACAGCTTCACTTACAACTTTATAAAGTGGTGATAGGCCAATGTTCTGTTAAAGCTGTAAAGCCTGTTTTCCTTTCCCCTAAAGTGGTCAAAAAATCAATAATTCAATAACATAACAACATCTAAAGAGAATACTTGTGACAGAGCTTCGTCAGAAGTTTCCCCCTGCTTGCAGTCATTGCACTCATTCAGCATAAATATCTCTGTTAATATTCAATTAAAAGTTCTCACTTTTTTTTAAATTTAGGCTTTATATTTAACAGTTCCTGCAACTGCCAATTCACCTGTCTTTGATTTCAGAGCCAACAGTAGACATCATCCATCTAACTGGAGACAGCAATGGGCATTTGCAGTTTGGTCAAGACGCACACAGTCTACCAAAAGATCAAGCATATCCCCAATCACTTCAACTTCCTGTCAAGCAGAGTCCATTGTGAGACCAGACAGAGCTGGGCAGTGAATGATGGCACAGAGATCTGGTCACACCATTCTGCACCTTCAGCACTGGATGTTCCATGAACAGACACTTTACCCACAACATTCTAGTTTGACTTTTTTTTGGGGGGGTGGGCTTTTAGCCTTTATTGGACAGGACACCTGTTGCCATTCACAGTAGTTATTTTTAAGGACTTGTCCCACAATGATACCATTCAGAAATAACACTGAAATTACTTTCTGATGGCCCTCTGCTTCAGATTGGTATTTGCAAAGTGTTATATCATGACAGAATTTAAGTACAAGCAATTGGTGACTCTAAGTTTTCTGTAGGTGTGAGTGTGCGTCTGTCTCTATGTTGTCTGTGGTGTACCCCACCTCTCGCCCAATGTCAGCTGGGATAGGCTCCAGCCCCCATGACCCTTCCAGAATAAACGGTTACAGAAAATGAATGAATAATCATATCATATGAATTGTCAGACATTTGAGAAAATACTCATCAGATCATATCTGTTTATATTTGTTGTATGTGGATGTAGCATGGATGAAGTCTCATTTTGTTGCCCAACCCTGTTTTGATGAATGATAAAAAAAAAAATAAAAAAAAACTGACATTGATATATTATGACATCGCACTGAAAATAATTAAAATGCAATTTTTGTCATGACAAAGAGACAGAAAAGGCAGGGGAAGACAAATTTCCTCTTGGGACAAGAAACCGAAGTAGGAACTATGAAGTCCCACTTTTGAATTAGAAAATCCTTAATATTAAAATTCTTTACTTCTTTTCTTCTTTCTTCATAGAGATACCGTTTTCTCTTTTTATTTAAGTAAATTTGCGTATTTTAAAATACTGAGCAGGGTCTTTAGACTGACAGTATTTGTTGTTTGATCTTCTAGCTGCCTTGTGTTATATTCATAAATTGTAGCGTTCCCATTTCCGGGTCCCTCTGAATGTAGCATACCGGGTTGACGACAACAGGCAGTAATTAAATCAGGGGACCAACCGACCACGAACATGAGGTGGAAAACTCCGCACAATAAAGTGAAGTAAGTTTAAAATTAGTTAAATGATAAATAAGTCTGTGTGCCGGTGATTGGTATATTGTTAGCTAGCTAACATTAATGTAGAGTCATGTCAGCTAGTAACAGTTTGCTATTTGAAGAGAAATTATTTTGACAGTTCAAGGGCAACTGTGGCATTTTAGGCTGGATGGTAGCTAACATTAGCTAATTTAACCATAACACTAACCCTGCTTAGTAGTTCTCATTATAAATTGTGCTGAGGCTCAACGCTACGTTCCTCTTTTCACACATTATTTCACCCTGTTTGTCAGTGAATCTCAAAGTCTAAAGTTGAGGCGCAGGGAGGGTAAGTGTCTGTGATACCCAGTTAACACCCAGAAATTATGGACAAGGGCATGCCTGATGTTAGTGTATGTGGATCCGAAGTGAAGAAAGTGAGGGGACGGAGGTACTGGTGTTACAATTCTCAATTCGAGTAAGGGAGTAATAATGTTGATTTAATGACTCACTGGATGAAAATGCGTTTTGCAAGAGACTCGGGCTGGTATCAAAACATCCTTGTTTCCACCTCTTCCTCGTCATGCTACCACTGCTTGCGCTGGTGCCACACCTGCTTTTAATTTCTGATTAGTTTATTGCATGATTGGCTTAAAAAAGTTAAAAGTTAGAGTACTTATCTCATCATATAAATATAGCGCAATGCTGCACAAATATTTTTATTCCTTTGTGAAGGCATAAAAAACAATAACATAACATTTTTCACTTTTATTTCATTTATTATTGTGCAGGAACAAATTGAAAATGAAGTAATAAAATCAGTTCAAATTAAACAGCCCTGACTCACTTAACTCTGCTTTACAGTTAATTCCTGTTCTGTATCACATAAAAGACAAGCTCACATGACAAAACAGAACCAACAAAAAATACATTCAAATTACTATACTATACTTTTCTGTATCAATTCAAAAATTTCATGACGTGATCACAAACTAACGATGGGTTTGTCCTTTGCCAGAACATTCGTGCCAAATGTGTCAGTGGGACTAAAGCATCAAGTTATTTCTCTGTGGTTTTTGAATGTTTTTTTTTTTTTTGTTTAATCCCAGAGGAATTACTCACCCTATATTATGTTTTTGCCACACAATGTTTTGTGTCACCATGTTTTTGACTATAACACTCACTGTGCATACTTATGTTCCAGGAATTTGCTGCTGTGTGTAAAATACAGAGTGGCAAGTGTGTTATCACCATTAAGGTAAGCTGCTTCCATGTGATATAGCTTAAGTATGACTATAAAAATATTGGTTCTTTCTTTGTCAGAACTGACAATGTATACTCAGGCCTGGAATGAAGTCATTTTTAGGAGAAGTCACTTTGGCCTATGATGAATTCAAATTTATTGGGGCTTTCTGGCCAAATTGTAGGGCACAAAAGTGCACAAACAGTAGGTGATAATTAGACTATTATTAGAATGAGAAGATAAAACAGGCTTAGCTGATAATAAGACGGATGAGCTACTGTAAACCATTAATCAAACCAATAAATAAATGCAGTATATCAGACAACCTAAAAGCTCATTTAATATCTCGTTATTATAAAATATAATTTCTTTGAAATTGTGTTCTGTACTTTCAGCAGTGAGTGACAGGTCAACACACACAAAGGACAACCATTTATTGCATACTGCAGTTAGAACCTGACTATAATTAGCTGGCAATTAACCTGATCAGCTACAAAGTAATTGATACACAAATTATTAAACCATTAACCAACCAGTATCTAGTATAATGACGCCAGCAGTTACGGGCTCGGAGGAGTCCTGTTACAGCAGCACGATGAGGACTGGAAACCTGTGGCCTACTGCTCCAGGAGGCTGAAGGCCGCTGAGACCAGGTATGCCCAAATAGAAAAGGAATGTTTGGCTAGTGTTTGGGCATGTGAGCACTTTGAGAAATATCTGTTCGGACTTGCCAGCTTTAAACTGATTGTATAATGTATAATGTCAAACAACTGTATGCTTAGAATTGTATGGATTGCGATGTCGATGGCCAATTCCATTCTATTTAAAGTCTGACCTTTGCAAATTCTGCTTTTCTGTCTTTGTAAGACCGACAGTATATAGAAATGTTTTTGTAACTATGGAAAATTAAATTGTACATTCACACATACATTCATAATAAAACACTGGCTATGAAATAACTTTTACATTTTCTCCAAAAGTGCTCTGGGTCACTCTTAGCCTTAGTCTTATTAAGTTTATGTACCAGAGGAAGCACAATCTCTTGTGAAGTCATGGGTAGGCAGATGTAAACAAAACAGAGGCTGACTTGGTGCAACAGTTTGCTGTAGTAATGCTTAGCAGTGAGGAAAAAACAAAAGAAGAGACCTAAACAAGTCTGGATGATGTGAGGGGAGACATGAGGGGTATACTACGAAGCAAGCTCAACACAGCCAGGCTTTCTTTGCATGATCTGGATCGACAAAGCCTAAAACTGCAATCAGAGATAATGGGTATCACGATGGTGGTTATCAACTCACTTTGTTAATCCAGGCTTTCGTCTTCAGACTCTGTGCGCGCTCACACAAAATGATCAAGTTGTTATAATTATGAGCTGTGGAAAATATACAAAATACATTACGGCAAAAAGCAACATTGTTGCTGCAAATAAAGCAGGAGAAGAAGTATGCTTTCAGAAAATTACCGATTGACTAAATGCGGTCTTAATTCTGCTGTTTATTCTAACATGAAAACTGCACATTAAACAATAAAACTCCATACAGCAGATTTAAACATGATGAAGTCTGTCTGACACTGTCCTATGATGACAGAGACGTGGAGATCACTTAAGTTTTTGACCAAACCAACGTAAAATGAGTGTAACTGATTTAAGATTGTCTGTGATAAATGATGATGAATTTTCTAATCAGTAATCTGAGCTGCAATATCACCAAGACAAAACAGATAATAGTAAAAAGTATTCAAAGTGTCTGTAGTTGTTTCATCATTATTTTAGTATGTGGATTATATGCCATGTCAATTTAAAGTGTTAATATGATCTGGAGCAAACGGGAAAAATGACTCTGCATCACCAAACGGAGGTTACCATCATGACAGCGCGATGTATACCATTTGTGCTGCTTCGTTCGGTGATATTACGAACATACAGCTCAACAACTTTTCATTTTTATTGTCTTTCCTCAGTTTAAAAGCTATATCGCCTTGTTAGGACAATTATAAGTGAAAGAGCAGTGCTTTTTACAGACGATTTAATCTGAAACTCTGAACATAACCTACTCCTGACCAGGTTATGAGTTTAGTATAAGTTACCATGGTGATCTAGCCAGGTTAAAAGAGAGCCACTTTTGTGACACTGAAAATCCTGGCTTTAGACTCAACATAGCTCGCTAACCTATTTATCTCGCTTTGTAGTACACCCCTCACGAATGTGGCTCTCTTTTAACCTGGCTAGATCACCATGGTAACTTATGCTAAGCTCATAACCTGGTCGGGAGCAGGTTATGTTCAGAGTTTATGATTAAATCGTCTGTAAAAAGTGCCTTTCTTTAACTAACTATTGTCCTAACAAGGTTGTTTATGAGCGATATAGCTTTTAAACTGAGGTAGGAGGTTAACAACGAAAAACTGCTTAGCTGTATGTTTGTAATATCACCGAACGAATTCATCTAATGTAAAAATGTAACAGCAGCACAAACGGTATACATCGCGCTGTCATGATGGTAACCTCCGTTTGGTGATGCAGAGTCATTCTTCCCGTTTGCTCCAGATCATATTAACACTTTAAATTGACATGGTATATAATCCACACAGTAAAATAATGATGAAGCAACTACAGATACTTTGAATACTTTTTACTGTTATCTGTTTTGTCTTGGTGATATTGCAGCTATTGCAGCTCAGATCACTGATTAGAAAATTCATCATCATTTATCACAGACAATCTTAAATCAGTTGCACTCATTTTACGTTGGTTTGGTCAGAAACTTAAGTGATCTCCACGTCTCTGTCATCATAGGACAGTGTCAGACAGACTTCATCATGTTTAAATCTGCTGTATGGAGTTTTATTGTTTAATGTGCAGTTTTCATGTTAGAATAAACGGCAGCATTAAAACCACATTTAGTCCATCAGTAATTTTCTAACAGCAAACTTCTTCTCCTGCTTTATTTGCAGCAACAATGTTGCTTTTTGCCGTAATGTATTTGTATGTTTTCCACAGCTCATAATTATAACAACTTCATGATTTTGACTTAAGTGGCTCGCGATCGCTTCATTTCATGCGGAAGAAGAGTCAAATGACGCAACAAACGCCCCTTTTATGTGAGCGCGCACAGAGTCTGAAGACGAAAGCCTGGATTAACAAAGTGAGTTGATAACCACCATTGTGATACCCGTTATCTCTGATTGAGGTTTTAGGCTTTGTTGATCCAGATCATGCAAAGAAAGCCTGGCTGTGTTGAGCTTGCTTCGTAGTATACCCCCCTGGTCAGCACAGATTGTTTATTCTTAAGTCAGAACAGGAAATGAGTTTTTAACTGCCACTGTGTGAACAGTAATATGCTGCCAGCTACACAGCAAAATCTGTATACTCAGATTAACACTGTTGGAATTGATTTCAACACTTTTGAAATGTCTATATGGGTCCACACCACAGATAGTTAATTTTATTGTTTTGGAGAGTTGGTACCTTAACACTAATTTAGTGTAATAATTGACTCTTTTTGAGTTAAAATTCAACACTTTTTAACACTAACCATTGTTAGTTTTTCTAACTCTCGTATGCAGTGTTGATATAAATTCTCTCAAGGGTTACCACTAACACTGTAAGATGTTGGTTAATATAGCTTTTCTTAATTACTAAAAATGAACTTGAAAAGAACAATTTTCTGTTTTTATTAGGGAGGTCATTCACAGTCCAGCTTTGCAAGACATTCAGTACATGAAGACAGTACATAAATCACATTTACATAAATACATAATAGTAAAGACATAACTCAAATAATGGCATTAAACTTAGTCAAAATAAGCTTGTCTATTTTTCTCCCTTACATTTTAGTGTCAGCAACTATAAACATTTGAACAAACAATGTCACACACATTCATTTATCTATGAAAGTCTGCTCCTCATAGTTCATTGAAAATGGCAATTTCCTTTAAAGTAGGTCAGGTCTCTGTGAATTTATGTATCCAATCCATTTTGACCACAATGTCCTAAATTTTTCTCTTTGCATTTTTATAGAAAAGGTTAGTCTCTCCATTGTGTAGATTTCCTGAATAATTTTTAACCAGTCCTCTAATGTTGGAGCATCTGGTGGTAACCACTTCCTCGTCACAGCTTTTTTGCCTCCAATAAGTAATATTCTCATTAAATATTTGTCTGTTTTAGTTTGAAGATTCAGTGTTACAGTGCCCATATACATTGTCAAAGCATCAAATGGAATAGTGATCTGAAATTATGAATTTCCCTCCAATAGAATGTAATTTTGGGGCAATCCCAAAATAAATGATAATGGTTACCTACATCTGTTCCACATAGCCCCCAACAATTCATTCCAACACCTTGATATCTCTTCTGGGCAGGAGTAATGAAAATCTCATGATATTTTTCCATCCAAATTCCCTCCAACAGTGTGATGATGTAGTTATCCACTGTGATTTGCATATATCCCCCCACTCATCTTCAGATATGACCATTCCTCCCTCTCTTTCTCATTGATTTTTTACATGTTGGGTGGTTGTCTTTGAGGAGTCCTGAAAGCTTTTATATAGAGCTGCACAATATATCGTTTGAGCATCGTCATTGCAATGTATGTGTGCGCAATAGTCACATTGCGATGTAGGAGGCAAATGAACTAAACGTGTTCATTTAATTTCAAGGGTACCTGACACACACTGCGTGCAGCGATCCACCAATCACAATGGTTCTTAATCAGTTTGCCAAAGCAGACCACGCCCCCGTATATGGAGTGAGTCACAAGATCAGTGCAGGTTAATTGTCCACAAGATGGCAGCAGTGCAGCATAACATAAAGTGCTATTCAAGTCATCTGGTAAAAATTCCTGTATTTTTTCATATCGCAATATATATCGCAGGGTTAAAAAAAAAATTGCAAAGTCAGTTTTTTCCAATATCGTGCAGCCCTACTTTTATATAATCTGGATATTATTTTGCATCCATTTCCTGATTTGTAAATTGACACAAAAATATTCAATATACCATTGTCTACTTTCTCCAAGCCCTCAGCTATAATTCCATTCACTCTGTCTCACTTGTAGATATCTGAAAAAATCCTGATCCTCCAATCCATAATCTTTTTTAAGTGTCTCAAAGCTTTTCAGTGTTTTGTTATGGATACATCAGCAATATGATGTTAGCCCTTTACTCATCCATATTTTAAATCTGGTATCTGTCTCGTTTGGGATGAAGTCAGTATCATATGCGCACCATCTTAATTTCTCCACACCCTTCAGGTTATATTTTTTAACTACCCTCTGCCAGGTGTTAAGAGCCACTTGTATCCAAGGATTGTTTTTATCTGTAAAGGTGTCCATCAATCTACTGTCGGCAATCATAGCTTGTGTTGATGATCCAATAGATTTCCCAACTTCTATTTCCTTCCACCTTGCTCTGAACTGTGAATTACAAAGACACACCAAGGGCCTTAATTGAGCTGCATAATAGTAGTCATTTAAGTTTGGTAACGCTAGACCTCCATTCTCTTTAGATAATTGCATTACTTTGTATTTTACTCTTGGTTTCTTACCCATCCAGATGTACCAGGAAATTAATTTGTCCCATTCAATGAATTGCTGTTTAGATATATTTATTGGCAGGGATTGGAAAAGGTATAACAGGCGAGGCAAAATAACCATCTTGACTGACTCAATCCTGGAGGATAAACTGAGGAATGGTAGGTGATTCCACCTAAAAATATCACATTTAATTTTAGACTTTATAGGGATGTAATTGGCTTCAAATAATTTTGTGATATCCTGAGTAAGATTAACCCCTAAATACTTCATTGACTTCTTATCCCACGTCAAATCATACTTTTCTAGGAGGTGATTTGGTGGATCATAGTTGAGATTCAAAATTTGGGTTTTTTGGATATTTAGTTTATATCCTGACAACTGACCAAATCTCTTCAAAGATGACATCAAAGTTGGTAGTGATACTAGAGGCCGGGTTAAAAAGATCAATACGTCATCTGCAAATAACGATAATTTATGTTCCCCTCCCGCTATATGCATACCCCTGATTTCTTCATTTTGTCTAATATACTGGCTGAGAGGCTCTAATAAAGAGAGCAAAGAGGAGAGGGGAACAGGGGCAGCCCTGCCTGCAGGAACGTTCCAGTGTAAATGATTTTGAGATGCTGCCATTGATTTTAACTCTTGCTGTGGGATTATTGTATATTGCTTGGAGAGTTCAAATAAAGGTTTTGTGGAAGCCAAACTTCTCCAAAACTTTATACAGGAAGGTCCATCTGACTGAATCGAATGCCTTCTCTGTGTCTAATCCTATAAGCATTGCTTCCATCTTATTTTGATGAATATGCCACATACTGTGCAGTGTTCTCCTTAGGCTATCATTAGTTTGTCTCTGATGGATAAATCCTGTCTGGTCCAGGTGGATAAGGGATAAAGGGATAAAGGATTTTTTCTCTTCTTCTAGCTAATATTGAGATGTAAATTTTATAGTCCACGTTTAATACTGAAATGGGTTGATATTGTTTACAATCTATCTTTACCATCTTTTGGTATTGTTGAGATTACGGCTTCCCTCGATGAAGGGGGGATCTCTCCCTTTTTGAGTGCCCAATTGCAAGTCTGTCGCAAGCTTGGAGTTATCTGTTCGCTAAAAGTTTTATACCATTCAGTCGTAAAGCCATCCGAGCCTGGGCTTTTATGCGGTTTAAGTCTTGTTATTGCTGCCTTAACTTCTTTATCAGTAATTTCAGTAACCGGTGCTTTATTTTGTTCCTGTGTAACTAGAGGTAGATTCAGAAGTTTAAGGAAAATATTTATTTAATTTTTCCATCTAGTCTTGGTTGTGAATATAATTCTTTATAGTACTCCTCAAACCTACTTTGAATCTCCTCCATTTTATACTGTATTTTCTTTGTTTTAGGACATTTGTTTATAGACATTATTTATTAATAGTATTGTCTGCCTGCTGTTTCCTTAATTTGTATGCCAGTAGTTTCATAGCTTTACTTCCTGCCTCATAATAAGCCTGTTTTAGAAATATCCTTTTTTTTTTTTTTTATTTCATCAGAATATATCTCATCTATCTCATTTTGCAGTTTCTTAATTGCTACTGCCTTATCTGATTCTGCTCTACTCTTATGGTTTTTTTGTAATTCCTTAAGTTTACTGTACAAATTGTTGAGCCTCTCTTGTTTGAGTTTCTTTAGTGATGAGGAACGGGAAATTATTTTCCCCCTTAAAACTGCTTTATATGTATCCCACACAATAGGTGGGGACACCTCTCCATTACTGTTTTCTTTGAAATAGGTTTCTATTTCCTTTTCCATTTCTTCTTTTACCTGGGGGTTATTTAATATGTTTGAATTTAATTTCCACAGTGTGGATTTTGGATTATTACTGATGTTAATTATAGAGATGCACCAATTGCAATTTTCTTAGCCGATTCCGATCTCCGGTTTTTATAAGGGTCTGACCTGCCGATTCCGATTTTGACCGATTCCGATTTTCAGTCTTTCTAAGAAGTGGAATTGACAGCATTCACAAACATTTTTGCAACTTTTCTTGTAAAAATTAAATTAGATGTTCATAATATGACACTGACTATTAAATATTCATTAACCCTCATATTGTCTTCCCATTTACTACACACCTTTTATCCTCCTGGGTCAAAATTGACCCGGTCTGGTTTGACTGCTTATAAAGCATGTAGTATAAAATGATCATCAAATTCTGTGTTGCATCTTTTTAGTTAACTTGTTTCCAACACATCAACATATATTTTACACTTTTGTTTTGTAATTTATGGTATAATGGATGTAATTTATATAAAATTATGCTCAATTTTTGAGTAAAAAAAAGCAGAAATATTGAACTATTTTGAATATAGTTATGATCTCAGGTACATAAGTTGATGTATTATCACAGACTGGTACATGTCAAAGTTTAGTCAGGATACTGTTTTGAAACAATGTAAAAAAAAATGTAATGGCAGCAAATAGTCACACCTGTTGTCTTCCCAGTTCAAAATTGACCCGGTGTGGTTTGACTGTTTATAAAGCATAAAGTATAAAATAATCAAACAATTCTGTGTTCCATATTTTTAGCCAACTTCAGTCTAACTCATTACCACAAATTTTAGACTTATTTGTTTTACACTTATTCTTTTTATTATTGTTTACTATAGTTTTAATTTATGGCCAATATACTTCATTTACCTGAAATTATACCATGTTTTCAAGAAAAAAAAAAAAAGTTATTTTGGATAATTACTCACTGGTATATGTCAAACATTAGCCAGGATATTCCCAGGTCAAAACCGACTGATACAAATAACAAACAAATGTGATTTACAAAGTATAACATTTATTTCCAAAACTATTTTGAAATTCATATAAACACAGAACAGTGTGTGTGTGTCAGTTGTGTGTGTCAGTCAGTGTGTGTGTGTGTGTGTGTGTTTGTGTGTGTGTGCGTGTGTGGGGGTGTGTGTGTGTGTCAGTCAGAGTTCATTTGTGTGTGTTTGTGTGTGTGGGGGGGGGGGGTTGTCAGAGTTCATTTGTGTGTGTGTGTGTGTGTGTGTGTGTGTGTGTGTGTGTATGTGTGTGTGTGTGTTTATTGTACTGGAAACCAAAATAGTATGACCCATTATACCACTAATTGTGGCCGGGTCAAATTTGAGCCGGGAAGACCACAGATGCTATAAATTTTAATAAAACACACAATGAATATAGTCATAATTAATTTTACTTGCAAAGAGCATAGTATGGAACCATCCATGTCATTGTCAAGCAATTATAAGGAAGAATGCCATAGTTGTGAAACCAGGAACTTGAAAACGGGTCAAAAATGACCCGAAGACAACAGGAGGGTTAAATGCTATTTACATTTTCTCCAAAGTCCTCCAGGTTACAGCCAGGCCTTATTATAGTTTAACATTAAGATTATGAATCAGCTGAATGGGATGACTCACAAACCGGAGACGGATGTGATGCAACAGTTTGCTGCCGTAAAACTTTGCCGTGAGAAAAACAGAAGCAGAAGTTAAAGGAGTCTGGATGAGAAAATGTTTGAGGAGACAAATCAACACAGGTTGTTTATTCTTCAGCCAGAACAGGAGGTGAGATTTTAACTGTCCCTCTGTGAACAGCAGTCTGCTGCTGGCTAACATTAGCCCGAAGAGCTACATAGTTTACGGCTGTTTTGCGACATTGTCAGCTGCTCTGTCTCATTGTAGACTGTCTGTCTTCTCTCTATCTTGTTCTTGGAATCTGTTGCTGACACCAGCTTCAAGCAGACATGTATCAGAGTGTGTAGCTGTTATCAGCGCTGCATTGACATCATGGTCAGTTTGTCTGCTGCGCGCATGATGTGACCATCGTGCAGAACACGTGTGTGACAATGACGGGCACAGAATCGGATATGTTACGCTGACCAGCCGGTCACCGGTCAGGGCCGGTCACACGGTCGGTCGGTTCATCTCTAGTTAATTATAAATCTATCGGTGAATGATCTGACATATCAATAGTTCCAATATCATATGATTGTATTTTTGGCCCAAACCTACTGCTACATAGCCTTTCTCTACAATGTTGAACACAAATTAAAGCATTGCCATTACTTCTTAAGCGAATATTAAGAAATGGTAAAATAAAGCAGTGACCTAAAAGTATAAACAGCATCACAGGAGAGAAACTAAACGTTAATCCACAGTCATTCATTTAGAGGTTAGAAAGTACTGAGAGCCTAAGGTGATAGTTTACCCACAAATTAAATTTCTCTTGATATCTACTCATCCCTGTGCTGATGTGAGGATGGGTGAAGATCTCCAGTTCACAAAACACTCCTGGAGCTTCAGTGGAAAACAGTGTTGCAGCCAATTGTTGTGAATGGTGACCAGTTTTAAAATGTAAAAAAAGATCAGAAAAAACACCACAAAATGTCTCCATACTCTTTGTGTGGTGTAACCCAAGTGTCCGTAAGCTGCGACCTTAAAATTTGACCCAAAAGGACGCCATATTTTTAGACAACTGTAACCTCTCAGACCGGAGTTGCTTGCACACGCCTGAAGTGGGACCACAAGCTCTTGCCCAAGCGGCGCAACACGAGATATACAAGGTCTTGCGATAATTTCACACCTGTGTTTACATACTACCTGGAAGCAACTCAGACAGAGCGAGATCTTCTCAGAAATAGTTACTTGTTATGTGTACAGTTGACTTTGCAAACTTTCAACCAAGAAGAAAATGTTCGAGGACTGATATAGAAGAGGAACATCATTTCTTTGCTGCAGCTACACCACTTGGGCGAGAGCTTGTGTACCTGCTTCAGGCGTGTGCACACAGATCCGGTCTGAGAGGCTACAGATGACATTTAGTCTAAAGACATGGTGTAAATGGCATGAGTGAAATTTCATTTTTGGGTGAACTATCACTTTAACACACACACTTCTTCAGGCCACTGTCTCTGCTCTCCTGCACAGACAGGAGCTCAGTCTGACAACACACGCTAGCTTGAGGGCAAAGATGGGGGGTCAGAGATGCTGAGGTCGAGATATATTCCAAGCACAGTGTCTTGGACAAGGGTGATGCAGTGTGGCATGGTGTGTTTTAGCCTTTAGTGATAATGGCCATAGAATGGTCAGAAAATTTCATAGAATGTAGTCTCCATCTAGACATGGTGTAATTACAAGTGAGTATTAAAGGACAACTTTGGAAATTTTAAACCTTGGCCTTGATGGAGACAGCTCGTTTTGAAATTGGTCCAGTATTGAGGGAGGCAGATGCAGCTGGCAGCTGCAAAATAAGTACAACAGTATACATTGCATTGAAAGTGCTTTTTTTCACCACAGACCCGCTCAGATCGCCAGTTTTATCTCTGTCAACAGCATGCGAAGCATCTGTCTTACTCTTCACTTGCTCTGGGCTGTGTGTGACAAAATCTCACGGGATCTTTGCTTGTTACTGGAAAAAAACAGAGGAGCCATGACTTGTAAAAGTCAGTTGGTTGTCCCATAGTACAGGTGAGAGTTTACTAGGCCGATTGAAGTGTCATGGCTAAATATTTACCTGATTTGGAGAATGTAGATGAGACCTTTGATTTCAGTGGCTGAGAGAGTATTTATTTGAGCCTGAGTATACGGATGAGGAGTTTGAGTTCCTACAAACAAAGAGCGGATGAGGATAGAGAGAGAGGGGCAACGGGCAGATGAGGGTGAAGCAGCTGCTGCATGTCTGTGAATCTGTGAAGACTGGTTGTGCTCCTGTGAATGCTGTGACTCTATGCCCACAGAGGAAGAATATCTGTGTTGTAACGAGTGGGACCTGTTGCCCAGTATTTATGGTCTTGATGTGTCCAGGGATGATACAGAAATTACCCAACGCTGTGTAACCACTGTGGTGGGAAAATTATTCACCAAACTGGTCACTGTTGTTCCTCTTAGTTATTTCTCATGTTCTGTCAGGCACTAAGTGGTTACTCGTCCTTGAACACACAGTTGTTCTCTCTTTGGAAGAACAACTTCTGATAACACAATCACATCCCGACTCTCCCGATAAGCACTTCAGGTCCATCCTGACCCAACCTCCTTCATCTCCTAACCCTGTAAAACAGATTTACATTCTTGACTCATTATCAGTTCCTTTTTCACTTTGTGTGTGACTGTGTACTGATCCTTTGCAAAGCTCGATTAAAACACCAGAAAGACAATCTTGGTCATTGGGGTCTGTCTTAATTTTCAGATTTTCCACCACACCACCTTACAGGATTTCCACCCTCTGACCAGCAGGGCAGTGCTGGATACCTTCTTTCATGTGCCCAAAATAAATTGGAGGCAACCAAAACCACAGGGACCAAATGGTCAACTATCCATTGAGTAAGTATAAATAATATGTCTTCATGCATGTAATATCTGTACCTAGAATTATTTGACAGATGCGCCTTTTCTGTTGCATGCATTAGTTTGCCCTCAGACATTTCTAAATCATCTTAACCCTTTCCTTCCGTCCAGCCAGTACAGACTTGCAGCCTATCATGTGGTGCTGGAGTGGGCTGTCAGAGGAGAATGTCTTGTTTATGGTAACAGAAGAGTGCTGCCAAGCTGGATCATCACTGCTATCAGAAGCAAGTACCCATTACCCACTGGCACTTACAGCAGGTTCAAGGAGGCACATGTTCAGAACACATCTACCGATGAATGACTTTTCAATAATTGTACTCTTGACTGCACTGCTGAGCAGTCTACAAAGTGTTCCAGTCTTTAGAGACACTAGCAGAGCCTGCATAAATCTTGCACACTGTAAGTATTTACAGTACAAAATCATCCACTCCATATATACAGGGGTGGATAGTAAGAAAGTACATTTACTTGAGTACTGTACTTTACTTGAGTATTTGTTTTTCTGGAAACAAATTTTGTACTATTGTACCACATTTCTAAAAAGGTTGTCATTACTTTGAAGTCAGCTGTTGTTGTTCCTCACAGAAGGAAACCAAGTACAGTACCCACTCTTAACTGGGATTGATGCAAAAGCAGAAATGCGTCATCCAGGCACTCTGTAACAAGCCCAAGCAAGCACTCCCTCTTTCATTCCAACAAAACTCAGTAATGATGATGGCAGGAGAAAGACAAAATTAAATCTCAAGATGTTGTTATAATTAGAAAAAGAGAAATAATTTCAGGTAGGCTTTTAATCTTGGATTGTTTTTATTTGGGTGAAAAATACCACACAATTATACTGCCCCTGAAGCCAGAAAGAAATCTCAGTTATATAACAGACTTGGAGAACTTCCTTGGCTTCAATCTGATTTTATGCTGTGATTTTAATAGTTACATCAGAAAAAATGACAATAGCTGTCCTTTTTGTTTTTGATTGCATTTCTATGCTGAAGTTTTTATAGGCTTTGTGTTTCATCATGGTCCTACAAGTAAGTCAGAGCACCATTGTGGTGGTTTCAGAGAGTTTCGAGGTTCAGTTTTGTCAACACGGGCCAGTACAAAGCTGGATTAGCCGGTAGCCGGGCTCGGCAGCGCTCGCCAGCCCTTTGAAAGTCCTCGGGAGTGCGACCAATCACAATGGAGTGGGCTCGGCGGGAGGCGTACATGGAGCAGGGCCGGGGGGGTGGAGTAAATTACACAGACCATTTTCGCGGGGCGCAGAAAATACAAAGAAGAGATGCAGTGAGAGGCACAGCGTCCCAAAGATCTACAAAGCTTTCTGTGCGGGCGATCGTGTGTAGCTGCAAAAATCAAATACAAACGCCCAAAAATGAGTAAAATAGGTCCCCTTTAAGGTATGCTCTGTGACAAAATTTCAAATGTATATATACTGATGGTTTGGGTTTTAGGAGGCATCAGCAACGTTTTTCCAAATTACAACCCATTTCAGTTTTTGTTCCACTTCAGCTATGTCTCTCTCCCAAGCCAAGTTTAATTTGTCATATATATAAGCCACTATTCATCTGGAGCACACTGTATCAAACTTAAAATAGGATGTTCTTGTAAGGCTGATTCCCACTGAACTTTATTGGCTTTACAAACTGACAAAGGATTGTGCTTGCCCCATTAATATCTTGTTGTACTACCTTTATCTTCCCAGGCTTTGTTAGTAAAAGGTTTCCCCCTAGACAAAAGGTGACCATTATTCCATAGTGGGGATGATTTACACCAAACACTTTTAACTTTGAGGAATTTTTCTGCTGCTTTAAACACTTGTAGCATATGAGTTAAAATCGGATGTATTCTCTTCTTGGGCTGGCAGTAGTGATCTTGGGAAAAGTGTGCACTGCAGACCCGATGGTCTGCAAGATGCAGTGTCTGGACAGGAATGTTAGCATCAATTTGTAGCACAATTAGCCACAACTTCAGCATCTTTTTTTTTTTGTTTTTAATCGATATAGTGAAACTCTCAACTGCACTCAGGGACAACCAACTCCACTCTGACCGGCTCTCAGTCATGGTTCCTTTGTTTTCTTCTGGCAACACACTAAGATCCCATGAGATTTTGTCACACACAGCCTGGAGCAAGTGAAGGTTAAGAGATGTGCTTTGCATACTGTTAACAGAGTTTACACTGGTGATCTGAGCTGGTCTGTGGCGGAAAAAAGCACTTTCAATGCATGAACTTTTATGGGAGGCATTTGCCCCCATATATATTGTTGTAACTTGTTTAGCGACTGCTGGCTGCATCTGCTTCCCTCAATACTGGTCCAATTTCAAAATGAGTTGTCCCCATCAATCATACACACACATACACATGGGGAAATTGGACCCAGGTTGAAAAATACTGAAGTTATCCTTTAAGAACTGAATACTTTGTAAGCCTAATTGTACTTCCTGTGTCCGTGAATGCCATTTTGTGAGCCTGGCAGATGTGGGCATCCAGCGGAAATGAAATCAACTGTATCACCATGTAAGACTGTGAAAACACTGTAATTGTGTGATCACTCTGCTGATGGAAAGTTGTAACAGACCAAAGTCTCCCTGTTATGATCACTTTCATTTCTGGCATCATAGTGTTATTGTTATTGTTGTTATGGAAAATTTATCAGCCTTGTCTAGTTTTATTTTATCTTGTAAAGTACTTGGTAACATTAAAAAAGTGGTACATAAAAAAAAGTTTATCATGATTATTGTTACATGAGCACATCTCTCATGAGATTGACCACAAATGTTATCCCCGCACAGTCCAATCCATAGCATTTTACTAACTCACTGTCACTCATCAGTTCTTTGTCATGTTCTCCTCTGCTTAAGAAACACTTAAGCCTCCTCCCTACTCTGACTGGAATCAAACCAGGGCCGCTGCAGTAAGGATGCAGTTTTTGCATATGGAACATGCGTAATTACAGTTGAGCTAATGAGGAATCCGAACATAGATTGACTTGAGATTCTTTTCAAATCTATACTAGAAAAGCAAAATTTAAAATATATCTCCTAACAGTGAGATAAGCTGGTATAAAGCACTTCATTTTCCACTCAGGGGTTAGAAGCTAGTTTCCACATTACAACATTAAAAATCATGTCTTATGTATTGAATAACATTACAGCTTGATTTTTTTGGCTTTAACAACAGGGCAGACTGAAGAATGTGATAGGAAAGGTGGTAGAGAGAGAACAGATAACATGCAGCACATGTCCAAGGGCTGGAATGAAACCCTCGGCAGCAAGGAGTCCACCTTTGCAAATAAGGCATGTGTTCTACCAGCTGAGCGACCTGATCTTGATCTTGAAGAGGGGTCTATGTATCATCCCTCCCAAACTGTATTTAACTTTGATAATTAGGATAAACAAATATACAATAAATCATTATATATCGATATATCAAACAAACAAACAAAAAATAATAATGAAAAATCCACTTGCTTTTTTGGTCCATGTCCTCAAATCAGCAATTGGAATAGAAGTTAAACCAAAACCAGAAATGACTTTGTCACTTTAATTGTGTTATCTCTACTTTCTGATATGTTCAGGCATTGCTTATTCTGTCTCATTTCATTATAGCTAAAGGCACTGCTAAGATTAAACATATATTATTTGTTGAATTATGAATAAAACGATAGGCTAGATATTTATTTACATATTTTTTTTTAATTAATGAGTCTAAAAACTTTTCACCAATCCACTTGTACCACAGACCCCTGTTTGAGAACCACTGCCCCAGAATATCTATACGAATAAAAAAAAAATCCATTCCTCTAAAACTTTGTAGGTGGCAGGAAATGGTAGCTGTATCTGTCTGACCCTTGAATAAAGAATTTTTATTTTTTTCCTTTACATGGTTGGCATTTTATACATTTCTGCCCAGCCTTTCTTTTATACAGCATAAGGTGTGTGATGTATGTAATTCCTTGAGCTCATTAAACATATACTCCCTCTTGTGGCCTAAAGGGACAACAATTTCTGTCTAAAGATGTGCTGTGCCTCAGGTTATTTATGTATTTACTGGGTAAAAATTACAGATTTATTTTTTAACTTATTTTTAATGTATTCTAGTTAACTCAGCTACACTGTAAGAAAACAATCTGTAGAGTAATTAATGATGTCCTGGCAAAAAATTATCAGTACATATTCTGTTAGGTTTGTGGACATTTCTTTCAACCCTAAAATGGAAAATTCTGTAGATTTACAGTATATCCCCTGGGCCGTTCATGGACACTTCTGTTAATCCTTAAATAGACATTTCTGTAAAATTAAAGCACATCTAGTGCATTATTTGCTGAAAATTTCTTCACCGCTTTAAAGTTCTAATCAAATATCAAATCTGTACAGTTTTTATGGGCAGTTTCTTTGAAAGTGAAACGTAAATGGTGACTTACAACCACTTACATTATCTGGTTAATACACCTGTATTTTCTTCCACGGTTTAGACCAACATCATGTTCTAATAATCTAATATGGAAGACACCAGATTCGACCACCACAACAGAGTTCAAGGTCACTTGCTAGACTCTTCCATTCTGGCTGCCGGCTGGTGGAACGAGCTACCAAACTCAGTCTCTCAGTCAGACTTGAACTTTGCTTCATGGGACTTATTCGTGTTGTTCTCTCATGACTAGATCCTTGCTTGTGTGTTGTATCAGCTCTCAGATGTACATCACTTTAGATAAAAATGTCTGCTAAATTAAATTGTAAATTGTAAGTTGTGATGAAATAAATCTTTACACAGCGAATACAGCATCATGGTCCAATAAATCCACCACAATATAAAAATATTTTATGTCTCCATCTGCTAGTGGGCCATCACAACGAGATGAGGAAAGATAATATATTAGTTCAGTCCAAGAGAATCTTGATATTGCCAACAAACTGCCAACTATTTTGATAATCTGTTAATTGCTTTGATTTTTAAGAAAAAAAAAAAGTCAAAATTCTCTGATGCACTTTCTCAAATGTGAGAGTTGTTGTTGTGGTTTCTTTAACCCTTTATTACAGTTTACTAAATATCTTTGGGTTGTGGACAAAATAAAACATATGAGAACATAATTGTGCACTTCGGGAGACACTAAACAAAAACCTTTTTTTTTCACCATTTTGTGGCATTTCATAGACAAAACAACTACTTGATTAATTGAGAAGATATAATCAGCATTAATCAACAATGGAAATGACCTTTAGTTGCAACCCTAGTTTTAAACTTTGAAACAAGTGGAACTGTCAAAATGGAAAGAAAAACAACAGTGCAAGCATGAGACTATTTACACCATCACTACAGAACATTTCGGTGTTAGTGCCATTTTCTTGAACAGGACATGTAATGTTCTTTGAGTTGGGTTATCTTATTCATTCAAGTGCTAAGTAATGGTTGTGGGACAAACTTAAATTGGCATGTTTCTGCAGCAATCCTTTCTTGTATCTTGCATTCATACATGACAACAATATTTCATGTAAAACTACAAAGAAAATGGTATAATCAGAGGTTGAGGGAAGAAGAAGAAGAAGAGGCAGAGGCTCTATGCATGCTTGTGTGTGCGCTCCTGATACCTCTCTCGGTGTGAGCAAGGTACTGAGTACAGCCTTCTAACAGTCATGGAGGAATGTATTGCTTTTTCATCCCCTTATCACAGCTCTGTTGCATGTTTGGAAAAGGTAGTATTCAACCAAAGCCTTTCATTCATGTTTAAAACCTAGTTGACAACAACATTTAAAGTTGTTTTGTCACTGTGTGAGATGTACTGCTTGAAATGTTTAGCTGTTTTTTTCTCCATGACAGTCAACCCTGGAAATGTTAATTTGAATACAAAATCTCTTGTTCTACTTTTTGTTGACGCTGACTGGCTACTGTACAGAATTTCCAGTTTTGTCAAGCTAAATGCCATGATGTATCACACTGAACTGTTTAGACATAGATTTCAACATTAGTAGGTTAGTTAAAGCCACATAATATTGTGTGTGTGTGTGTGTGTGTGTGTATACGCACATATGTATATATATATGTGTATATATATATATATATATATATATATATATATATATATATATATATATATATATATATATATATATATATATATATACACATATATATGTATATATATATATATGTATATATATATACACATATATAGTACTAGTTGGGATTAGTTAGTTGGGTATTAGTTGGGATCATTAGTTCAAATTTCTTATGTTTGTTGCCCAATAATAGTACAGGAAGTTTGGTAACACCATTCCGCCCAGAGCTTTGGGCCTCTGTAAAATTTGTCGACGTAACCTTGGAGACTTCTTATTCCAAACAAAACCGAGAATAAGACTGTCCACTTTATGGAAAAATGAAAGAGGAAGAAATATCGGAATACATTGGAATAACTATAAAAAGTGCGGGAAAACATTTTAACAGTTTAATTGCATTGATTCTGGCAGCTACAGAAAGAATTAGTAGGGAGCACCACTCAAAATCCTGTTTAATTTGTGTGAGCAGCAAGAACTTATGTATATGGAACATTCTATATACCGTCTATTTGTCTCAGCCAGGAAAATATAACTCATAGCACATAAATTAAGCACATATGAAGACAAAGAGTTGTTGTCCGTTTATGACACGTTTATGAAATATACCCTTAAGTGTGCCCTTTCTCTATTTTAAACCAAAATTGAAAACAGGTCATTTTTACATCTAAAATACTTGAAAGATTACATTCTAATTAAAGAATCGATGAATCTGAAATAATTTATATGAAAATTCTTACTACTAGTCCAACACACATAAACCAGTATAAACCAGCATAAGCGAGAATTTTGTTTGGATATGATGTAAATATCTTTAATACATGTGTTTGTAATCTCCAAACATTAACTCTGTGTTTACCTTCATAGTTCAAAAAATTATATTTTGTCTCTTATAATGTGTCCTGAAAACTGAAGAAACTCAGCCCTTTGCCTTTATATTTATCAAAGTTCATAGATTGCTTAGGATGATTGGTTAGGATATAATCTATAAAATTATTTTGGATTTAAAGATGAGCAATTTCACATTTTAGTTTATTATTTATAGGATATATTCCCTACTATGGTATGAAGGGGCAACACTCATGTCTTCATATATGTTATGCCTGAGTTTGATTCTCCTGGCTCTTATTTTAATAGAGCTTATTTAACTTCTGGGTCAACTGTCTGCCTTTCTGCTGTTTTCAAGTCAACAAGTAAGAAATAAAATTACACCAAAACTGATCCCTTTTTTTTAGTATCATTATTTAGATTTTTATTCTTGTTTTTATGTCTGCTGGCAAAAAAAAAAAAAAAGAAAATTAGCTCTCTTTACCCATTTTTGTTTTCTGGTTCAAAGCACTAACTTGAGGGTATACTCCCTCTTGTGGCAAAAACAGGCAATAACTCAGGGTTTCATCTGTACAATGTGTGAGTATACCTATGAATTGCTGGCTAAAAATTACACATTTATTTTTCAGAGAGGAAACTAGTGCCCAGTGACTGTTTAGCTATCTTGGTTACATCTGAACATAAAACAATAAGTCCCTGAGTAAATGGGACAACACAACCTTCAAATACTATTTCTGTATTTGCTTTTAACTAATATCTTGCCTTTAACTTATAATATTTGTGCCTTTAGTGATGCTTTCCCTCATTGCCTAACTGACACAAGCCATGTATATATTATATATATTGATATGTTATTTATTTAATGTAATTTCATTGTAGTTGAAGGCAAACACAGAATTAATGTTTGAAGGTTGCAATGTCCTGTTTGCTATAACATACATGTATTGTTTTCCATTGTGATATGACTGACAGGAAGACTTGACACAGAAGTTAAAGTAACTTCATGAAAATAGAATATATATATAAATATAATAAATATCCATTGGATATTGGTTAAAGGCAAATACAGGTAGTTCCCCCAAAAATGAAAATTCACTGAGTGAAGATCTCCAGTTCACAAAACACTCCCGGGGTTTCTGTGGAAAACAGTGTTGCAGCCAAATCCAGTACAATTGAAGTGAACAGTGATCAATTTTAAAATGTTAAAAGAATACATACAAAAAACCCCACAAAATGTCTCATACTGCTCATGTGGTGTAATCCAAGTGTCCGTAAGTCACGACATTAAAATTTGACCCAAAAAGACGCCATTTACACCATGTTTTTAGCCTAAATGTTAACTGTAGCCTCTCAGACTGTAGCTGCTTGCACAGAGATAACTGAACAGTCATTGGACACCAGATTCCTCCTTGAAAAATAAATATGTATTTTTTAATCAGTAATTCATAGGTATACTCACACAATGTACAGATGAAACCCCAAATTGTTGCCTATTTCTGCCACAAGAGGGAGTATACCCTCAAGTTAGTGCTTTTAAGCCAACAAAGAAAAATTGGTAAAGGGAGCTAATTTTCTATTTTTACTGGCAGAAATAAAAACAAGAGAGAAATCCAAATAATTATTGTAAATTATACTGGTGTTATCCTATTTCTTACTTGTTGACTTGAAAAATGTTGAAAGGCAGACACCTGACCTGGAAGTTAAATTAGTTCTATCAAAATAAGAGCCAGGAGAATCAAGCTTATGAAGAGAAGAATGTTGCTCCTCAATACTACAGGAGGGAATATATGCTTCAAAGTGTGCCCTTTTTGGGTTTTAGCTTTAAACCTATGGAGCTATATTGGGGCCAAATGTTTTGAACTTGAAAAATAAAATTTGAAACTGTTTTGATCTTGAATTTTGAAAAATACATCAGTGTATTCAAAATAAAAATAAGTGTTCAAAAAGTGTTTTCAGGTTAAATATAATTTTGATTCACTCTGGTAATTATTTTGAATAAATTATTTTCATTTTTCACTTTCACATATTTAGATATTTGAGATCCTATTTCTTTCAGTTACAAATTTTATCTTTTCAGATTCAAATCTTATTTTTTATAGTTTCAAATCTTTTTTTCACTTTTGGATCTTTCTGTTTCAGTTTCAGATCTTTTCTTTTCAGTTTCAGAATTTGGTATGTACTCCTTACAGCAGTGGTTCCCAACCTTGGGTCAGGACCTCAAAATGGGTTTGACAGATACTTAAATAAATAATTGCTAAATTAAAATTAAGGAGGAACTGATGCTCTGTGTTACCTGTTGTCACAGTGACATGACGTCTCTGTGGGTCAGACTTGTGGCTCTGTGCTTTTTCACTCACAAAAACAAGCCCTCCCTCTTCCCTCTCCTGTGGCTCCTCTTCATTTGCTCATAACAGACGGTGCTGAAAACAGTGACAGAATTGACATTGTACCGCGTTGCATCACCAAACTTTCATAAGACTCAAGTGTAGAATAAGTTTGGGTTTTATAAGAAAGATGAGAAATGCTGCTGCAAATCATTTATGCAAAACGTGAAAGTAACCGTATATTAAAAAATAAAGCCAGTAGGACATAGTATTCATTGGATTTTAGTCAAAAGCAAATACAGAATTAATGTTTTAAGGTTGTAATATCCCGTTAACTCAAAAACGTATTGCTTTACTCCCTGAAAAATCAATTATTAATTTTCTACCAGTAATTCATAGGTATACTCAGACATTGCACACATTGTTGTGACAAAAAGACTCAGAAAAATAGGCCAGTAAGGTCTGGGCTTAGAGCCACAACACCCTAAAAACCTCAGCAAAAAAACACTGTTATCACTTGTATGTTTTCAAAGTTCAAACCATCAAAAATAAGAATCAGGCAAAGTCTGGAAAAATCACTGGAAGAGCAACAAAGTCTGCCACACAAAGTTTATTGATCTCTCCAGGTAGAAAAATCAACAAGTTTGAGTCAAACCCAGGTTTAGACTGAAGAAAGGGGTGCAAAACACCCTGTTATATACTATTTATTTTACTATCTCCCACTTTGAACATTTTGGCTTACAATCAAACATATTTGTGTTTTAAATTTTACCTTATGGAATCATAATGTCATTCATTTTCTAGCAAATTGCTGCTTCCCTTAGGTTTGCACGTATTAATCTTATATTTTTTTAAAATAATTAAATGACAAAACAGATCAATGCTTCACATTAAAAGAACAGCTGATCTGACAATTAATCTGTGTGGTGAGCACCAGGTGCTGGAAAGTACCTACAAGTTCCTTGGGTGACAGTGATTAACGTTGTGGTTTGATCTTTTCATTAACATTACCCTGTGAAAACTACTTCAGAGTTTTATATGCTAGAAAGGACTTTGTGCTGGGTGGGCATCATGTTGAGAATTATACCACTACAACATGAAACCCTGAGTTGTTGCCAATCCATGCCACAAGAGGGAGTATGCCTTTAAGTGAGTGCTTATTTATTTATTTATTTATTTTGTTTAAACCAAAAAAGAAAAATGGGTAAAGAGAGCAGTTTTTATTTTTTGCTGGCAGAAATAAAAACAAGACAGGTTTGTAAGTTTACATTCATGAATATGGAATTTACACAGTAGTAATATTAGATTAATAAAAAAAAGCATCTTTTTCTCTATACTTAACACTTCCTAATATAACGTTCCTCTCCTCAAGAGCAAAACCTCATCTTGTCTACTTTATAGTCATACCAGAAAGATGTGTTTTGGACAAGACCAGAAAAGATGGCATAGAGTACCATCACCTGATTTAGACTTATCACAAGTAGAAGAGACAGAATGAATGACTTTAAACTGAATGAGTTGAAGTCTAACATTGATAGAACATGCTTTAATCCTGCCCAGCCCTTTTGCCCATAACTTGTTTGAAATGTCTACACCAGTGTCCTTAATCCATGCCTCTTTAATGTGGAGAGAGGATGTTGCCGATGAGAAAAGACCTACAAATTGTGAAATTAAATGTTTGGAGGTAGGGGTTTTTGTTGTAAGCTCATAAAAAATGTGTTATTTGGGGATCGTATCAAAGTGAGGGAGTGACTGTCTGACAAAATTTCTAATTTGCAAATAGCGAAAGAAGTGACCAGGAGGCAGATTAAATTTCACCTGAAGTTACGCAAAAGAAGCAAGATGGTTGTTAATATAGAGATCCTTAATAGTGGACAGTCCCTTATCTGACCAGTGTGAAAAAATAACATCCATCTGGCCTGGCTTAAAAGGGGTTCTGACATATAGGAGCATAGATGGACAAATCTGGGAGGCTCAGCACACCTTTGATTTGTTTTAGGATCTTAATTGAGTTACGCAAAATAAAGTCATCCTTTAGACATTTGATAGGTGGATTTGGCTTCGAAAATAAAAAAGGCCATTAAAGAGGCTCCAGTGAGTAAGACTGCATTACAAGACTCAATCTCAGGCCATCTGAGACAGGCACTGCTCTCCTGTCTAGCAGCAGAATGATGAGAAAACCCATGATCTGGCATTGCAGGCCCAGTAATAATGTTGGAAGACAAGAAGGCCCTGGCCACCTTCGTTAGCCCAAATGAAGGGCATATTTTAAAGAACGAAGATGTAAGAAAAATCGGGACATGTTGAAAGAGAGAAATAAATTTGGGGAGTACTAGCATCTTAATAATATTAACGCGTCCGATTAAAGAAAGAGAGAGAAATTTCCATTTATATATCATAGTTTTAGTCCCCAAATCCAAAAAATAAAGTTTAAAAAGAAATTTAGGGTTTCTAGTGATATTAATCCTGAGATACACAAGGTGTTCAGTGGAAAGTCTGAAGGGTAGATTGCCAAGAAAGCCAGCGTCGAGACCATGAGAGAAGGGCATGAACAAACTTTTTCCCCAGTTAACAGTAAAAGATCTAAGACCATCCCTGTTTCCCCTTTTTGATATAATAAACAGCTTTGGGCAGCTTTCTGGGTTTAGAGACAATATTATATCATCTGCGTACAGACCAATGGTACAATGAGATGTGCCGCAACTTATACCAGTGATTTGGGGACTGGCTCTAATAGAAATGGCCAGAGGCTCGAGAGTAGGCGCAAAGAGCATTGGGGAGAGGCAGCAACCCTGCCTGGTTTCATGGTGCAGTGAGAAAGGGGGAGACCTGTCATGATTAGTCAAAATGGAGGATTTGGGGCAAGAATAGTAGCAAACATGTACTTCCATTCAATTTGATCAAATGCCTGGTTGGCATGCAGGGAGATAACTGCCAAGTAAGGCAACTTAGTAGAGTAAATTATATTTAATGAATGCTGGGTGGTTAGAAAAGGAAAATCTATCTGGAATAAACTCTGTTTCAGTACCGTTGGAATTACTGTTGGTGGCTGAAAACAGCCACTTACAAAATCTGCTGTAAAAATATATCAGATAAATATTTTTCTACTTTTTTGCATAAATATGTTAATTAACCTCAGTTCTGGTCAAAACTACTTAATATTTAAATATTTTTAGAATTGTAATATTTTAAATGCCAATTTTATAAGCCGTGTCACCACCAACAAAATGAAACAGAAAACCAACCATGCACCCTCAATATGCATTTGGTTTTCTGAGTTTTGTTTTTTCAGGGAAAATGAAAACTAGTATTACTGAAGCATTTAGATTTTTTTTCATACTTGCTTTATGACCAGCATTTGCTCAGGCCTGGAATGAAGTCATTTTTAGGAGAAGTCACTTTGGCCTATGATGAATTCACATTTATTTGGGCTTTCTGGACAAACTGTAGGGCACAAAAGTGCACAAACAATAGGTAATAATTACACTGTATGAAGAAAGGAAACAGAAACAGTTTTAGCTGATAATTAGCCAGATGAGCTACTGTAAGTAATCAATACAAACACACATCATTAGACTGTAAACCATTAATCAAACCACTAAATAAATGCAGTCAATCAGACAACGTAAAAGCTCATTTTATATATCACTATTATAAAAAATATCAGGTTTTTATTGTGTTGTGTACTTTCAGTAGTGAGTGACAGGTAAACACACACAAAGGGCAACCATTTATTGCATACTGCAGTTAGAAACTGACAATAATTAGCTGATAATTAACCTGATCAGCCACAAAGTAATTGATACACAAATTATTAAACCATTAACCAACCAACATTATTAGACCAACTGTATGATTAGAATTGTATAGATTGCAATGTCCATGGCCAATTCCATTCTATTTAAAGTCTGACCTTTGCTAATTCAAATTTTCTTTCTTTGTAAGACCTGTAATCGGCAGTATACAAAAACACTTTTGGAAAATTTAATTGTACATTCATAATAAATCACTGGCAATGAAATCTTTTACATTTTCTTCAAAAGTGCTCCGGGTCACTCTTAGCCTCAGTCTTATCAAGTTTATATACCAGAGGAAGCACAATCTGTTGTGATGGTAGGCAGATGTAAACAAAACAGAGGCTGACTTCATGCAACAGTTTGCTGTAGTAATGCTTAGCAGTGAGAAAAAACAAAACAAAAGAAGAAACCTGAAGAAGTCTGGATGATGTTTGGGGATGTTTGCTGATATAAACATCCAGAGTTGCAAAGTCGGACAGGTGAATGTAAACTGTGACAGAATAAGCTGATATGTATTCACTCGACTGGAGAAATGTGCCCACATTAAGAACTTACACGGACATAAATCTGCAAGCCAAACTGCTGCTGCTAGCATTACTAACATTAGCCACATTGTGTGTCAGGCTGGCAGCTAACATTAGCTCTGGGTCCTTTACCCGCAGACACTGTGACCCTCTGGTCTGAAGAGGTGAAGCGTTTAGTGAGTTGTTGTCATGTTTTGTACAGCAATGTGTGAGGCTTGTATTGCACAGCGCAAAATAACATGCATTTCAGCAGCATTTAAAGTACGATTTTGCGATTGTAGACTGTGATTAACATCTTCAAATGGCTCTTAATAAACAGTATTTAGTATTTTTTTCGGACAGTGTTTAACATTATAAATCAATAAATTCTACTACATTTTAGCAGCTTTCTGAGTGTTTTCTTAGTGTTAGACCAGTCGATTAGTCTAAATTCAATTTTGCCTTAATCGACAGGGAAATTAGTCACCAGGAACATCCCTAATGGTGACTAGGGATGTAAAAATACATTCAACTCAAGATTCGATACAATTTCTGATACTGGCTTAATGATACTATTTTTTTTATTTCACATAATGAGATTGCAGACAAATTATGACTAAAAAATATTCCTGTAATTATTTGTCAGACAAAAAAAACAACATTTCTGAGGTAGGGTGTAGCTGCAAAACACAAACTATGCGATGAATGTATATTTAATAGGGCTGTCAAAGTTAACACGTTAATGCTTTAATGTAAATTCCTTTTAACAACACAATTTTTTTTTTTTAAACTTTATTTTTATTATTTTCTTTTAAACAAAAGCAGAACTTAAAACAGACTGGGTCATCACAGGTGTAGAGAAATGCTAAACATACAGAATGAGGATTGAATGAACCCACGTAACATTCATTGTCGAAAAAATCCTTTATGTCCATGAGTGTTATTTGAGGTCCAAAAAGTTTTTTATGATCCTTGGCTCCATTTAATGCTAGTCCTCAGTGTTTCCTACAAAGTGAGATGTCTCCCATTCTTTCTTAACTTAAAAGTCTACTCTGTTTGTGCAAAGGAAAAATACATTACATTGTTTCTCCAACCAAACATGTATAAAGAAATCACTACAGTTTCAAATAGGACTTCCATTTTTTCCAGTATTTTTCACATTTCTTGGTAGCATGTCTCAGGGAAAAGGTCAATCGTTCCATAGTATAAATGTCATTAATTATTTCTATCCACTCAAGGATTGTAGGAGGTTCTATGCTCAACCATTTTCTGGTTATTGCTTTTCTTACTACCTGCTAGTAGTATTTGTAACAGGTATCTGTCCTGTTTTTTCAGGACAGTTGATACATTTCCCAAATATATAACACTGAAATTAAAATCAAGCTCTGAGCTGATTATAGATCTGATCTCTGTCACCACATCTGTCCAGTAAGAAAAGATTTTAGGGCACTCCCAAAAAATGTGAAAATGACCAGCAGACATTTTACCACACATTCTCCAGCACCGACCTTGTTCGGGGTTGTGACTTTGTGATTTTTTAACCTTTGGAGTTATAGGTGTCCAGGTGTATTCCCTCCATAAATCTGAACTTGAAGTTGTAGACATTGTCCTACAAATATTTAACCAGTCATCTTCAGTCAGTGTTATGTTAGCTTCTTTCTCCCACCTTGATTTAACATACAGAGGGGAAAAACCCCTGTCCAGTTGTAAAGATGAGTAAGTCTTTGAGATCAATTTCCTATTAGAGTTACCTTTGTATGCATCAGTGAATATCTTAATCAATCTCAGTCCCTTCTCTCCAATAGTTTTAATATTTGTGTCAAAATAATGTCTCAGTTGAAGGTACCTGTTACAATGATGATTACTGTGGGGTCCCGAAAGAAGAGATGACACAGGTGTACCCGAAAACAATGTTTAATACGAGCTCGGGTTCTTCCACATCATACAGCATACAGAGTAAGAAGGAATGAACCAAGAACACTTCAACAGTTACAGCTTATATAGGGTTGTCTGACTAGACATAACCGGTTTATTTTTGGACCATGCAAATATGCCAACAATGGACAGAGTCTTGTCCACCAGACTTTCTGGCACCCTGCCAGCCATATATCTGTCACCATACACATCATGTAGGAGCGTAAAACATACCACACCGGTCACAGAAATACATCCTGATAATACCTAAAGAAATCGCATTTCTCTACGTTATATGTTTTTGAAAGACTGCATTTGTCCAGAGTTTAAATCTGTTGTCAAATTTAGCCGGTGTGAATTCTGTGTCGTATGCCACCCAGCGTAATATTCGTGCATTCCTCTTGAAGTCTTTAAATTCAGGTCTTTAAATTCTTTATGCCAAATGTTTAAGGGGACTGCAGTCCATTTAGATAATTTGTCTATATATTTCTTCTGAAGGGATTTTTCCTCAAGTACAGATTGAAGAGGTATGTTTGTTTGACTTTGTTCTATGTCTTTCCATTTCGCATCATATGTAGGATCACACCAGCAAACCAGAAAACGTAACTGTGCTGCTTTGTAATAATCTTCTAAGCAGGGTGAAGCCCTTCCTCCTCTGTCCTTGGGCAATTGTAGTGTCTTTGCTTTCCCCAAATGAAGGTTGAAATCATTCTGTTCCACTCACTGAATTGCTTGGGAGGGACATCAACAGGCAATGACTGAAAAAGGTAGAGCAGCCTGGGTAATATATTCATCTTAATAACATCTATTCGATTATACATGTTCATTGGTAATAATGACCAGTGATTTAAATTGGCCTTAATATCCGCTGTTATATGAGTATAGTTATGTTCATAGATGGCAGTTAGATCTCTAGGTATTTGTACTCCCAGGTATTTAATTATGTCACCCTTCCATTTAAAATGACATAATCTGTAAACTTTTTCTTGTGGTTCATAGTTAAAAGTAAGAGTTTGGGTTTTCTGTAAGTTCAATTTGTACCCGGAGTATGAACCAAATACTTTAAGAAGAGATAGTAATTTAGGCAAGCTTTCATTAGGGTTGGTAAGTGTCACAAGAATGTCATCTGCATACAGACAGGTCTTGTGTTGTGTATCTCCAATCAATATGCCTGTTACGTCATTATCTTCTCCGATTTCCTGTGCTAGTGGCTCAATAAAGAGGGCGAAAAGTGTAGGGCTGAGGGGGCATCCCTGACGACATCCCCTCTCAAGAGACACTGTTTTAGATAAATTCCTGTTTATTTTAATTCTGGCTGTGGGAGAGCAATGAAGGTAAAGATTTCAGGCATCCAACTACCTGGCTGTTAAAACCAAATCGTCTAAGAGCCAAGTATAAATATTCCCATCGAACATAATCAAAAGCTTTCTCGGCAATAGATTCTCTATCCACTGTTTCTCACGTACTCAATGAGGTGGAAGCCCGCCTCACATTGTCCTGGGTCTGCCTGTTTTTCACAAAACCAGTTTGGTCTGTATCTATCAAATCCGGGATTATATTTTCCATTCGTTTTGTAAGTATTAATGCAAATAATCTGTAGTCCATATTTAAAACAGATATGGGTCTGTAAGAACTAGAGTCTGTCCTATCTTTACCCGTGTTAGGAATTACTGAAATTACAGCTTGTGTCCAGTCTCCCCCCCCTCGAAGAACATAATTAAAACATTCCTTAAGAACTGGTATTATAATCTCTCTAAAGGTTTTATACCATTCCGATGGGTAGCCATCTGCACCTGGCATTTGATTCGTTTTTAATCTTGATATAGCCTTATTTATTTCTTCTTCTGTTATCTCCTGAGTTATTTTATTCTGCTCTCTTCCTACAGATGGTGAGTCTAAAGAGATTAGAAAATTTGATATGGCTGTTGACTCAGCTGCCTGAGGCTGAGCAAAATAATATAATTTTGTGTAGTATTTTTCAAAGGAAATTTGTATGTCATCCAGTGTATGATACATCTTATTGGTTTGCGGGTCTCTTACTGTATGTATAAATCTCTTGGCCTGTTGTTTGCGTATTCTCCAAACAAGTAGTTTTTTTTATTTAGAACCATTCTCATAAAAAATTTGTTTAATTAATTTAGCTCTCTTCTCTATTTGATTTTCAAATAGTTTGTTTAAGGTCTGTTTTATATCCTGAATCTGGTTTAGAACATCAATGTCATTATATTCCATATGTTTATTCTCCAGAGACTTTAAGTTTTCAGTCAAATCCTTCTTTCTCTTTTTCTTTCTTCTTCTGAGCTGACCACATGATAAGTTTACCTCTAATAAGAGATTTTGCAGCGTCCCACAGTGTACTGGGAGACACTGTGCCATTATCATTATGTGTAGTGTATTCTTGAAATTCTCCCTTTATGTATTTCTGACATTGAGGATCATTCAAAAGATTAGTGTTAAATCTCCACAATGTGTCTTTGGGCTTGCTGTCAAAATGCAGTGTTAAATATACCCCTGCATGATCAGAGATATCCCTTACCCCAATGTTACATTTGGTAATCCTGTGGTGATCTGAATTAAACATAAAAAATAATCAATTCTTGAATATACAGAATGAGCATGAGAAAAAAAAAGTAAAGCATCTATCAAGTGGGTGTAGCTCCCTCCACACATGTACCATACCGTCTTATCATTGTTTTGTTTTGTTTTGTTTGAGGAGTCCATAGAGGGATAAAGTTGGATATTCCAGTCTCCCCCACATACCAACACACCTGACACTTTCGTAGATATAAGATTAAAAACTTTTTTTGATCTGCTGTTTATTATTTCCTGGTGGTCTATAAACATTCAATAATGTCACTTGTTTGTGGTCAATTAAACCTTTGACCATTAAGTAGTGCCCTTCTTTATCGTTGATCTGTGAGGAGAGCTGTAAGTTTACCTTGTTTGAAATTAGTATCGCTACAGTGCAGTGCGCCATAGAAGCTTCAATTGACTTAACTATTGAAGTTTCTAGTGCATTTTGGCCTTAATGTTAAATTGAGCAGGTCAGTGCTCATCTGTGCCTGATGGACTTTGTCATGTAATTATTTGAGCATGTATTTTTATGCCAAATGCAGTGCCTCTGAGGGTTTCTGGGCATATTTGTCATTTAGGTTAATGTATTTGATTTCATAAAGTTACATTTGAATTACACTTTAAACACTTGAAAAATATCCCTTTAACCCTTGAGGCAGCCTTAAAAAAAACTATACACTTTTTTCCCAAAGGCCAAAACACATTGCAGGGTTCAGAAAAATGCAGTGAAGTGACAAACATTTCATGGAGGAGCCGAGCATCGGTCTGTTTCAGACAGATATTTTAATCTGATTTAATCTGATGCTGTGGATGTGGGCCCTCAATTCTGCAGTGTCTCTTGACTGGTCCTGCCATATGATAGCCAGAATACTTTTGACTGCGGTCTGGTGTTTGCTGAGTGTCCTGTATCTCAATGCAGTTGTCTGGATGCGGGCCCTCAATTCCAGTGGTGGACAAAGTACTCAACCCCAGTACTTGAGTCAAAGTATAGATACTCCTGGTCAAATATTACTCAACTACAAGTGAAAGTTGCTCAGTCAAAATTTTACTTGAGTTAAAGTACTAGAGTACTTGGTTTTAAAAATACTTAAGTATTCAGAAGTACACGTTTATGAAAATACTTAAGTATTTAAAAGTACAAATTACAAAGTACATTTTCTAATATCAATACATGATGTATTGTTTTCATGATGCATTTACAGAAGCTTGTAACTCTCTGAAACCATCTAATGATGCACTGACCTGCTTGTAGAACCACTCTGCTACACAAAGCCTATAGAAACACCTATAAACACTTCAGCATAGAAATACAATCAAAACCAAAAAGGACAGCTGTTGTCACGTTCTGATGTAACTGTATTAAAATCACCACATAAAATTAGATTGAAGCTAACTGTAAGGAGTTCTCCAAGTCTATTAAATAACTGAGATTTCTTTCTGTCTTCAGAGGCAGTATATATACATGAATTATGTGTTATTTTTCACCCCGATAAAAACAATCCAACTTTAAAAGCTACCTGGAACAATTAATAATTATAATAACATCTTGAGATTTCATTTTGTCTTTCTCCTGCTGGCACCATTACTGCTTTTTGTTTGAATGACAGAGGCACAACTTGCTTGTTCTTGTTACAGAGCACCTCGATGATGTATTTCCACTTTTACATCAATCCAGAGGAGCTACTGTGATTGGTTTTCTTTTGTGAGGAACAGAGCATGTGACCAACTGCATTTTAGAAAAGAAAAACACCAACAGCTGACTTCAAAGCTCAGTCGAAAAGTAACAACAACCTTCCTAGAAATGTAGTGGAGTCAAAAGTACAATATTTGTTTTTGAAATGTAGTGGAGTGAAAGTAATACGTTTCCAAAAAAACAAATACTCAAGTAAAGTACAGATACTCAAAAATGTACTTAAGTACAGTACTCAAGTAAATGTACTTTGTTACTGTCCACCACTGTTTAGGTGTAAATCTGGGACAAATAAGTAATGCGAGTTTAATATTTAAGAAATTGAGTGACTCGAACTTAAACTAACATCATTTAAACAATTTTTGATTTAAGAGCTAAGTTGATTCCAAGTTTTAGAAAACTAAATCTGGTAAATTCCCTAAGGATTCTCTAGGAGAGAGGAGGCACCATGGTAGGTTTGTGAGGCTCGTGCAAACTGCTTCTTGTAACCGGTGCCAAAAGTAAAAGACTGTGCGCCTTAGGTAGCCTTCAACGAGCTTCATGGTCAGGCCAATGGGTAGAATAAGAGGGCCCACCTTCATCCCTCTCCCCTTTCCCATAGCTTTAATGCATTGGGGTTCATTAGTTGTCTCAAGCCAGAAACGAGGCCAGTGAACAGAGGTCAAGTTGTGCAGGGGACCCACGGTGGCAACCGGACAAAGGACGGAGCCATAGCCGTAATTTTTCTGGGGGCTAAGGACCCGCTAGTACAGTCCACTGATCCATGAGTGCTGCAGGAAGCAGATTAATGAACATGCTGTCGCCTGCAGGAAAGTCTCAGTTTCATGCGCTTGTGAGGGCAGCCCACTTCTAAAAAAAATCTATCTGGAAAGGGATTTCCTGCTACGTAAAATACAGTCCCTGCGGGGGTGAGAGCAGTATCCCCTCCACTATTTGGGGGGCTCGCTTCAAGACAAAGCTGCGAGATGAAAAATCCTTGATTCCTTTTAGCATTAGTCTGAAGCGATGGCAGTTACTGATGACGAGCTAATAACAGCTGTATCAGCTCTCAAACTGACTGGTACAAGTGTCCACAGAAACAAATCTAAGAACGATTTTGACACCTGACAGCATTCAGTTAGATCTGTAAACTGAAATGGCTGATTATTGGTAGAGTTCTTTCTGATGTTGATTTTAATCATCATTTAATATTCCTTTTTATATCTTATAATTAATACAGGCACCTGATGAGTGTTATTTGTGTACTTAGGCTATTTATCAGCTTCCATTATGGTCATCTGCACAATAATACACACATCACACTTTCTACTTGCTTGTGTCATTATTCACAACATGCAGCGATATGCAATCAGTTATTTCTTCATGAGCTCTTTGTGAAACTAAAGGTCATAAATATTCACATCAGAATCATTAAAGTGCTGCAGAAACTTTGTCAGTCACTGGACTTTGATCTCCCTTTGTGGGTCTGGATGACACAAGATGAAAATCGCCAAAACTGCCCAATCAAGGGATACACCAGTGAATCCTCAGTCTGAGCTCCTCCCAGTAAATTGCACTGCTCTCTGTTCAGCGTAAATGAAAAGAAACTAAACTTAATTGATATGTTTTGTTTTTTTTGTTGTTGCTTTTTCTGCATTTTACTGTGACACACCTAGTTTTCATACTGAAAATTATTCAGCTCTTGCAGTGAGCAAGGTGAACGAAAATTTAGAGTTGCATGTGTTGAAAATATCTGTTTGCTTAATCAGTTTCAATTTTCACTGTAATCAAAGAGTACATCTAACACTTATTCCAAAATTTTAAGCACTGATAACCCTGAACTTTTGAGTTTATTGGCTCAAAAAAAAGTTAGCTTTACTCTAGTACTTGCCTAACTTACTCAGGTTTACAGTGAATAAATATTAAATAATAATAATAACAACAACAACAACAACAATAATAAATAAATAATAAATAATGAATAAAAAACAACCAGCCAAAAAGCTGGTATTTCTTTTTTCTTTTTTTTGTAATTTTTTTTCATAGCACCTGTTCATAGAAGCACCAAAGAAAAGACATTTGAGGAAAGTATCTTTATCCCTGAATTGCACCTCAGTGGCGAACCATGACAATTAGAGCTGGGACTTCAGTTCAGCCAAAACTTTGCCAGACACCAAAAATGCAGCAAAATGGAAAAGGATTTTGCTGGAATAAGGGGGAGGCCGCAGTTAGCTCATGACTATATACAAACCATGCCATACGTGTCATATACGTGCCATATATAAACTCCACTTGAGGGCAGCAAACACCACACAATAATAGCTGAACAAGAGTTTTCTTTACTAAAACTTTACTGCAGTTACTGTTACTGTTACTATTGTTTGGGTAAGTTATAATTAAGTTTGTGTTTAATATTAAGAGCTGTACTAATGGATAAGGATCATGAGTCTCCAGTTTTATTTTTTCTGTCTACTAACACAGCTCTGTCTGCTGTCCTGTGCTGTGCTGTTAGGAGAAACTTTAATGAAGAAAATTCAAGTGTCTGAAAATTCTTTTCTAACAGACACCGGGATGAGCGCAATTTCAGTCCCGGACATGCAGATTCTCCACTACACCACGAAAGTCTGCCTTAAACAAGTCAGTACTATCAAGTCAGCCACCGAGCGACAGCGTTGGTCTCGATGGCTTAGTCACCAGCAAGATATCACTGACCTTTAAGAAGGCCTAAGGCAGGGGTCGGCAACCCATGGCTCTGGAGCTGCAAGCGGCTCTTCAGCCTCCTTGTAGTGGCTCCCTCTGGCTTTGACAGAAAAAAAAAGAAAAGAAAGAAAATGAATAACAGTTATTTCTTAATTTAACTTTGATTTATTTCATTTTTATTTATTTTGTTGCACAGTTATCTTGGAGTTTGAGGTGATACTAATTTTAAAAAGTTTTAATAATCTGTCAACTAAAATATGCATCACATCCACTTCTATCCACGCCTTTACCTGCAGGGGGCTTCTTGAGTGTGCGATCCCCGCCCTCGGTAAGCCAACCATGAATAAATCCAAAAAAAGAAAAGTCTCAGAGGAAAATAGAGAGTTTAATTCTGCGTGGACATATTCCTTTGCCTTAACTGCCAGCGATGCTGGCTTACCTGTGTGCTTGATATGTGGCGAGAAATTAGCAAACCAAAAAAATGTAACGTTGAAAGACATTTTCAGAGCAAGCATTTGCTGAAAAGTACAAAACAGGAAATTGTTCAGAAAATTAAAGAAGTGCCTCTCTCTGCAAAGACCGTCAAGGACAGGGCCATTAAAATGGCATCAAACATCACCAGTAAGCAAATTAATGACATCAATTCAGCTCAAGCATATTCAATTGCCTGTGATGAGTCAAGTGATGTAACAGCACTGTTACGCAGATGTGTAAACTCTGATGGGTTGCAGGAAGAACTGATTGAACTTATAACGCTAAAAGGCCAAACACGGGGGGAGGACATTTGTGAGGCTGTTTTGAGTTGCCTAAAAGCCAAAGGAAAAAAAACCCACTCACCTGGTGTCAGTGGCAACTGACAGTAGTATGAGAGGAGCACAGAAGGGCTTTGTGAATTTACTTCAGAAGTCACTGGATCGAAAGCTGCTGACGTTTCACTGCATCTTGCACCCAGAAGCACTGTGTGCTCAAACAGCATTTGGGGAAAGATTCAGCGAGTTCAGAAAGGGAAAAAAACACTCTGTCCCTCCCTGTCACACCCCTGGACATGGACCCATCCCTGCTGAACATTTCTGCATTCACAAGAGTAATTCAGCCCGATCTTGAAATTGAACTGGCCGACATAGCGGATAAAGACTTATGGGTGTCCAAGTTCAAAAGCCTGACAGCGGATCTTGAAAAAGTCATCTGTCAGAAGGCCGTTCTCGCTAAAGAGCACTAATGGAGTGATATTGAAACCCCCCCCAAACCCGACAAATTTGTTTTTGAAACATGAAATGCCATTCCCGACACTTATATGAACATGAAAAACCATTTGAAGTCCTGTCCATCTTTGGCTCAACATACTTATGTGAGCAGGTTTTCTCGAGCATGAACTTCATAAATTCCAAATATCGCTCCCGCCTCACAGATGAAAATCAAGTCACATTAAATAGGTGAGAACACTAGCATTTAATAGGTTATTGCTTTTCAGAAAAACATTTATTTTAGACCCAGAGCTGATGTAGTTTTGTTTGTATGTTCAGATGCTTTGGTGCTGATTGCTGTACGTGGCTGAGGAAAACAAAAACAGAAAAGGATGACAGCACACTGAAATGGACTTCACTATGTTTTATTTATATTAAAGTGGGCTAGTTTTTATTTTATTAATTTTACACAAATAGGCACGCATAGTTCAGTGTTTAATTCATTTCAAAGTAGGCCTACACATGCACACTAAACTTCTGTTTGGGGTTTTCCTTCATTATAACAGGTAAAAATAGAAAAAGAATAAAATTTATAAAATTTTATAAGCTGTGTGTATATATATATATATATATATATATATATATATATATATATATATATATAATCACTCTTTAAAAAACTGCCGCTTACACAACAATTTCTCGTTTGTTAAAAGTGCAGTAATCCATATTAGTGAATTATTACAAAGTAAAAAATTATCACCACTTAATTAATCAACACTTTTTAACCTTCTTTTAACTGATTGTTCTGATTTTCTAGATGGCAAACTCAGATCTCACCCTCAGTGTCATCAACCCAGGTTCTAGCAACAGCAGGCAGCTATTCAGTTTTCAGTGAAAAGGCTGTGATAAATTCACTGTACACTACCTACCTAGCACCAAACAGCAGAAATTTGGTGCAGACCAAAACACAAATAAAGTGAATACAAAGTTATATTTGTCAGGTGGACCCCACCACCACCACCACCTGTCAGGACAAGCAGTTGTGGATGGATGGAATACTTTTTCTGAATCTAACTACTTCAAATTGGTATTTCTAAAGTGTTATATCATGACAGAATTTAAGTACAGGCCCTCACACTAAGAGCTGAAATGATTTGGTTAATCATATATGAAATGTCAGACATTTGTGAAAATACTCCTTAGATTATATTTCTTTATATTTGTGTATATATGCTGTATGTGTGTGTAGCCCTGTGTTGTTCAATCATAAAAAATGGCATTGATACTTTTTTTAATATTTTGTTGATCTTATTTTATCACACTGAAAATAATTAAAATGCTATTACTGGTGTTACGGTTCTCAATTCCTTTTGTCAGACAGTTACTTGATGTTGGGCAGTTGCCTATTTACGTCACAGGGTGGTACTGTTGCGCTGCCTGTTCTGCAGTTGATCTGGTGATTCGCTCTGTTTATCCCTTCCAGGGCACCATACTTTGGGATTTGCTCCGTGTAGGACGCCATGTTTTTCAAAGTTTATTTTCACTTGCTCCGCAAGGTAAGCATTGGATCAGTATCCTACATTATGTCTAAACGTTAGCACTAAAACCACCCATCCTGTTCACTGGTTCATGTGTACATGTTGGGTGAAAGTCCGCCATGTGTTTCAGTGATAATTGGCCGTGTTTTTAACAGTTTGTGAGTGAGTTTGTGACACAGTGAGGTGTGGCTATGAACGTGGCTAGCATGCTGTATATGAGTAGACAATTGACTGTAATCTAGACAGGATGGAGCATTCATTTTTTGTGTCTACCTAGTTAATAATTTGAGATTGTAATGTTATGTTGGTCATTTGTTCTTTTCAGAATGCTGTATGTAATCAAATTAGACTGATATTTATTTTCATGTGACGTATAATTTTTTCTATTTTTTGCTGGGTAAGAAATTGTAAAATAAAACCACTTGATGATATGGTAAAGACTTGGCTTTGTAGACAGGGGATACATATTTTGGCAGACTGAAAATACAGCCTGACAGAATGTGTGTCCCCACATAATGGGGGATACATATTTTGACAGACTGACTGAACAAGTCTTCATAATGAAAACATGTCCTTAACGAAGAAAGGAAAACATATTATTGCATTCGTGCAATAAACCTTGACAACAAGCACTGAAGAATAAAAACATTTATTTTGATAGATGAGCCATGTAAAACTTTTTGAAGTCTCCTTGACAGAACAGCAGTAATCACACGACAAATTATACAATCCACATATTGCTATATTTCATTATTTCATTGAGCATAGTAATGTCCATCTTTACTGTACTCTACTGTTCACCTTTACTGTTTACAGTTCAAATTAAACAGCCCTGACTCATTTAAAACTGGTTTACAGCTAATTCCTGTTCTGTATCACATAAAAGACAGAAGCACGTGACAAAACAGAACAAACAGAAGATACAGTAACACACAAATTACTACGTACTTTGCTGTATCAATTAAAAGATTTCATGAGATGATCACAAAGTAACGATGGGCTTGTCCTTTGCCACAACTTGTTGCATTCATGCCAAATTTGCCAGTGAGACTAAACTATCAGGTTATTTCTGTGTTTTTGGAATGTTTCTTTTTTTTCATCCCAGAGGAATTATACATTTGCTTGTCCTATATTATGTTTTTGCCACGCAATGTTTTGTATCACCGTGTTTTTCACTTTAACACTTTGTGTGCATACTTATGTTCCAGGAGTTTGCTGCTGCGTGTAAAATACAGAGTGGCAAGTGTGTTATCACCATTAAGGTGAGCTGCTTCCATGTGATGTAGCTTAAGTATGACTATAAAAATATTGGTTCTTTCTTTGTCAGAACAGGCTATTGGCAACATATACTCAGGCCTAGAATGAGGTCATTTTTAGGAGAAGTCACTTTGGCCTATGATGAATTCAAATTTATTGGGGCTTTCTGGCCACATTGTAGGGCACAAAAGTGCACAAACAGTAGGTGGTAATTACACTGTATATAGATGAAACAGTTTTAGCTGATAATTAGCTAGATGAGCTACTGTAAATAACCAACACAAACACCCATTATTAGACTGTAAACCATTAATCAAACCAATGAATAAATGCAGTCAATCAGACAATTTAAAAGCTAATTTTATGTTTCACTAGTATAAAAGTATCAGTTCTTTTTGTTGTGTTGTGTACCTTCAGTAGTGAGTGACAGGTAAACACACACAAAGGGCAACCATTTATTGCATACTGCAGTTAGAAACTGACAATAATTAGCTGATAATTAACCTGATCAGCCACAAAGTAATTGATACACAAATTATTAAACCATTAACCAACCAACATGATTAGACCAACTGTATGATTAGAATTGTGTCGATTGCAGTGTCCATGGCCAATTCCACTCTATTTAAAGTCTGACCTTTGCAACATCTCAGTGAAAGCCATGTATCTCTCCTCTGAATATCTGGAGCGGTACTCACAAACATTCTAAAAAATGAAAAAAAAGGAGGAGGGACAGAAATTTTTATCTTGGTGAGGAGGTGTGGTTGACGCTGTTGCTGGGTATGACTTATTCTTTTAAAAGGTGTGATTGGTTGATCCAAAAAATAGGACAGATAGAATTTAGTCTCTATTAGGGCTGAACAATTAATCAAAATTTTGTCACAATTTCAATATGTTCTGCTGCAATTTTCAAATCACAGGATGCACAACATTTTTTAAAGGCAAAATTAAGGTCAAAATACCATTTTAAATAAATATTGTGGTGCTGCAGAGGTGTACTGGCCAACACATCATTCTCTAGTTTAGTGCAGATCCCTGAAAATAACACACCATAATCATTTTAATGTGTTTTTCAACTGAGAATAATGTAAAAAATATCCTTTCCTCCAATATTACAAATCCTATTGCAATAGCAAAATCAATCAAAATAATTGCAACTAGATATTTCTTAAAATTTGTTCAGCCCTAGCCCCTATTAAGACATGGTGTAATTATGAACACTATTTAACCCTCAATAACACCCATGGACATTTTTGTCCTTTTGGATTTTAATTTTTCCATCATTTTGGCTGTGTTAATGCATATTGCATACACTTTGGTCATGTTGTGTATTTTTGTGTTAATTTAGACACTTAAACTTCATATGCTATGATATCTCTAAAATAAACTGTGTAATGAAAATGCTCCCCAATTTACATCCAGAAGATATTTTTGTCCCCTTGACTAGTGGCAAAACTGTGATTTTTGATCCCATTGCCATTGGAGCATAAAAGCATGTTTGGGGGTTTTTTTTGGCTCTCATCCTGCAGTCTTCAAAGTTGTTTTTGTATGTCTGCTGTAAACTATACTTGATGTGAATGTGGACTTAGAGAAATTAAATGTGAGCTTTGAGCTTTACTTGTAGTAAAGTTCAAAGTCCCTCAATAATCCACAGTCAAACATTCACTCATTCATCTCATTCATGTAAACAGACAGCTGCATGAAGGACACAGGTGCAAGAAAAACAGAAAAACACAAAGTCTGAGAGTCCATGAGTTTACACACACACAAAGTCTCTCTCTCTCTCTCTCTCTCTCTCTCTCTCTCTCTCTCTCTCTCTGTCTCTCTGACTCTCTCTGTGTGTGTAGCTGTTATCAGCGGTCAGTTTGTCTGCTGCGCACATGACGTGACCATCGTGCAGAACTCGTGTGTGACAATGACGGGCACAGAATCAGATATGTGACGCTGACCGGCCGGTCACCGGTCAGGGCAGGTCATGCTGAAAACCGGCTGGTTCTGGTCGATCGGTGCATCCCTAATATGTGCTGTACTTATTAAGGAATGCACAAGGGTTAAGATAATATCTTTTGAATAAATTGTAAGCCATACTGTAAAAGTAGCTTACAAAATATAGCAGTAGCTATTAGGGATGGGCATCAAGACCCGGTTTTACTTTAGAACCAGTTCCAAAATTACGATTAGTCCAGAATCATTAAGAATTGAGATTTCCAATTCCACTATTGATTCCCATGTGCAAATTTAATGCGTCTGAAGTCACAGACTCAAACTTTTCCCGATTTGGATTTTGTTTTCTCTGCATCTGGGTCCTTGATACACATGTATGCATTACACGGAGTGCACGTGTGATTGATGTTATCAAGTGGCTTTGAACTTACCTACATCAGCATTAAGCTCACATTGTATTTCTGTGGTTCACATCCACATGAAGCAGAGTGAATGCAAACATGCAATGAGGACCACTAACTCATATAGTTTTACCCCTACAAAGATGCACACATGTACACACACTCACGCACACACACCACATAGCGGGTGAGGGAGTTACCCATCACCTTTTCAGGCCCAGATTCTTTAACTTGCTGATGAGCCTGAAGGGCCCTATGGTGTTACACCCAGAACTGTAGTCCACAAACAGCACTCTCACATATGTAATATGATAATTTTCTTTTTTTTCAATAACAGGACAAGCTGTGGCATGTAGCAAGAACAAAGCACGGAAGAGGGGGGTATGCACCAGGGGCTATGCAGTAAGGACTTTAGGGTTGCATATGGGGCATGTGCACTACCAGGTAAGCAACTCCAGAGCCCCAAGATAAGGGATGGGCCTTGACACCCTGTTAACCCACTTAAGAACCAATTCCAAAAGTACAATTCCATCAATGGCTTTACACATATGCGTGTATTTTTGGCCAGAACCTACTGCTACATAGCCTTTCTCTACAATGTTGAACACAAATTGAAGCATTGCCATTACTTCTTAAGCGAATATAAAGAAATGGTAAAATAAAGCAGTGACCTAAAAGTATAAACAGCATCACAGGTGAGAAACTAAACTTGAATCCACAGTCATTCATTTAGAGGTTAGAAGGTATTGAGAGCCTAAGGTGATAGTTTACCCACAAATCAAATTTCTCCTGATATCTACTCATCCCTGTGCTGATGTGAGGATGGGTGAAGATCTCCAGTTCACAAAACACTCCTGGAGCTTCAGTGGAAAACAGTGTTGCGGCCAAACTTAGTACAATTGTAGTGAATGGTGACCAGTTTTAAAATGTAGAAAAAGAACACAAAAAACCCCACAAAATGTCTCCATACTCTTTGTGTGGTGTAACCCAAGTGTCCGTAAGCTGCAATCTTAAAATTTGACCCAAAAAGACGCCATATTTTTAGACTAAATGTGAACTGTAACCTCTCAGACCAGAGTTGTTTGCACATGCCTAAAGTGGGTACACAAGCTCTTGCCCAAGCAGCGCAACATGAGATATACAAGGTCTTGCGATACTTTCATACCTGTGTTTACATGCTACCTGGAAGCAACTCAGACAGAGCGAGATCTTCTTAGAAATAGTTACTTGTTATGCGTACAGTTGACTTTGCAAACTCTCAACCAAGAAGAAAATGTCCAAGGACTGATATAGAAGAGGAACATCATTTCTTTGCTGCAGCTACACCACTTGGGCAAGAGCTTGTGTACCTGCTTCAGGTGTGTGCACAGTTCCGGGCTGAGAGGCTACAGATGACATTTAGGCTAAAAACATGGTGTAAATGGCATGAGTGAAATTTCATTTTTGGGTGAACTATCACTTTAACACACACACTTCTTCAGACCACTGTCTCTGCTCTCCTGCACAGACAGGAGCTCAGTCTGACAACACACGCTAGCTTGAGGGCAAAGATGGGGGGTCAGAGATGCTGAGGTCGAGATATATTCCAAGCACAGTGTCTTGGACGAGAGTGATGCAGCGTGGCCCGGTGTGTTTTAGCCTTTAGTGATAATGGCCATAGAATGGTCAGTAAATTTCATAGAATGTTGTCTCCATCTAGATATGGTGTAATTACAAGTGAGTATTAAAGGACAACTTTTCCAGTATTCCAGTATTGAGGGAGGCAGATACAGCTGGCAGCTGCAAAATAAGTACAACAGTATACATTGGACAAATGCGCCCTGTTGCATTGAAAGTGCTTTTTTTCACCGCAGACCTGCTCAGATCGCCAGTTTTATCTCTGTCAACAGCATGCGAAGCGTCTGTCTTACCCTTCACTTGCTCCGGGCTGTGTGTAACAAAATCTCACGGGATCTTTGCTTGTTACTGGAAAAAAACAGAGGAGCCATGACTTGTAAAAGTCAGTTGGTTGTCCCATAGTACAGGTGAGAGTTTACTAGGCCGATTGAAGTGTCATGGCTAAATATTTACCTGATTTGGAGAATGTAGATGAGACCTTTGATTTCAGTGGCTGCCAGTACTTATTTGAGCCCGAGTATACGGATGAGGAGTTTGAGTTCCTACAAAGAAAGAGCGGATGAGGATAGAGAGAGAGGGGCAACGGGCAGACGAGGGTGAAGCAGCTGCTGCATGTCTGTGAATCTGTGAAGACTGGTTGTGCTCCTGTGAATGCTGTGACTCTATGCCCACAGAGGAAGAATGTCTGTGTTGTGACGAGTGGGACCTGTTGCCCAGTATTTATGGTCTTGATGTGTCCAGGGATGATAGAGAAATTAGTCAACGCTGTGTAACCACTGTGGTGGGAAAATTATTCACCAAACTGGTCACTGTTGTTCCTCTTAGTTATTTCTGATGTTCTGTCAGGCACTAACTGGTTACTCGTCCTTGAACACACAGTTGTTCTCTCTTTGGAAGAACAACTTCTGATAACACAATCACATCCCGACTCTCCCGATAAGCACTTCAGGTCCATCCTGACCCAACCTCCTTCATCTCCTAACCCTGTAAAACAGATTTACATTCTTGACTCATTATCAGTTCCTTTTTCACTTTGTGTGTGACTGTGTACTGATCCTTTGCAAAGCTCGATTAAAACACCAGAAAGACAATCTTGGTCATTGGGGTCTGTCTTAATTTTCAGATTTTCCACCACACCACCTTACAGGATTTCCACCCTCTGACCAGCAGGGCAGTGCTGGATACCTTCTTTCATGTGCCCAAAATAAATTGGAGGCAACCAAAACCACAAGGACCAAATGGTCAACTATCCATTGAGTAAGTATAAATAATATGTCTTCATGCATGTAATATCTGTACCTAGAATTATTTGACAGATGCGCCTTTTCTGTTGCATGCATTAGTTTGCCCTCAGACATTTCTAAATCATCTTAACCCTTTCCTTCCGTCCAGCCAGTACAGACTTGCAGCCTATCATGTGGTGCTGGAGTGGGCTGTCAGAGGAGAATGTCTTGTTTATGGTAACAGAAGAGTGCTGCCAAGCTGGATCATCACTGCTATCAGAAGCAAGTACCCATTACCCACTGGCACTTACAGCAGGTTCAAGGAGGCACATGTTCAGAACACATCTACCGATGAATGACTTTTCAATAATTGTACTCTTGACTGCACTGCTGAGCAGTCTACAAAGTGTTCCAGTCTTTAGAGACACTAGCAGAGCCTGCATAAATCTTGCACACTGTAAGTATTTACAGTACAAAATCATCCACTCCATATATACAGGGGTGGATAGTAAGAAAGTACATTTACTTGAGTACTGTACTTTACTTGAGTATTTGTTTTTCTGGAAACAAATTTTGTACTATTGTACCACATTTCTAAAAAGGTTGTCATTACTTTGAAGTCAGCTGTTGTTGTTCCTCACAGAAGGAAACCAAGTACAGTACCCACTCTTAACTGGGATTGATGCAAAAGCAGAAATGCGTCATCCAGGCACTCTGTAACAAGCCCAAGCAAGCACTCCCTCTTTCATTCCAGTAAAACTCAGTAATGATGACGGCAGGAGAAAGACAAAATTAAATCTCAAGATGTTGTTAGAATTAGAAAAAGAGAAATAATTTCAGGTAGGCTTTTAATGTTGGATTGTTTTTATATGGGTGAAAAATACCACACAATTATACTGCCCCTGAAGCCAGAAAGAAATCTCAGTTATATAACAGACTTGGAGAACTTCCTTGGCTTCAATCTGATTTTATGCTGTGATTTTAACAGTTACATCAGAAAAAATGACAATAGCTGTCCTTTTTGTTTTTGATTGCATTTCTATGCTGAAGTTTTTATAGTGTTTCATCATGGTTCTACAAGTAAGTCAGACCACCATTGTGGTGGTTTCAGAGAGTTTCAAGGTTCAAACAATAAGCAGTGTATATAGAAATGAACTTTGTAATGTGTACTTTTGGATACTTAAGGTTTTTTTTATCATTATTTTTTTATTGGAACAATAACAGGCTAAAAGCCAGTCCAGCAAATTGCCATTTTACATTTTAGGTTTATGTACCCCCAGCCCTCAACCTCTTTCCCTATCCCTTCTTGCCCCCTACCCCAGCTCCCCTCTAGCAACCAACAGGATAGATCAGAGCAGTCCTATTTAGACAGAAAGTCTTTCAAGTCAGATATCAGATTCATCCACATTAAAATTGTGTTTGGTCCTGCATCAATAATCCTTGCTGATGGTAGTTCAGGTAAGGAATGTCCAAAAAGCTCCAGAGCCAATTAATATTTGAGATATTGTGAGGAAGTTTCCAGCGCTGGACTGCAATCTTCTTGGCTGCAGTTAGGCCCGCCAGCCAGATTTTGCGTGCTTTAGCCGTGAGGGAGAGACAGGAATCGTCATTTAGAAGATGTACAGCAGGATGTACAGCATTGGTAATACCACCCCAATTAGTCCTGCCAGGGTATTAACAACTTTTGCCCAGAAATCTAGAATCCCTGCACATTTTCATACAACATGAATAAAGGAGCCAACAGTTCTGTGGGAACAGAAAGAACAGTATGGGTCAGGGGCTAGTCCTATTTGATGCCTAATTCTCGGTTTAAAGGGGAACTATTATGCTTTTCCTCTTTTTTGACCTATAAATGTTGTCACAATGTCGGATACTCATGTTAAACGATTCCAAAGCGTCAGATAATGAGGTTCATGCATTTGGAAGTGAGCCCTGCAAGCTGTTTTGGATGGCTCTGCACGCTGTGTTTTACTGTCTTTTTTAACGATCTAGTAACATTGATGTTAATGCATGCCAGACTTACTTATATGGTCATACCCCGGCATATGCTCTAGGCCTGCCCGCTCCCCCGCTCTGCTTCGGAAGTTACATCGCTGTGCGCTGCTCTGCTGTCTACAACGATTTCACAGTGTTAGCACGTTGAGCAATGGCTCCTAGAAAATGTTTGTTCGGGTGTGAGGGAAAATTACCTTTGTTTAGCTTTCCTAAAGAGGCAAGCACCAGGCAGAAGTGGATAGAGTTGTTTTTTCCCGGCCAGCAAAAGAAAAATACCTCCTTTTTTTCTCTGTCTACAGTATGTCACAGGGGACTGTTTTGTCAACATGGGCCAGTATGAAGCTGGATTAGCCGGTAGCCGGGCTCGGCAGCGCTCGCCAGCCCTTCGGAAGTCCTCGGGAGTGCGACCAATCACAGTGGAGTGGGCTCGGCGGGAGGCGTACATGGAGCAGGGCCGGGGGGGGGGTGGAATAAATTACACAGACCGTTTTCGCGGGACACAGAAAATACAAGGAAGAGATGCAGTGAGAGGCACTGCGTCCCGAAGATCTACAAAGCTTTCTGTGCGGGCGATCGTGTGTAGCTGCTCTATAGGAGTCCAGAAATCAAATACAAAGGCCCGAAAATGAATATAATAGGTCCCCTTTAAGGTATGCTCTGTGACAAAATTTCAAATGTATGTATACTGATGGTTTGGGTTTTAGGAGGCATCAGGAACGTTATTCCAAATTACAACCCATTTCAGTTTTTGTTCCACCTCAGCTATGTCTCTCCCCCAAGCCAAGTAAGATTAATTTGTCATATATATAAGCCACTATTCATCTGGAGCACACTGTATCCAACTTACAATAGGATGTTCTTGTAAGGCTGATTCCCACTGAACTTTATAGGCTTTACAAACTGACCCTAAAAGAGAATGTTTGTCAATACCTTTATCTTCCCAGGCTTTGTTAGTAAAAGGTTTCCCCCTAGATAAAAGGTGACCATTATTCCATAGTGGGGATGATTTACACCAAACATTTTTAACGTTGAGGAATTTTTCTGCCACTTTAAAGACTTGCAGCATATGAGTTAAAATCGGACGTGTTCTCTTCTTGGGCTGGCAGTAGTGATCTTGGGAAAAGTGTACACTGCAGACCCGATGGTCTGCAAGATGCAGTGTCTGGACAGGAATGTTAGCATCAATTTGTAGCACAATTAGCCACAACTTCAGCATCTTTTTTTTTTTTTTTTTTTTCTTTTGTAATCGATATAGTGAAACTCTCAACTGCACTCAGGGACAACCAACTCCACTCTGACCGGCTCTCAGTCATGGTTCCTTTGTTTTCTTCTGGCAACACACTAAGATCCCATGAGATTTTGTCACACACAGCCTGGAGCAAGTGAAGGTTAAGAGATGTGCTTTGCATGCTGTTAACAGAGTTAACAGAGTTTACACTGGTGATCTGAGCTGGTCTGTGGTGAAAAAAAAAAGCACTTTCAATGGGGAAATTGGACCCAGGTTGAAAAATACTGAAGTTATCCTTTAAGAACTGAATACTTTGTCAGCCTAATTGTACTTCCTGTGTCCATGAATGCCATTTTGTGAGCCTGGCAGATGTGGGCATCCAGTGGAAATGAAATCAACTGTATCACCATGTAAGACTGTGAAAGCACTGTAATTGTGTGATCACTCTGCTGATGGAAAGTTGACCAAAGTCTCCCTGTTATGATCACTTTAATTTCTGACATTGTTATGGAAGATTTATCAGCCTTGTCTAGTTTTATTTTATCTTGTAAAGTACTTGGTAACATTAAAAAAAGTGGTACATAAAAAAAAGTTGATCATTATTATTGTTACATGAACACATCTCTCATGAGATAGACCACAAATGTTATCCCCGCACAGTCCAATCCATAGTGTTTTACTAACTCACTGTCTCTCATCAGTTCTTTGTCATGTTCTCCTCTGCTTAAGAAACACTTAAGCCTCCTCCCTACTCTGACTGGAATCAAACCAGGGCCGCTGCAGTAAGGATGCAGTTTTTGCATATGGAACATGCGTAATTACAGTTGAGCTAATGAGGAATCCGAACATAGATTGACTTGAGATTCTTTTCAAATCTATTCTAGACATGCAAAATTTAAAATATATCTCCTAACAGTGAGATAAGCTGGTATAAAGCACTTCATTTTCCACTCAGGGGTTAGAAGCTAGTTTCCACATTACAGACATTAAAGATCATGTCTTATGTATTGAATAACATTACAGCTTGATTTTTTTGGCTTCAATAACAGGGCAGACTGAAGAATGTGATAGGACAGGTGGCAGAGAGAGAACAGATGACATGCAGCACATGTCCAAGGGCTGGAATGAAACCCTCTGCAGCAAGGAGTCCGCCTTTGCAAATAAGGCATGTGTTCTACCAGGTGAGCGACTGGATCTTGATCTTGAAGAGGGGTCTATGTATCATCCCTTTGATAATTAGGATAAACAAATATACAATATATCATTATATATCGATATATCAAACAAACAAACAAAAAATAATAACAATGAAAAATCCACTTGCTTTTTTGGTCCATGTCCTCAAATCAGCAATTGGAATAGAAGTTAAACCAAAACCAGAAATGACTTTATTGTCACTTCAGGCATTGCTTATTCTGTCTCATTTCATTATAGCTAAAGGCACTGCTAAGATTAAACATATATTATTTGTTGAATTATGAATAAAACTATAGGCTAGATATTTATTTACATATTCTTTTTTAATTAATGAGTCTAAAAACTTTTCACCAATCCACTTGTGCCACAGACCCCTGTTTGAGAACCACTGCCCCAGAATTTCTATACGAATTAAAAAAAAAATCCATTCCTCTAAAACTTTGTAGGTGGCAGGAAATGGTAGCTGTATCTGTCTGACCCTTGAATAAAGAATTCTTATTTTTTTCCTTTACATGGTTGGTATTCTGCAAAAAAGCCAGAGTTTGCAGTGTTTTTATACATTTCTGCCCAGCCTTTCTTTTATAGCACCACAGCATAAGGTGTGTGATGTACGTAATTCCTTGAGCTCATTAAACATATACTCCCTCTTGTGGCATAAAGGGACAACAACTTCTGTCTTAAGATGTGCTGTGCCTCAGGTTATTTATATATTTACTGGGTAAAAATTACAGATTTATCTTTTAGAGAAGAAATGGACACTTCTGTTAATCCTTAAGTAGACATTTCTGTAAAATTAAAGCACATCTAGAGCAGCATTTGCTGAAAATTTCTTCACCGCTTTAAAGTTCTAATCAAATATCAAATCTGTACAATTTTTATGGGCAGTTTCTTTGAAAGTGAAACGTAAATGGTGACTTACAACCACTTACATTTTCTGGTAAATACAATTGTATTTTCTTCCACGGTTTAGACCAACATCATGTTCTAATAATCTAAAATGAAAGACACCAGATTCGACCACCACAACAGAGTTCAAGGTCACTTGCTAGACTCTTCCATTCTGGTGGAAAGATTGTCAGTCTCTCAGTCAGACTTGACCTTTGCTTCATGGGACTTATTCGTGTTGTTCTCTCATGACTAGATCCTTGCTTGTGTGTTGTATTAGCTCTTGGATGTACGTGACTTTAGATAAAAATGTCTGCTAAATTAAATTGTAAATTGTAAGTTGTGATGAAATAAATCTTTACACAGCGAATACAGCATCATGGTCCAATAAATCCACCACAATATAAAAATATTTTATGTCTACATCTGCTAGTGGGCCATCACAATGAGATGAGGAAAGATAATATATTAGTTCAGTCCAAGAGAATCTTGATATTGCCAACAAACTGCCAACTATTTTGATAATCTGTTAATTGCTTTGATTAATTTTTAAGAAAAAAAAAGTCAAAATTCTCTGATGCACTTTCTCAAATGTGAGAGTTGTTGTTGTGGTTTCTTTAACCCTTTATTACAGTTTACTAAATATCTTTGGGTTGTGGACAAAATAAAACATATGAGAGCATAATTGTGCACTTCGGGAGACACTAAACAAAAACCTTTTTTTTTCACCATTTTGTGGCATTTCATAGACAAAACAACTACTTGATTAATTGAGAAGATATAATCAGCATTAATCAACAATGGAAATAACCTTTAGTTGCAACCCTAGTTTTAAACTTTGAAACAAGTGGAACTGTCAAAACGGAAAGAAAAACAACAGTGCAAGCATGAGACTATTTACACCATCACTACAGAACATCTCGGTGTTAGTGCCATTTTCTTGAACAGGACATGTAATGTTCTTTGAGTTGGGTTATCTTATTCATTCAAGTGCTAAGTAATGGTTGTGGGACAAACTTAAATTGGCATGTTTCTGCAGCAATCCTTTCTTGTATCTTGCATTCATACATGACAACAATATTTCATGTAAAACTACAAAGAAAATGGTATGATCAGAGGTTGAGGGAAGAAGAAGAAGAAGAGGCAGAGCTCTATGCATGCTTGTGTGTGCGCTCCTGATACCTCTCTCGATGTGAGCAAGGTACTGAGTACAGCCTTCTGTCTAACAGCCATGGAGGAATGTATTGCTGTTTCATCCCCTTATCACAGCTCTGTTGCATGTTTGGAAAAGGTAGTAATTCAACCAAAGCCTTTCATTCATGTTTAAAACCTAGTTGACAACAACATTTAAAGTTGTTTTGTCACTGTGTGAGATGTACTGCTTGAAATGTTTAGCTGTTTTTTTCTCCATGACAGTCAACCCTGGAAATGTTAATTTGAATATAAAATCTCTTGTTCTACTTTTTGTTGACGCTGACTGGCTACTGTACAGCATTTCCAGTTTTGTCAAGCTAAATGCCATGATGTATCACACTGAACTGTTTGAACTTAGATTTCAACATTAGTAGGTAAACTTTAGTGGAAAAAGTTAAAGCCACACAATATTGTATGTATATATATATATATATATATATATATATATATGTATGTGTATATATATATGTGTGTGTACATATATGTATATATATATATATATATATATATATATATATATATATATATATATATATATATATATATGTATGTATGTGTGTATATATATGTATATTTCTAGTGGAGCCCCAGTATAAAGTGTTTGCAGGCCAAGATGATGTCTAAATTGAATCCATATTTTAATACTGGAGGACACTATCATAGTATAACAGTCAGTATAACAAGAAATAGAAGAATACAAGGGTGAGTACAGGAAGGCTTTTAGTGATACCGGGTGAACAGAATTTGACTCCAAAATCAACCATGACGGAGGGACCTCAGTATCCCCATATTTGACCCAGTAGTTCAAATTTCATATGTTTGTTGCCCAATAATAGTACAGGAAGTTTGGTAACACCATTCCGCCCTGAGCTTTGGGCCTCTGTAAAACTTGTCGACGTAACCTTGGAGACTTCTTATTCCAAACAAAACCGAGAATAAGACTGTCCACTTTATGGAAAAATGAAAGAGGAAGAAATATTGGAATACATTGGAATAACTATAAAAAGTGCGGGAAAACATTCATTTTAATTGCATTGATTCTGGCAGCTACAGAAAGATTTAGTAGGGAGCACCGCTCAAAATTCTGTTTAATTTGTGTGAGCAGCAAGAACTTATATATATGCAACATTCTATATACTGTCTATTTGTCTGAGCCAGGAAAATATAACTCATAGCACATAAATTAAGCACATATGAAGACAAAGAGTTGTCCGTTTATGACACGTTTATGAAATATACCCTTAAGTGTGCCCTTTCTATATTTTAAACCAAAATTGAAAAAAGGTCATTTTTACATCTAAAATACTTGAAAGATTACATTCTAATTAAAGAATCGATGAATCTGAAATAATTTATATGAAAATTCTTACTACTAGTCCAACACGCATAAACCAGTATAAACCAGCATAAGCGAGTATTTTGTTTGGATATGATGTAAATATCTTTAATACATGTGTTTGTAATCTCCAAACATTAACTCTGTGTTTACCTTCATAGTTCAAAAAATAGTATTTTGTCTCTTATAATGTGTCCTGAAAACTGAAGAAACTCAGCCCTTTGCCTTTATATTTATCAAAGTTCATAGATTGCTTAGGATGGTTGGTTAGGATGTAATCTATAAAATTATTTTGGATTTAAAGATGAGCAATTTCACATTTTAGTTTATTATTTATAGGATATATTCCCTACTATGGTATGAAGGGGCAACACTCATGTCTTCATATATGCTATGCCTGAGTTCAATTCTCCTGGCTCTTATTTTGATAGAGCTTATTTAACTTCCGGGTCAACTGTCTGCCTTTCTGCTGTTTTCAAGTCAACAAGTAAGAAATAAAATTACACCAAAACTGATCCCTTTTTTTAGTATCATTATTTAGATTTTTACTCTTGTTTTTATGTCTGTTGGCAAAAAAAAAGAAAATTAGCTCTCTTTACCCATTTTTTTTTTCTGGTTCAAAGCACTAACTTGAGGGTATACTCCCTCTTGTGGCAAAAACAGGCAATAACTCAGGGTTTCATCTGTACAATGTGTGAGTATACCTATGAATTGCTGGCTAAAAATTACACATTTATGTTTCAGAGAGGAAACTAGTGCCCAGTGACTGTTTAGCTATCTCTGTTACATCTGAACATAAAACAATAAGTCCCTGAGTAAATGGGACAACACAACCTTCAAATACTATTTCTGTATTTGCTTTTAACTAATATCTTGCCTTTAACTTATAATATTTGTGCCTTTAGTGATGCTTTCCTTCATTGCCTAACTGACACAAGCCATATATATTATATATATTGATATATTGTTTATTTAATGTAATTTCATTGTAGTTGAAGGCAAACACAGAATTAATGTTTGAAGGTTGCAATGTCCTGTTTGCTAAAACATACATGTATTGTTTTCCATTGTGATATGACTGACAGGAAGACTTGACACAGAAGTTAAAGTAACTTTATGAAAATAAAAAATATATATCAATATAATAAATATTCATTGGATATTGTTTAAAGGCAAATACAAAATTAATATTTGAAGGTTGTAATGTCCTAAAGCAGTAGTTCCCCCAAAAATGAAAATTCACTGAGTGAAGATCTCCAGTTCACAAAACACTCCCGGGGTTTCTGTGGAAAACAGTGTTGCAGCCAAATCCAGTACAATTGAAGTGAACAGTGACCAATTTTAAAATGTTAAAAGAATACACACAAAACCCCCCACAAAATGTCTCATACTGCTCATGTGGTGTAATCCAAGTGTCTGTAAGTTGCGACATTAAAATTTGACCCAAAAAGACGCCATTTACACCATGTTTTTAGCCTAAATGTCAAGTGTAGCCTCTCAGACTGTAGCTGCTTGCACAGAGATAACTGAACAGTCATTGGACACCAGATTCCTCCTTGAAAAATAAATATGTAATTTTTAACCAGTAATTCATAGGTATACTCACACAATGTACAGATGAAACCCCAAATTGTTGCCTATTTCTGCCACAAGAGGGAGTATACCCTCAAGTTAGTGCTTTTAAGCCAGCAAAGAAAAATTGGTAAAGGGAGCTAATTTTCAATTTTTACTGGCAGAAATAAAAACAAGAGAGAAATCCAAATAATTATTGTAAATTGTACTGGTGTTATCTTATTTCTTACTTGTTGACTTGAAAAGCGTTGAAAGGCAGACATCTGACCTGGAAGTTAAATTAGTTCTATCAAAATAAGAGCCAGGAGAATCGAGCTTATGAAGAGAAGAGTGTTGCCCCTCAATACTACAGGAGGGAATATATGCTTCAAAGTGTGCCCTTTTTGGGTTTTAGCTTTAAACCTATGGAGCTATATTGGGGCCAAATGTTTTGAACTTGAAAAATAAAATTTGAAACTGTTTTGATCTTGAATTTTGAAAAACACATCAGTGTATTCAAAGTAAAAATAAGTGTTCAAAAAAATTTTTCAGGTTAAGTATAATTATGATTCACTCTGGTAATTATTTTGATATTTGAGATCCTATTTCTTTCTGTTACAAATTTTATCTTTTCAGATTCGAATCTTATTTTTTATAGTTTCAAATCTTTTTTTCACTTTCAGATCTTTCTGTTTCAGTTTCAGATCTTTTCTTTTCAGTTTCAGAATTTGGTATGTACTCCTTACAGCAGTGGTTCCCAACCTTGGGTCAGGACCTCAAAATGGGTTTGACAGATACTTAAATAAATAATTGCTAAATTAAAATTAAATTAATCTTTATAATGTTAAAAACACAACCTCAGCCGCTCAATTAAATATGGTGGGTTAAGAGAGAGCATTATAATATATGTTTTAACCAGATATTGCCGATATTTGATCACGAGCCAAAGAAGCCTGGGAACCACTGCTGTAAGGAGTACGATTCACAAACACTAGCTGATAGCATCAGGCCTAGGGGTGTGAATCTCACTGACTGAGACAATTCGATATGTATCTCGATACATGTTCAACAATATGATATATTTTATAAATCTTTAAGCGGCCAACGATTCGGTTCGATACGATTCAATTCTGATACGATACGATACAATACGATACGACGCAATACAAGACAATGCAATGTGTCAGTCTTTACATTTTGATTCAATTAATGCTATGTTTGTAGAGTGCTGTTAGTTGCCAAAAAATCCTGATAGTTTTACTAAATATAGTAACAGTAGAGACAGAGAAGGAGACTTTACAGTGATGTTTATATCTTATTATGAGTCTCATGTGTAAATGAGATAAATGAGAAACATTTTTCACTTTTATTTCATTTATTATTTGCAGGAAAAGATGAAATTTGTAATAAAATCAGTTAGAATTAAACAGCTCTGACTCACTTAAAACTGGTTTACAGCTAATTCCTGTTCTGCATCACATAAAAGACAAAATCATATAACAAAACGGAACAAACAAAAGATCCACTACCCCAGAAATTACTACGTACTTTGTTGTATCAATTCAAAGATTTCATGAGATGATCACAAAGTAACGATGGGATTGTCCTTTGCCAGTGGTTATTTCTCTGTGTTTTTTGAATGTTTTTTTTTTTTTTTCTTATTCCAGAGGAATTATACAATTGCTTGTCCTATATTATGTTTTTGGCATGCAGTGTTTTGTGTCACCATGTTTTTCACTTTAACACTCAGTGTGTATACTGGTGTTACAAGACTTTGCTGCTGGGTGTAAAATACAGAGTGGCAAGTGCGTTATCACTATTAAGGTAAGCTGCTTCCATGTGGTATAGCGTAATAGGAGTATGACTATAAAAGTATTGGTTCTTTCTTTGTCAGTCCTGGGCCCCGTTTCCCAGAGCCTTCGTAGCGCTACATGCATCGTAAGCTGTATTTCAAGGTCTCCCTTAAGGTTGTCCCAACTCTGGGAAACAGCCCGTAACCTTAAACCATTAATCAAACCACTAAATAAATGCAGTCAATCAGACAACGTAAAAACTCATTTTATATTTCACTATTATAAAAATATCGGGTTTTTATTGTGTTGTGTACTTTCAGTAGTGAGTGACAGGTAAACACACACAAAGGGCAACCATTTATTGCATACTGCAGTTAGAAACTGACAATAATTAGCTGCTAATTAACCTGATCAGCCACAAAGTAATTGATACACAAATTATTAAACCATTAACCAACCAACATTATTAGACCAACTGTATGATTAGAATTGTATAGATTGCAGTGTCCATGGCCAATTCCATTCTATTTAAAGTCTGACCTTTGCTAATTCAAATTTTCTTTCTTTGTAAGACCTGTAATCGGCAGTATACAAAAACATTTTTGGAAAATTGAATTGTACATTCATAATAAATCACTGGCAATGAAATCTTTTACATTTTCTTCAAAAGTGCTCCGGGTCACTCTTAGCCTCAGTCTTATCAAGTTTATTTACCAGAGGAAGCGCAATCTCTTGTGATGGTAGGCAGATGTAAACAAAACAGAGGCTGACTTCATGCAACAGTTTGCTGTAGTAATGCTTAGCAGTGAGAAAAAAAAACAAAAGAAGAAACCTGAAGAAGTCTGGATGATGTTTGGGGATGTTTGCTGATATAAACATCCAGAGTTGCAAAGTCGGACAGATGAATGTAAAACTGTGACAGAATAAGCTGATATGTATTCACTCGACTGGAGAAATGTGCCCACATTAAGAACTTACACGGACATAAATCTGCAAGCCAAACTGCTGCTGCTAGCATTACTAACATTAGCCACATTGTGTGTCAGGCTGGCAGCTAACATTAGCTCTGGGTCCTTTACACGCAGACACTGTGACCCTCTGGTCTGAAAAGGTGAAGCGTTTAGTGAGTTGTTGTCATGTTTTGTACAGCAATGTGTGAGGCTTGTATTGCACAGCGCAAAATAACGCGCATTTCAGCGGCATTTAAAGTACGATTTTGTGATTGTAGACTGTGATTAACGTCTTCCATTGGCTCTTAATAAACACAGTATTTTTTTCGGACAGTGTTTAACATTATAAATCAATAAATTCTACTACATTTTAGCAGCTTTCTGAGTGTTTTCTTAGTGTTAGACCAGTCGATTAGTCTAAATTCAATTTTGCCTTAATCGACAGGGAAATTAGTCACCAGGAACATCCCTAATGGTGACTAGGGATGTAAAAATACATTCAACTCACGATTCGATACAATTTCTGATACTGGCTTAATGATACTATTTTTTTTATTTCACATAATGAGATTGCAGACAAATTATGACTAAAAAATATTCCTGTAATTAATTGTCAGACAAAAAACACAACATTTCTGAGGTAGGGTGTAGCTGCAAAACACAAACTATGCGATGAATGTATATTTAATAGGGCCGTCAAAGTTAACGCGTTAATGCTTTAATGTGAATTCCTTTTTAACAACACAATTTTTTTTTTAAACTTTATTTTTATTATTTTCTTTTAAACAAAATCAGAACTTAAAACAGACAGGGTCATCACAGGTGTAGAGAAATGCTAAACATACAGAATGAGGATTGAATGAACCCGGGTTACATTCATTGTCAAAAAAGTCCTTTATGTCCATGAGTGTTATTTGAGGTCCAAAAAGTTTTTATGATCCTTGGCTCCATTTAATGCTAGTCCTCAGTGTTTCCTTCAAAGTGAGATGTCTCCCATTCTTTCTTAAATTAAAAGTCTGCTCTGTTTGTGCATAGGAAAAATACATTACATTGTTTCTCCAACCAAACATGTATAAAGAAATCACTACAGTTTCAAATAGGACTTCCATTTTTTTCAGGGAAAAGGTCAATCGTTCCATAGTATAAATGTCATTAACTATTTCTATCCACTCAAAGGTTTTAGGAGGTTCTATGCTCAACCATTTTCTGGTTATTGCTTTTCTTTACTACGTTATATGTTTTTGAAAGTTGTTGAAAGGTATCTAAGCCTCTATTGGAGGATATCATACAGTATGAGGTCATGCCTGCATTTGTCCAGAGTTTAAATCTGTTTTCAAATTTAGCCGGTGTGAATTCTGTGTCATACGCCACCCAGTGTAATATTCGTGCATTCCTCTCGAAGTTCAGGTCTTTAAATTCTTTATGCCAAATGTTTAAGGGGACTGCAGTCCATTTAGATAATTTGTCTAAATATTTCTTCTGAAGGGATTTTTCCCCAAATATAGATTGAAGAGGTATGTTTGTTTGAGTTTGTTCTATGTCTTTCCGTTGCGCATCATATGTAGGATCACACAGAAAACGTAACTGTGCTGCTTTGTAATAATCTTCTAAGCAGGCTGAAGCCCTTCCTCCTCTGTCCTTGGGCAATTGTAATGTTTGAAATCGAATCCTGGGTCTTTGCTTTCCCCAAATGAAGGTTGAAATCATTCTGTTCCACTCACTGAATTGCTTGGGAGGGACATCAACAGGCAATGACTGAAAAAGGTAGAGCAGCCTGGGTAATATATTCATCTTTATAACGTCTATTCGATTATACGTGTTCATTGGTAATAATGACCAGCGATTTAAATCGGCCTTAATATCCGCTGTTATATGAGTATAGTTATGTTCATAGATGGCAGTTAGATCTCTAGGTATTTGTACTCCCAGGTATTTAATTATGTCACCCTTCCATTTAAAATGACATAATCTGTAAACTTTTTCTTGTGGTTCATAGTAAAAAGTTTGGGTTTTCTGTAAGTTCAATTTGTACCCAGAGTATGAACCAAATACTTTAAGAAGAGATAGTAATTTAGGCAAGCTTTCATTAGGGTTGGTAAGCGTCACAAGAATGTCATCTGCGTACAGACAGGTCTTGTGTTGTGTATCTCCAATCAATATGCCTGTTACGTCATTATCTTCTCCGATTTCCTGTGCTAGTGGCTCAATAAAGAGGGCGAAAAGTGTAGGGCTGAGGGGGCATCCCTGACGACATCCCCTCTCAAGAGACGCTGTTTTAGATAAATTCCCATTTATTTTAATTCTGGCTGTGGGAGAGCAATGAAGGTAAAGATTTCAGGCATCCAACTACCTGGCTGTTAAAACCAAATCGTCTAAGAACCAAGTATAAATATTCCCATCAAACAGAATCAAAAGCTTTCTCGGCAATAGATTCTCTATCCACTGTTTCTCATATACTCAATGAGGTGGAAGCCCGCCTCACATTGTCCTGGGTCTGCCTGTTTTTTACAAAACCAGTTTGGTCTGTATCTGTCAAATCCAGGATTATATTTTCCTCCATATTTAAAACAGATATGGGTCTGTAAGAACTAGACTTATCTTTACCCGTGTTAGGAATTACTAAAATTACTGCTTGTGTCCAGGACGATGGAGTCTCCCCCCCTCGAAGAACATAATTAAAACATTCCTTAAGAACTGGTATTATAATCTCTCTAAAGGTTTAATACCATTCCAATGGGTGTTTATTCTCCAAAGACTTTAAGTTTTCAGTCAAATCCTTGTTTCTCTTTTTCCTTCTTCTTCTGAGCTGACCACATGATAAGTTTACCTCTTATAACAGCTTTTGCAGCGTCCCACAGTGTACTGGGAGACACTGTGCCATTGTCATTATGGGTCATGTATTCTTGAAATTCTCCCTTTTTGTATTTCTGACATTGAGGATCATTCAAAAGATTAGTGTTAAATCTCCACAATGTGTCTTTGGGCTTGCTGTCAAAATGCAGTGTTAAATATACCCCTGCATGATCAGAGATACCCCTTACCCCAATGTTACATTTGGTAATCCTGTGGTGATCTGAATTAAACATAAAAAAAATAATCAATTCTTGAATATACAGAATGAGCATGAGCAGCTCCCTCCACACATGTACCATACCATCTTATTATTTAAGCAATTTTTTGATGTATACTGCTTCAGGTCTTATTATTTTTTTGTTTTGTTTTGTTTGAGGAGTCCATGGAGGGATAAAGTTGGATATTCCAGTCTCCCCCACATACCAACACACCTGACACTATATCACACACCAGATATAAGATTAAAAACTTTTTTGATCAGCTGTTTATTATTTCCTGGTGGTCTATAAACATTCAATAATGTAACTTGTTTGTGGTCAATTAAACCTTTGACCATTAAGTAGTGCCCTTCTTTATCGTTGATCTGTGAGGAGAGCTGGAAGTTTACCTTGTTTGAAATTAGTATCGCTACAGTGCAGTGCGCTATTAGAAGCTTCAATTGACTTAACTATTGAAGTTTTTAGTGTGTTTTGGCCTTAATGTTAAATTGAGCAGGTCAGTATGCTCATCTGTGCCTGATGGAGTTGGGTTTGTCATGTAATTATTTGAGCATATATTTTTATGCCAAATGCAGTGCCTCCGAGGGTTTCTGGGCATATTTGTCATTTAGGTTAATGTATTTGATTTAATAAAGTTACATTTGAATTACACTTTAAACACTTGAAAAATATCCCTTTAACCCTTGAGGCAGCCTTAAAAAAAACTATACACTTTTTTCCCAAAGGCCAAAACACACTGCAGGCTTCAGAATAATGCAGTGAAGTGACAAACATTTCATAGAGTAGCCGAGCATCTGTCTGTTTCAGACAGATATTTTAATCAGATAACTGTTCAGTACCATCAGGATTTATCATCAAAAAAGTTTTCTATCAGTCGGCACTTCACACACGATCCCCCTCCCTCCCTCCTCTCTGCTGTCCCTCTCTAGATCTTCGTAGCTTTTTTGCTTTGGGAGTGGGGCACCTGGGCTGGAATGAGCGTGGTCCATCTGTCCTTGCAGGACCCTCTCGTCAAAGGACCCCATTACCATGACTACAGAGCATTTGGACCTGAAAGGCTACAGATGACATTTAGCAGGGCTGTACACTTACTATTTTAGGTGGTAGCACTGGTGCTAGCAAGTTAAAAATTTTAATAGCACAACGAAAAATTTAGTAGCACACACAGTTGGACAGTTAGTTAACTTGTTTATTGGCTAAATTCGATACTGATCAGAAATTCTAACAATGTTAACCCCCTGGCTTCGTCTTAATTTCCATCCTAATTGGTTGTTAAGGACAAAAATGTCCACCTCCATAAAAACTACATTAAAAAAGTACAGATTCATATTTTTTCTACTTTTTTCTGCATAAATCTCTCAAACAACTTCAGTCCTGCCCCCAAAACTAAACATTCAATCATTTTGAGAAGTTTAACCCTTTAAATGCCTGTTTGATTACTCGATATCACTGTTATTATTTATGAAAAAAAGCAAAGAAATTTAGATTTTTTCCATACAACAAGTGTTGGGTGGCTGGGGCATTTTTTTTTATCAGTCTTGGATATGTCAAGGATTAACCAAAATATTGACTTTAATGCTATATTACTTTTTGTGTAGCATCAGATTTAGACGTTAAGGACAATTAACTCCCATTCAAACCACATTTTTTTATCTCAAAGTTGCTGATTATAATCATGCATTCTGTAATGTTAGGGTTTCATCTTTGAGAAAAATAGTAAAATTAGTCATTTTTACTGTTCAACACTAAAATCTGCCATTTACTCATCATAGGCCTATGCATACAAATCTTGTTATTTCTTAGTGATAAAATACTGCAGTAACACTATTTCCACTTTTTTTCCACGTTTCCACTGAAATTATTTTTAAATCAGCAGCAGATCTTTCAATTCTTATTTATTTTACGTACTTGAACATTCAAATTGAACACTCAAAACAGAACAATATGTTACAAAAAAACTTGACTTGAGGCGAGGTGAGCATCTCTACAGATGATGTGTCGCTTTGTAATACTGTGTTTATAAACTTTGTCACGTTTAAAGATTGTACTCCCTGTGATGTATGGCGTATTCCCTGCCATCAGTTCACCTCCTGCCACACAATATTTACAAAACAGTGCTTTTTTGGTTTGTTTACCCGGAAATGTAGTTCTTTTGTATTCGGATTGAGAAGGACCGTACATACTTAGAACTACAACTCCCGTGAAGCATTGCTACAACAACTGACGTATAGGACAAGAGACAGCCTATAGCAGGGGTGTCAAACTCAAACACAGAAAGGGCCAAAATTTAAAACACAGTCTAAGTCGCGGGCCAAACACGATTAACATTTATTAAACTGTCTAAAACTGACTATGTTTTATTCAGAAATATGAATTTGAACAGCCAGACTGCAACAATTTTCTTCTCAATAAAATAAATAAGATTTAAAATATTTTTTTTCTTCAACAATAACAAAAGAAAACGAGAATATTTCAGCTCAGAATATTTCAGCTCACATATCCAGGTGGGGGTTACATTTGAAAATGCTTGCTTTTTGTCTGCACACAAGATATCGCACACTTTAATCATGCAAACCCTCAATGGCACTGCATTTGGCATAAAAATATGCTCATATAATAATATTACAAACCCATCAGCCCATCAGGTACAGATGAACATATTGACCTGCTCAATTTAACATTAAGGCCAAAACGCACTGAGAACTTCAACAGAAAAGTCAACTATAGCTTCTATGGTGCACTGCAGGCTTCAGATTTAAAATCTAACACCACAGAACCAGCAGTATTTTAGGAAAAGGTTAAACTGCACACTGACACACACTGAGGAGATGAAGAGGAGAGACAGATTCTGGACTCTTCATCATGACTTACAATAACGCAGCAATTAAGTATTTAAAAGTAGACAGATCAGACTTGGAGTAAAAAAAAAATCACGCACCACATAAGTGTACATTAATATTATGATTCATGATCATAAAAAGTTTTTTATATCAAGTCGACACATCTGTCCATATTGACTCTCTCTCTCTCTCTCTCTCTCTCTCTCTCTCTCTCTCTGCTGTGGGTCAGTCTTATTTTTATTTTTACCTGGTTTCAGGTGGAGCTGCAGTTCATCTCCCTCCTCATATACTTGTGTTTCTTTGCACTGAGTCAGTTGCCTAAACAGACTGTTGTGACAAAAAAAGCTCAGAAAAATAGGCCAGTAAGGTCTGGGCTTAGAGCCACAACACCCTAAAAACCTTAATAAAAAACCACTGTTATCACTTGTATATTTTCAGAGTTCAAACCATCAAAAAGAAGAATCAGGCAAAGTCTGGAAAAATCACTGGAAGAGCAACAAAGTTCTGCCACACAAAGTTTATTGATCTCTCTAGGTAGAAAAATCAACAAGCTTGAGTCAAACCCAGGTTTAGACTGAAGAAAGAGGTGCAAAACACCTTGTTATATACTGTTTAGGAGGCTCTAGGAGCCTCCTCCCACTTTGAACATTTTGGCTCACAATCAAACATATTTGTGTATTAAATTTTACCTTATGGAATCATAATGACATTCATTTTCTTAGCAAATTGCTACTTCCCTTAGGTTTGCATACATCAATCTTATATTTTTTTAAAAAATAATTAAATGACAAAACAGATCAATGTTACACATGAAACAAAACACCTGATCTGACAATTACGCTGTGTGAGAAGCACCAAGGGCTGGAAAGTACCTACAAGGTCTTTAGGTGACAGTGATTGATGTTATGGTTTGATCTATCTTTATCACTACCCTGTGAAACTCCCAACAGTACACTACTTCAGAATGGAGCGTTCTTTTAATGAGGCCTCCAACAGTACTCTGTTTAAGAATGGAGCGTTCTTTTAATGAGGCCTCCAACAGTGCTCTGTTTAAGAATGGAGTGTTTTTTTTATATATTACGGAGAGAGGACTTTGTGCTGGATGGGCATCATGTTGAAGATTACATCATGTTGAAAATTATGCCACTATAAGACAAACCTGTTTACATTGTCGTTTTACAGAAGTCTTCGCGACTGCGAGCTGATTTATTTCTCGAGTTGCGCGGCAGCTGACGCAGTGCATTGTGGGACTTGTAGTATGAGTGGTGGGAGTGCTATTTACCGATGGGCCATTCATTTAGCCTTTAGTGATAATGGCCACAGAATGGTCAGAAAATTTCATAGAATGTAGTCTCCATCAAGACATGGTGTAATTATGAGTGAGTATTAAAGGACAACTTTGAAAATTTTCAACCTTGGCCTTGATTGAGACAGCTCTTTTTGAAATTGGTCCAGTATTGAGGAAGGCAGATGCAGCTGGCAGCTGCAAAATAAGTACAACAGTATACATTGGACAAATGTGTCCTGTACAAGTTCTTGCATTGAAAGTGCTTTTTTTCACCACAGACCCGCTCAGATTGCCAGTTTTATCTCTGTCAACAGCATGCGAAGCGTCTGTCTTACCCTTCACTTGCTCCGGGCTGTGTGTGACAAAATCTCACGGGATCTTTGCTTGTTACTGGAAGGAAACAGAGGAGCCATGACTTGTAAAAGTCAGTTGGTTGTCCCATAGTACAGGTGAGAGTTTACTAGGCCGATTGAAGTGTCATGGCTAAATATTTACCTGATTTGGAGAATGTAGATGAGACCTTTGATTTCAGTGGCTGCCAGTACTTATTTGAGCCCGAGTATACGGATGAGGAGTTTGAGTTCCTACAAACAAAGAGCGGATGAGGATAGAGAGAGAGGGGCAACGGGCAGATGAGGGTGAAGCAGCTGCTGCATGTCTGTGAATCTGTGAAGACTGGTTGTGCTCCTGTGAATGCTGTGACTCTATGCCCACAGAGGAAGAATGTCTGTGTTGTAACGAGTGGGACCTGTTGCCCAGTATTTATGGTCTTGATGTGTCCAGGGATGATAGAGAAATTACCCAACGCTGTGTAACCACTGTGGTGGGAAAATTATTCACCAAACTGGTCACTATTGTTCCTCTTAGTTATTTCTCATGTTCTGTCAGGCACTAAGTGGTTACTCGTCCTTGAACACACAACTGTTTTCCCTTTGGAAGAACAACTTCTGATAACACAATCACATCCCGACTCTCTCGATAAACAGTTCAGGTCCATCCTGACCCAACCTCCTTCATCTCCTAACCCTGTAAAACAGATTTACATTCTTGACTTGATTATCAGTTCCTTTTACACTTTGAGTGTGACTGTGTACTGATCCTTTGCAAAGCTCGATTAAAACACCAGAAAGACAATCTTGGTCATGGGGTCATGGTCTTAATTTTCAGATTTTCAATTTACAATTTGGTGTCAGAAGTGGGATCGCTTGTGTGAGGGTTTCTGGACTCAGGGTCGACAGTGGTAGTGCACACCCTGAGGAGATATTCCCTTCAACCTCAACCTCCCCACAAAGACGGGTGAGAAGGAGGGCCTTAGACCCGAGACCAGACTCACTCAGCGCTGCGATTCAACAATTCTGATTGGTGAGAATCTGAAAATTTATTTAATTGATTTTTAGAAAAATAAAAAACGGGGAAAAATCAGGTTACTAAAGATGTCAAGATATAAGAGTTGAGATGGGAAAGAGTCCCGACAGTTTTTAATCAAGGTTTAGTAGAAACCTGGAGGTGCACTGACGAGTCCAACTTAAAAGAGTTTACTAAGACCACAATACTGTATGGGAAAAATTATCCCTGGTTAATTGTCGTATTGTGCAAAGTAAGACTCAGTGTTTACTAAAACCACAATAGTGTATGGAAAAATCATTACTGGTTAATAATTATATTGTGTGAAGTAAGACTCCAAAAAGCATGCGTAGAAGAGTAGAGAATTCCTCTGTACTAATTTATTTTGATTATCTTGTGAGAAAAAGAAAAAAAAGGGGTGAGAGAATTTAATAAGAAACAGCAATGCATTGAAATCAATTATATTATTTTGAGCATACTAATATTGATCAGTTCTGATACTTTTGTATTGGATCGTGGAAATAAGTTGAGGACACAACTATCTTCTAATTTTTTGTCGTTATTCTTCAGTTTACCAAAAATGGGTATTTGTAAAATCAAACCAAAAAATACATAAATAAATAAACAGGATAATGTGGATTTGTCTGCTCCAAACATAAATTACATGAACGTGAACTATGGTGATTCATTTGTGAAACAGATACATTTTTGGGTGACTGAATGTAACTTTTTGAGCACAGAAGCAATTGACTCCATGTCTTTCCCTATTTGTCTCAGAGATCATCCAGCATCATGAAGTGTTTTAATGTGTACTCTTTGATTTTCACTGCACTCTCGACGTTTTACCATTGTGAACAGGAATGAGGAATTTCAAACTGAATTCACCTTTTTGTACCCAAATTTGAGCTGGCTGACTGGGCTTCTCTGAGAAGTCAGAAATTAATCAAGCATAGCATTCAACCACTAAAACATTTTTTTCTGTTCAGGAATGCAAGTAAATAACTATAATTTGACATCTTAATCAAAAAATAATAATGTGCTTTACTATGTTTTCTGGGTTTTTTTTGTAAACAGTAAATTTGAAAATTCATGGATAACAATAATAATTACATTTTAGCATTAGAAATATTTCGGTTAAATTCCCTCTACATACTGGTGTATTAACCATTACAGAAACATAAAAAAATGATTTGGGTATTTCCCAATGCTGTTAATTTAGGATACCTGTGGCATAAACCTTACATTCCATCCTTACCAGAACCTGTTTGCCATACATTTAAAATATTTTCACACTGCCACTCTAAAAACAAATCCAGCCCCCACACTGGGGTACATTAGGTTTGAGGAGGCAGAAGATAATCCTCTGAATTATTTTTTATATTTGAATTCAATTTTAATTCAGAAGATGTTCTTGCCCTACTTGATTTTTGTTACTGTGCATTTTTATATATTGATACTGACATTCTAATATTCCATCATATACAGTAATAGAAATAGTCATACTGATAACTGCATACTCATATCAATTATATTGTATACAAATATATGACCTTTTTTCTTTAATTTCAGGCCGTCAAGTGATGGGCACCGAGCAATGAACCAACCTGAAGTTTCTGGTCCGGCTGAGGAAAAATCTGTCACAAACTGACACAACCCGCTAATCCCTACCCGACTCATAGCTAACACAGCACAACAAGTCCTGTTACTTTTTGACACACCTCCTAAATAACATACACATTAAACAATCTATGAACTTTGATAATCATATATTGTAAAATTGTATATATTGTAAAATCACCCTGTATTGTGATTGGGTGTTGTAAAATCCCACTGTAATGTGATTGGCTGTTGAGAAATACCTCTTTATTCTGATTGGTTGCTGGAAAATCCCCCTGTATTGTGATAGGCTGTTGAGAAGTACCTTTTTATTCTGATTGGCTGTTGAGAAGTACCTCTTTATTCTGATTGGTTACTGGAAATTCCCCCTGTATTGTGATTGGCTGTTGTAAAATCCCACTGTAATGTGATTGGCTATTGAGAAGTACCTCTTTATTCTGATTGGTTGCTGGAAAATCCCCCTATATTCTGATTGGTTGTTTGAAAATAACCCTGTATTGTGATTGGCTGTCATGAAAAACATCTGTGCTGTGATTGGCTGTTTTAAAATCCCCCTGCATCATGATTGGCTGTTGTAAAATTCCCCTGTATTCTGATTGGCTATTGTAAAATCCCCCTGTATTGTGATTGGCTGTTGTAAAATCCCCTTGCATTCTGGTTGGCTGTTGGAAAATCACCCTGTGCTGTGATTGGCTGTTGTAAAATCCTCCTGTATTCTGATTGGCTATTGGAAACCCCCCCTGTATTCTGATTGGCTGTTGTAAAATCACTCTGTAATGTGATTGGCTGTTGAGAAATACCTCTTTATTCTGATTGGTTACTGGAAAATCCCCCTGTATTCTGATTGGCTGTTTGAAAATCCCTCTGTATTCTGATTGGCTGTTGCAAAATCCCCCTGCATTCTGATTGGCTGTTTGAAATCCCACTGTAATGTGATTGGTTGTTGTAAAATCCCCCTGCATTGTGATTGGCTGTTGGAAAATCCCACTGCACTGTGATTGGTTGTTGTAAAATCCCCCTGCATTGTGATTGGCTGTTTGAAAATCACCCTGTTTTGTGATTGGCTGTTGTAAAATCCCCCTGTATTCTGATTGGCTATTGCAAAATCCCCCTGTATTCTGATTGGCTGTTGGAAAATCCCACTGTAATGTGATTGGCTGTTGAGAAATACCTCTTTATTCTGATTGGTTGCTGGAAAATCCCCCTGTATTGTGATTGGCTGTTGTAAAATCTCCCTATATTCTGATTGGCCGTTGCAAAACAACCCTGCATTCTGATTGGTTGTTTGAAAATGACTCCGTATTGTGACTGGCTGTCATGAAAAACATCTGTGCTGTGATTGGCTGTTGTAAAATCCCCCTGCATTGTGATTGGCTGTTGTAAAACCCCCCTTTATTGTGATTGGCTGTTGTAAAATCCCCCTGTATTCTGATTGGCTATTGGAAAATCCCACTGTATTCTGATTGGCTGTTCGAAAATCCCACTGTAATGTGATTGGCTGTTGAGAATTACCTCTTTATTCTGATTGGTTGCTGGAAAATCCCCCTGTATTGTGACTGGCTGTTGTAAAGTATCCCTATATTCTGATTGGCCGTTGCAAAACAACCCTGCATTCTGATTGGTTGTTTGAAAATGACTCCGTATTGTGACTGGCTGTCATGAAAAACATCTGTGCTGTGATTGGATGTTGTAAAATCTAGACTTGCACCGATTTCAACTTTCTTAGCCGATTCCAATTTCCGATTTTTGAGGGGTCTGACCTACCGATTCCGATTTTGGCCGGTTCCGATTTTCAGTCTTTCTAAGAACTGTGATTGACAGCATTCACAAACATTTTTGCAACTTTTCTTGTAAATATGTTCATAATAAGACACTGACTATTAAATATTCATTTAATACTTTCTCCAAAATCATCCAGATTACAACCAGGCCTTATTATAATTTTATATTAAGATTCTGAATTGGGTGAATGTGATCTCGCGAGATCATCTCGCGGGATTTCGTGGTACGGGATTTCACGTGATCTTTTGTGGAAGCGGATGTAAACAAACCGGAGACTAATGCGGTGCAACAGTTTGAAGTAAAACTTTGCCGTGAGAAAAACAAACACAGAAGTTAAACGAGTCTGGATGAGAAAATGTTTGAGGAGACACATCAACACAGGTTGTTTATTCTTCAGCCAGAACAGGAGGTGAGATTTTAACTGTCCCTCTGTGAACAACAGTCTGCTGCTAGCTTGCTAGCATTAGCCTGAAGTGCGAGAGAGTTTACGGCTGTTTTGCGACATTGTCAGCTGCTCTGTCTCGTTGTAGACTGTCTGTCTTCTCTTTATCCTGTTCTTGGAATCTGTCGCTGACACCAGCTTCATGCAGACGTGTGTCTGAGTGTGTAGCTGTTATCAGTGCTGTGTTTACGTCACGATCAGTTTGTCTGCTGCGCGCATGACGTGACCATCGTGCAGAACATGTGTGTAACAATGACGGGCACAGAACCGGATTTGTGACGCTGACCGGCTGGTCACCGGTCAAGGCCAGTCACGTGAAAACCGGCCCGATTCCGAGCATTGCCGATTAATCGGTGCAAGTCTAGTAAAATCCCCCTGTATTGTAAGTGGCTGTTGGAAAATCCCACTGTAATGTGATTGGCTGTTGAGAAATACCTCTTTATTCTGATTGGTTGCTGGAAAATCCCCCTGTATTGTGATTGGCTGTTATAAAATCCCACTGTAATGTGATTGGCTGTTGAGAAATACCTCTTTATTCCGATTAGTTGCTGGAAAATCCCCCTTTATTGTGATTGGCTGTTGGAAAATCCCCCTGTATTGTGATTGGCTGTTGTAAAATCTCCCTATATTCTGATTGGCTGTCAAAAAAACACATCTGTGCTTTGATTGGTTGTTGGAAAAATTACTTGTATTTCATTGGCTGTTACGTACTGTGACAGGCCTAATGAAAACCCATCATTTCATGTTCAGTAAGCCCTCTTAACTATCCGTAACTCAAAAACACTAACTTAAAACTTAAAAAAGAAGATGTTTTTCTGTGTCATACAATATTATTTATGTATAAAGGAAGAGTGCTGAGAAATGTACTCAAAAAAGTGGGGCAGTCAGTTTCAGTAATTTTTTATTTCTTTTTTTATCCTAAAAGAACATTATAATTGCAGAGAAACACATTTGGCCATCTGTAAACCATGTAGCAACTCAAAGCCTCTGGAAATCTGGTTTAAAATAAAGTATCTATCAATGTCATGTAAACTAACAATATCAGGAATGTGTGCAAAAACTATATCTTTAACTACAATATTTCATATTTGTATTAAAACTAATTTCTAACATTTTTCAGGTGTTTATAAAGAACCTAGGTTGTATGAGACACTGACTTACCTGCAGTCGATGGATGTTGACACGCCTCCAATTTTGTAGAAGGAAAGACGCGTACCAGCACAGAAGCGTAGCAATGCACTGTTGAGGAAAGGGTCAGCAACAACATATAACATATTTTAACCACTTACAAAAATTTGTATCAGTTTAAATGTACATTATATTTTGAATATTTTTTATATTTTTCAGCTTCACCTTTCTACCAGGCAGCCTTTTCTCATGGTATACTGCTGTTATATAAGCCAAATATCGCGCTCTCCAAACCAACCATGTATTAAGTAAGTAGTGCTTATGCTAAGACTCGGGTGGCTTTGGAGATATGATATTTGGCTTGTATAAAGGTGAGATCCTGTTGGAAAGGCTGGCTGACAGGAAGGTAAAGCAGTGAAAATATTTGAAATATTGCATAAAGTTAAATACTTTTTTGTTGGGAAGAACACTTTCAAGTGGTTAAAATATTTTGCTGCTAACCCTGTCTAAAGCAGTATACTGTTTAGCTCATCTACATCGGTACTCCTGCTGCTTCTCCAAACCAGAAGCATGCAACTAACATCTACTGTGGGCAATACACTGACTATGGATAAGTACCCTATACAAACACAATTCAAATAACAGGAACCATCCTTTTAACAGTTATGAAGGTACTGTGTGGCATACCTCTGACCATTTAGTGTAAACCTAGCAACTGTAAAGGCGCATTATGCAGTTTCCGAAAAGAAACTCAAACTCAGAAAAGTAATAATACAAACGCAAATATTGATATATTTTCATAACTGAATAAATAAGGGATCCTAAGAGGGAAATGAGGTCCCTAAAACACTGTCTGAAGCCAGAAAGTTGGGTCCCTGCAAAAAAACGAAACAATATGAAAATTATGCTCTTTGAGGACAATTTGTTTATTCTGTAATTATTAATTCAGTCAGTCATGTATGTATCCGTGAATATTCTTTTTTGATTCAAAATTCTTTCCCAAAACTACAAGTGTACCTTTAAAAACAAGATCTTTAAAATTGTCACATAACAGCTTATGAACACTACATATCTTTTTTACAATGGTTCAATGCAAATTTATTACATAAACAAGTTCAAATACAATGTGTACTGAAAGCCTGTAGACTAAATTAGCAATCTGAACAAGATGAGCTAAACAGTTGTCAACATGGACAACAACATATTCATGTCGTAGACCATGCTGTAACTGAGTGAGCCAATAAAGTTCACTATTCCTTTTCAGAATCCACTAATCTTGTTTAGATCTTGAATTCTAAAATTGTGTCGTCGAGTCATTCTTGAGTCTGCAGCCGTGGTTTGCAGCTCTAATTGAATTTAAAAGTGTTGGTCAGTCTTTTTGGGATGCATCAACAATCTGGTGAGGTTGATCACCACATCACCTTCTGCAGTGACAGATCCTTATAGGCTGGTAGTGAACCAGAGTCCCAGTGATTCACCCCAAGATCTGGCTGTGGCTCAGAAAGACAATGCACTAATCGCATCCAGTGAAAACAATGGAAACTAAGGTGAGCAAAGAATTTTGATTATGGTTGATTGTCATAAAAATGCTGTATACACAAGTCCGATACATCTGTTTTCATTCTACTGTTTAGTGCTCTTGATTGCAGAGAAGGTAAGATAACTTTTAAGTGTGCCACTACTGGACTAATGACATTTATTTGATTTGTTTGGGGTGGTGCTGCTACTAACAATTATTTTTAATATTTCATAATTTATTATTTCAGAATTAATGTATTGATTAATCAATCAGTTGGTTGGACTATAAAATGTCAAAAAAAAGTGTGAAAATCACTTGATCAGCGTTTCTTGAAGCCCAAGATGACGTCCTCAAATGTCTTCTTTTGTCCACAAACTAGATATATTCAGTTTACTGTCACAGAGGACTAAAAAAAACAGAAAATATTCACATTTGAATATATTCACACTAAAAACAGACTATTGAGACTTTTTTTCTTTAAAAAATTACTCAAAGTGATTAATCAATTATCAGAATTATTGGTGATTAATTTGATAGTTGATTAATTATCTATTAACCAATTACATGTTACAGCTCTAGTTTGGGGTGGCTGTCATATATATAATCAACACAGCCCAAGTGGCCAAAAAATACACTTCATAGGTTTCAAAACTTCTCACCTGCAGTTGAAATTTAGCCAGCTAACTGTCTGTCTAACACTGGCATATTTACAGAAATGCTGATTAGGTTATCCCTAGAACTAAATGAAAATGAGAAGTCACGTGGGTACGCTGAGCAGGATGGCAGCACTGTAGGAGGGCTCAGACCACTCGCAACTAATTTAATTGTTTAATCCATATTTATCTGCCTACCTTGAGCTAAATATTGATAGACTTTATCCCAGAAAAGTTCTTAGTACTTTGACTACATTTTTGGCGGTGAGAAATGGCGACAACATTTGGCGAATGGCGAAATATTTTAAGGAAAGGGGCCACATAGCTACTCGGAACAAGCTAGCTGCTAATGAGGACAAGTCTCCCGACGAAGCTGCAGAACAGAAAATAAGTATCGAAAAAATCTTTGCTGAAATAACCAAACTGAGTACTAAACTGACGAAAGTAGCTGCTGATGTAGTGACCATCAAAGAAACCACCACCGAGCTGAAAAACTCTGTCAGCGGGCTACAGGTACGAGTGGAGGAGGCGGAGGAGCGAATCTCCCAGCTGGAGGACACGACTGAGGGCCTTGTGATAAACACCGGTACCATGGGGAAAAAGGTGGATATGCTATGGGACCGTGTGCAAATCCTGGAGAATCATTGCAAAAGAAACAACGTAAGATTGGTGGGACTGGCGGAGACATACGAGAGCAGAATTAGTTTACAGTCACCTTTAAAAGTAGGAATTCCTGTAGTTTAGCTGAAAAGTAGGCTACAGGTCTCTGTCTGTCTCCGTGGTCCTGGAGTAACACTCAACACTCTTTGTCTACAGTCTGAGCGAAAGGTCGGTTTGGATCTGGTAACCCAAGAGTTGGAGTCGTCAGAGTCTTCCGAAGGACAAGTTTTAAGTCAACAAATGTTTACCCTGCATCAGCAGTCCATGTCACTTTACTATGTGCTTCTAGGCCTCACCCAGGTGCGATTGCACTCAGGGGGGCCTTGAGGACACCAGTGAAAACACCAGTGGGAATGAAGGGCCTGCAACAGGAACACAAAAGGCATAAAGTGTTTCTTTATGATTGAGTTTGAAAATGTTTTAAAATGCCTTTACTCTTTTTTGGGAGAGGGATTTGCCCTCACATGTCATCACATGACCCAAAAATGTCACTTGTTGTTGGACAAACTGCAGTTTTGACGAGCTAGCTTTGTGACCTTCTTCATCCAAATGTTTCAAATGTGTCTTTTTCACACTGAGCTTGAGTAATTATGCACTTCCTGGTGACAGATTTAATGAGCTCAAACTTTGTTTTGAATTTCATACCTGATTTTTTGTTTTGTTTTGTGGGAATGATTACACGTGCCTTTAATCAAGTGATGAAGACTAGTGTAATACCGTCAACAGCCACTTTTTTTTTTTTTTTTGAGTGGATATTATGGTTGACAGGGCCTTTAATTAGATTTTGGTGTGATCACAATTAGTTGCATGCCTCTGATTAGACTGACCTATCATTCTTTCACAGGGCGCTCGGCAAAGTGCCCCTGACCTGCAGCTAAGTAGCCAATCCGGTTATGGTTGCTAGGGAAAAATTATTAATAATTGGCCTATCAATGTCACCAAATTTAATGCCGGTGGGGCGCTGGAAATGTAGCCCCAACTGCTACGTAAAATGTGTGAAGGTTTATGATTGCTAGAGCTATGTGAGGAGCCAGTGATAGGTTTTTTTTGTAGTGCGACTCCCAGACTCTGTCCTACAGCGGGAGAAAAAAAACTGTGGTGACGAGGAAGAGAGATGATGGCGATGGCGATGGCGATGGCAGTGACAACTGGAGTTCAAGCACAGCTTCCACCAAATTCGGTGAAATTCTTAATGTACCCTTTTGCGAGACGGACGATGGAGAAAAAACTTCTCGTTAAGGAGCTGGGACCCGACAAACCTGAAATGAACATTTCCCAGCAAACCAAGGAGAAAGATAAATTGTACAAACAGAGTTTTTGTCTGAGCTGGTTGAACTGTAAGACGTGGCTGGCAGGTTGTGGTGCAGCCAATGCACTTTTCTGTTTCCCCTGTATCCTCTTCAGAAGTGACAAATGTGATTCAACTTGGACAAAGACTGGACTAACTGACTTAAAGCACCTCTCTGAACGGATCAAGAAGCATGAGAGGTCCAAAATTCACATGGAAAACTGCATAAAGCTAGCTGTGCTTGGAAAGATTAGCATAGCAACACAGCTAGATGATGGGGACCGCATTGCTGTAAGAAGGCACAATGAAGAGGTAGATAAAAACCGTAATATTTTATCCAAAATAAATGTAAAATTTTGTGGTGCTTTTGAATTAGCAATGCGGGGACATGATGAAAGGGATTCCTAAGACAACACCGGGATATTCAGAGGTTTAGTCAACTTAATGGCATCCATTGATTGGGACTTGAGGGAGCACCTTGAAAATGCGACCGTATTTAAAGGCACCTCGAAGACAGTTCAGAACAAGTTCCTGGACTGTATGCTGGCAGTTCTGAGAGAACAGATCATAGATGAAGTAAAGACAGCTGAGTTTTTAGCAATCCAGGCTGATGAAACTACCGACATTTCCACACACTGTCAGCTAGTCCTGGTACTAAGGTACATTGATGGACGCAACAATATACAGGAGCGGTTCTATGAAATCATCAAGCTACCCAACAGCTGTGCGGATTCAATAGCCAGTGCCTTATTGGAGAGGCTGCACAGCATCCTTCCCGAGGGACAAGAAAAAAAGTTGATGGCCCAGGCATATGATGGGGCTGCGGTAATGAGGGGTGCCACTGGAGGAGTGCAGCGAAAGGTACAGGACATCTATGCAAACGCTCACTACATTCACTGTCATGCCCATCAGTTAAAGCTGGTAATGCAGCAGGCAACTTCCCACATCCCTCAGATCATTCACTTTTTTACTGACATGGGGGGATTTGCTTCTTTTTTTCTCAAAAGCGAGCAAGAGAACTGCAGTGCTAGATGAGATGGTGGCGCACCGACTTCCAAGTGCATCGTCAACACGTTGGAACTTCAACAGTGGTGCAGTCAACACAGTCTATGAGCACAAGAATGATCTGGTGAAGTGTTTTCAGACCATCTGGAACAGTGAAGCGTTTGATAGCCCTACGAAGAGAGAGGCTGGAGGCTATGTGAGAATGCTGGAAGATGAAGCTTTGTGTTTTTTTCCTAGCCTTGTTCCATAAGATCATGCCACATGTGGACATGCTGTATAATCAGCTCCAGAAGAGGAACATCGATGCTGTCTACATCGCAGGAATCACCCAGACATTCATGAATCGCATGTAGGCTATCAGGTATGTTAAATGCATTATTATGTAGCCTAGCCTAATTGTTAATTCTCTGCATAAATTATGTTTAGCCTTAAATGCTTATATGTCATCTTATTCAAATAATTAATTAATGTGAAATTTAGATGAAATATAATTGCTAGTAATTATAACAACCTTGGGTTTGGTTAGTATATCCCTAATCGGTTTTCACAACTGATTCATAAAACTTATGTATTGGATCAGGGAAGCTGTTCCTAATCTGGCTGAGGATGAGGAGTACAGGGGACCTGTTCAGGAGCCACCCACAAAGAAACGGAGAACATTGGGAGAAGACACGCAGCACCATTTGGCACTGGAGGTCAGCACTTGCTTACACACACAGAGATACAGAGAAACACAGGGCCCTATCTTGAGCTCGTGCCTTAGGGTCGTGTCTTGTGCTGATCGAAAGCGTAAGTGGAAGGCGGGAGGTGCAATGGATTTAATTTATTCAAGGTGTGTCCAAATCCAACCTTGTTGTCTTGTGCCAAGGGTGGGAGTGATATTTTGCCCTGTCCCGCCCTTTGCGCCACCAGCGCAAAGCGGGATAGACCTATCAGACGTGCCCAAGTGCCCTCATTAATTCACAGGCGAGTTTAGGCCGAACATGCAATAAACCAATCAGAAAGTCAGCTCTCATCACCTTTGAGAGGCAGGTGCGCCAGCAGCGCAAGCGGAGGCAGCATGACGGTGGATTTACCAGGAAGAAACAAAGAGAAAAGATTTTTAAAGTGAGGAGACAGATCCCTTGGTAAGAGAAGTGAAAACACGATATATGGAGATAGCAGGACGTCTCCAAAACAGCTTCACGCCGAAATAGTTTACAGTAACGCCTGCAAGAAACTTTACAACAAATGAACCGCAAATGTCATGCAGATATGTAACTGGTTATATTTTAACCTGAAGCACGTTGAAAGTATGTTATATTTCATAATTAATTGTTATAATCATCATCATTATTAACTTTGCTGGCTGAGGATCGGGGGAGAGAGATGGTGCAGTAGAGAGGGGAGGCGAACCGAACCAGTCTAGCTGCAAAGCTTCCTGGTTCCACTGGCCCACCTGAGCCAAGTGAAGGCACAGATACGCGGCTGTCTGTGCTCCTTCTTCTTCTCCTCTCCCACCTAATCATCATCTCCTCCTCCCATCCTCGCTCCTCTGAGCCGCTGTGAAATAATCAGAGAGAGTTTCCTAAGTTTGAAGTGCACAAAATTACGCAGATATATCCAACTAGCTATGATAGAAGCACACATAACATTTTCTCTCAGGTTGGGCCGGACTTGTGCGGTCAGATATAGTGTCTTGTATATTTTCTATGTTATAGATCATAATTGTTTAAACATTGTTTTTCTGGATCATAACAAACACGCAGACATAAACACTACAGCTGCTCCACCTGTCATGCTGACTCATCTGATAAAGACTATCAGACAGTTGTGATCCTGTTTGCAGGTATGCTGAGATTTATTGGGCTTTATAATTATAATAATAGTACTGTTGTACTTATTAGTGTGATTAACTTCAAAGACACACGCGAGTGCACGACTTTTAAACATAAATGAAAGGTGTTTGGTGATTGTGGAGATGAGGGTGCGCACCTCAGCCAAGGGCAAGACACACACATACCTGCACTATTAACTTCAATATTCACACTTTATTGCTGGTGGATATGTTCAAAGGACACTTCACTAATCGACACTCCTGTGGAGAATAAAGACTAATGTAAATTAAGGTGTTTGGTGATTGTGGAGCCATTGCGCCGCCAGCGCAAGTGATTTTGCTATCTTACGCCAGCGCAAGTGCCATTTTTGCCATGTGGGTAAGATAGCAAAAACGCGCTTGCGCTGGGTCTGTGCCGCTGTGGGTGTGAGGTCTAAACATGAAGGCGTGGCCCGGCGTGTTTGCTATCTTGTGCTGAGCACATTGGAGTAAAACGCGCTTGCGCTTTAGACCAGCCAAAACCTGGTCGAAGCGCAAAGTCTGTGGTTTTTCAGCACAAGATAGCACCTGGCGGGCTTGGCCGAAACACACACATGTCTTCACAATCACAAAACACCTTCATTTATGATCATTCTCTTCCTCCCACTTGAGTGTCGATTAGTTAAGTGTTATTCAAACATATTTTCTATCAGCAATAAAAAGTAAATATTGAAGTTAAAAGCTTTCACGTGTGTCTCACGCTTGGCTGAAGTGTACACGTCTCTACAATCACAGATCACTTTTCTTCTTTTAAGATGAACTCACTAATGAGGAAAAGAATTATAATTATAAAGCCTAAAGATTGTCTTTATCGGATGAGTCAGCATGACAGCTGGAGCAGCTATAGTGTGTGTCTGCCTGTTTGTTATGATCCAGAAAAACAATGATTGAACAATTATGATCTATAACATACAAAATATACAGACACTATATTTGACCATAGGAGTCCGGCCCAACCTGAGAGAAAAAAGTTATGTGTGCTTCTGTCATAGCTGGTTGGATAGATCCGTGCGTAATTTTGCACACTCCGAACTTCAGAACAGAACAACTTGTTTCGCAGCGGGACAGAGGAGGGAGGATGAGAGGAGGAGATGAGGATTAGGTGGGAGAGGAGAAGAAGGAGGAGCACAGACCACCGCTTAACTGCTCCACCGCTCCACCTGGCACACCTGAGCCAGGTGGAGCCGGGAAGCTTTGCGGCCTCTGGATCTGTTCGCCTCCCCTCTCACCATCTCTCTCCCCGCTCCTCAGCCAGTAAAATTAATAATGATGATGATGCTAATAATTAATTATAAATTACAACACAGTTTCAAGGTGCTTCAGATTAAAACATAACCAGTTACATATCTGCATGACATTTGCAGTTCATATTTATTGTATTATTGTATATAAACTATTTCGGCGTGAAGCTGTTTTGGAGACGTCCTGCTGTCTCCATATATTGCGTGCTCTTGCGCATTCTCTTCTGGAACCAGGAGATCTGTCTCCTTGCTTTGAAAATCTTTTCTCTTTGTTTCCTCCTGGTAAATCTGCCGTCATGCTGCCTCCGCTTGCGCTGCTGGCGCACCTGCCTCTTGAAAGGTGATGAGAGCTGACTTTCTGATTGGTTTATTGCAAGTTCGGCCTAAACTCCCCTGTGAATTAATGAGGGCACTTGGGCACGTCTGATAGGTCTATCCTGCTTTGCACTGGTGGCGCAAAGGGTGGGGCAGGGCGAAATATCACTCCCACCCCTGGCACAACACAGCAAAGTTGGATTTGGACACACCTTGAATAAATTAAATCCATTGCGCCTCCCGCCTTCCACTTACGCTTTCGATCAGCACAAGACACGACCCTAAGGCACGAGCACGTTTTACCCTGAGCACAAGATAGCAAACGTGCCCAGCCACGCCTTCCTTTTGCCTTCATGTTTAGACCTCACACCCACAGTGGCACAGACCCAGCGCAAGCGCGTTTGCTATCTTATGCACATAGCAAAAATGGCACTTGCGCCAGGCTAAGATAGGGCCCACAGAGACACACAGAGGAACAGACACACAGAGACACAGAGGAACAGAGAGAAACAAAGACATCATCAAAAAAATCTAATGAAGATGCTCACCACTTGATATAGTAGTCCAGACTCAAATGTTTATTGTCATATGATATCTATGAATAATTACAGTTAACCATTTTGGTTTATTACACAATATAGGCTAGCTATTCAGAACATTGATTGTAGTGAGACGTGAAGACCTAATTCTTTACCTTTTTTATAATTGTATGTTATCACATAGGTATGTGACACCGTCATGAGCCATGCCAAGGAGAGGTTTTCTTTCACCAAGCACCTCATCAGTGCCACTGTCTTGCAAGGAGACTTGTTCCAACAACACAGCAGAAAGTTCCCAGATTCAGCACTGGAAACCACGGTGGAAGCCTATCCCTCATTGGACAAGGCCAGACTTAAAACAGAACTGTCCCTGATCTACGAGAATGAGGAGTTCCGGAGTTGCAAAGGTGCACTGGCTCTCTATCAGGTTTTGATGGAAAACGACCTTGGAGAAACATTCACTGAAACTGTAAGTCTTCTCAGCATCATCATCACAACACCAATGACAACATCAGAGTCTGAGTGGTGCTTTTCTACATTAAAGAGGATAAAAACTTTCCTTAGAAACACTATGTCACAAGATCGGCTCAACGCTCTGGCTATGCTCTGACCCAAGATTGTACTATATCTCTTTTGAGATGGTGAAACTTGCCCTACATTGGACTGGACAATGCAAGTTAGACTGGCCCATTATAGAAAAATCTTTATCCTTTCCCTTTACACCCATAGAGCTCCTCTCTCAAAATTCAGGTAGAATCTCTAACCCTATTATGTTGCATTCCAAGGAAGTTTGGATGAAGATATACAAAATGATTAACTTATCTCATTCTAAACAGCCATATTCGTTTTTGTGGCAAAATCCTGCAATCTGTATTGGTAAAACACCGGTCTACTGGAAGAGTTGGCACAACTATGGAATATGTACGCTGGATAATTTGTATGATGGTAAAGTGTTTATGTCTTATATTGATATATTGAGTAAATATAACCTAAATGGAAAGGAACATTTTTGGAAAGACAAGGCACTGTGTTATGTCAGTAGACTGGCAAACTGAAGACAACCATATTTTAGAGTATTTGGTTTTGCCATCACACCATCACAGAGCCTCGATATTTTACAGAAGAATGAACTCTACACTCAGTACTGATCTAAACAATTTAAAGGTTTTATGGGAAAATGACTTTGGGGTTGTTCTTGGGAATGAGGAATGGAGGGAAATAATCTCACAATGTGGGAAATTTTTAAGGGAATGTAAAGGCAAATGTACACAATATAAGATTGTACAAAGATATTATTGGACTCCTGTGAGACTGAATAGATTAGGCCTCATGAACAACTCATTGTGCTGGAAGTGTCAAAATGATAGCGGTACTCTGATACACTGTTTGTGGGAATGTCCAATTATCAAGCACTTCTGGATGGTTGTCGTACGTATTCTAAGTGATTGGTTAGAAAGACCTGTGCCACTTTGTCCTACACTGTGTTTACTGGGTGACAAAGGACAGATAGATAATATATCAAAAGGAAAATTCTCTGTTATCATGGTTGGGGTCTCAGTGGCAGCTAGGATTATTCTTAAAGGGGACCTATTATGCTTTTTCCTCTTTTCTGACCTATAAATGTTGTCACAATGTTGGATACTTGTGTTAAACGATTCCAAAGCGTCAAATAATGAGGTTCATGCATTTGGAAGCGAGCCCCGCAAGCTGTTTTGGATGGCTCTGCACGCTGTGTTTTACTGTCTTTTTTTAACGGTGTAGTAATATTGACGTCAATGCGTGCCAGACTTACTTATATGGTCATTGCCCGGCATGTGCTCTAGGCCTGCCCGCTCCCCCGCTCTGCTTCGTAAATTATATCGCTGCTCTGAGTGGTGAACTATTAAGTGAGATTAATGTGTTAGCGAGCTATGTTGCGTCTAAACACAGGATTTTCAGTGTGACGAATGTGGCTCTCTTTTAACCTGGTAACCATGGTAACTACTAAACTCATAACCTGGTCACAAGCAGGTTATGTTCAGAGTTTCAAATTAAATCATCTGTAAAACGCGCTATTCTTTAACAAATTTTTGTCCTTAACTTTTAAACTGAGGGAGGACGTTAACATTGAAAAATTACTGAGCTGTATGCTCGTAATATCACCGAACTAATCCATATAATGTAAAAATGTAACAGCAGCACAAACTGTCTGCATCGCGCTGTCATGATGGTAACCTCCATTTGGTGATGCAGAGTCATTTTTCCCGTTTGCTCCAGATCATATTAACACTTTAAATTGACATCGTATATAATCCACACACTAAAATAATGATGAAGCAACTACAGACACTTTGAATACTTTTTACTGTTATCTGTTTTGTCTCTGTGATTTTGCAGCTCAGATCACTGATTAGAAAATTCATCATCATTTATCACAGCCAATCTTAAATCAGTTACACTCATTATACGTTGGTTTGGTCAAAAACTTCAGTGATGTCCATGTCTCTGTCATCATAGGACAGTGTCAGACAGACTTAATCATGTTTAAATCTGCTGTATGGAGTTTTATTGTTTAATGTGCGGTTTTCATGTTAGAATAAACGGCAGCATTAAGACCGCATTTAGTCCATCAGTCATTTTCGGACATCATTCTTCTTCTCCTGCTTTATTTGCAGCAACAATGTTGCTTTTGCCGTAATGTATTTTGTATATTTTCCACAGCTCATAATTATAACAACTTGATGATTTTGACTTAAGTAAGGCTCGCGATCGCTTCATTTCATGTGGAAGAAGAGTCAAATGACGCAACAAACGCCCCTTTTATATGAACGCACACAGAGTCTGAAGACGAAAGCCTGGATTAACAAAGTGAGTTGATAACCACCATCATGATACCCGTTATCTCTGATTGCAGTTTTAGGCTTTGTCATGCAGAGAAAGCCTGGCTGTGTTGAGCTTCCTTCGTAGCACAGCCCCCTGCTGTCTACAATGATTTCAGTGTTAGTACGTTGAGCAATGGCTTCCAAAAATGATTGTTCAGGTGTGAGGGAAAGTTAACTTTGTTTAACTTTCCTAAAGAGGCGAGCACCAGGCAGAAGTGGATAGAGTTGCTTTTTCCCGGCCAGCAATGGAAAAATACCTCCGTGTTTGTCTGTCTATGGCACTTCACAGGGGACTGTTTTGTCAACACGGGCCAATTCGAAGCTGGGTTAGCCGGTAGCCGAGCTCGGCAGCGCTTGTCAGCCCTTCGGAAGTCCTCGGGAGTGTGACCAATCACAGCGGAGTGGGCTCGGCAGGAGGCGTAAATGGAGGAGGGCCGGGGGGCGGAGTAAAGTACACAGACCGTTTTCGCGGGATGCAGAAAATACAATGAAGAGATGCAGCGAGAGGCACAGCGTCCTGACGATCTACAAAGCTTTCTGTGCAGGCGAATGTGTGTAGCTGCTCTATAGGAGTCCAAAATCAAATACAAAGGCCCGAAATTGAGTATAATAGGTCCCCTTTAAACACTGGAAAACTCTGAAAGCCTTACCGTTTAAAGAATGGGTAAATATGATGATAAAGACTGCTTCATATGAATGTATGCTTTATAAGTTGAATAATAGAGATGGTACCACAGCGCCAGAATGGGAACCATTTTGGTCCTACATTACTTTTACTGTCAGTCAGTAGGACGACAGCTGATTTCCTTCCCTCTGATATTTATTTTATTTTATTTATTTTTTGTTTGTTTTTCTTTCTAGGAACTTCCACACCTTGTAATATCATTGATACTTTCATTTATGTTTATGTATAAGAGCCCTGTTCTTTAATGTTAAAGAGCACTGTACGATTGTCATGTACCAAGTAAAAACTCAAATAAAAACCTGAATTATAAAAAAAAAAGAAAGAAATGAAAATATGAATGAATTAATAAAGAATGGGCCTGGTTTTTCTTAACTGAAACTTACCACATGATACACAGGAAGGCCAAGGAGAACAGCAGTACACCTTGTGTTTGATGTCATGAAGTTCCTAAGAGGATAAAAATAGTGTAAATTCTGTGACAAATTTATTCATCAAGCCCAATGCCAAACCGTTCCAACCAACTGGCCACTACAGCATCAGAAAATAAGTCCACACGTCTTGTGCTGATTTATCTGGTGCAATCAGAGAAAGAGCATGGACATGCAAAAACGGGGACTATGCAGTGGAGCAATTGTGGAATTAAAGTTCATTTGAACCATCAAATTAAACATTCCAAAAATTTAACCTGTGAAATGCATAATCACCTGCTGGTCATGCACTTGAATATATCACCCATAGCACCTGAAATCTTGTTTTTGTCTAGTTTTGGAAGCCCTTTGTCTGAATAAGATCATCAGTTGAGGGGTGTGGCAATCAAACTCGGTGTTCAAGGGCAGGTTCTTGTGACCATTAGAACGCTGCATACATACAGCTACATTTCAGAAAAGAAGAAGTACATTAAGTTCTAGGTTTGTGAATCACTAAGATAAATTATTGTTTTATTTAAAAAAGAACAATAAAAACAGAACAGGATTAGAACAGCATTTTCTTATTATGGCTAAATGTTTGTAAAGCAGTATTAGTAATGATTGCAACATAAAAGTCACTACATAAACTCAATATCTCATTGCAAACAAATCTATAAAGTCAGAATAAATAAATTCACAGTAAAACCAATGATTTCAAGATTAATTAAATTAGATAAAACTATGCATAATGTGACATACATTACTGACAAAGGAAAAACAGGTGAGAGAGATTAACCATATTACCTCAGACTGCATATGAAGAATGGGCCAGAGGTCCCTGAGCTGTTTCACAGAAAGTTGATTCTGCATGTTGGAGTCACTGGAGTGTGAAGGTGTGGAGTTGTCTTGGTTTCTTGGGCTTCTTGTTTCAGCTCAAGCCATCAACCCAAAGTATCCGTATTTGATGACCAAGGAATGAGACTTAACAATCAAATGTCTTCCTCCAGAATTACTTACTGCTCCTTGAAAACTGGGACTCGTCTGACTCCTGATCATCATCAAAATCGTGGTACTGGCATCACAGTTCGGTACACAGTATGTGCATGATGAATACAACAAATACATCTGTTTTCTGACCGACTCAGTCACACTATTGTCATTCTGGCACGTGAAGTAACACTCCAATCCAGCGGGTGGCATTAAATCACCAAAATGCTGTTTGCCAACTGCCATTTAAAACAAAGAACAGCCAAAGAAGACAGTGCAGCAAAACAAGGACATTGGATGCTTTTCATTCTGTAAATTCATCTCCTCCACTTGCTCCCTCTCCTCACATCTTTGCTCCACCCAGCGAGGTCATGACAGAGATGTGAGGACGGAGGAGACAGAGCTGTGAGATGAAAAATCCTTGGTTCCTTTTTTGGCATTAGTCTGAAGCAGCGTCAGTTACTGATGACGAGCTGATAACAGCTGTATCAGCGGTCAAACTGACTGGTACGAATGTTCACAGAAACAAATCTAAGAAAGATTTCGATACCTGACAGCATTCAGTTAGATCTGTAAATTGAAATGGCTGATTATTGGTAGTATTCTTTCTGATGCTGATTTTAATCATCATTTAATATTCCTTTTTCCATCTTCTAATTAATATAGGCAACTGATCAGTGTTATTTGTTTACTTAGGCTATTTATTGGCTTGCATTATGGTCATCTGCACAGTAATACACACATCACACTTTCCACTTGCTTGTGTCATTATTCACAACATGCAGGTGCAAGTGCTGCAGAAACTTCTGTCAGTCACTGGACTTTGATCTCCCTTTGTGGGTCTTGATGACGCAGGATGAAAATTGCCAAAACTGCCCAATTAAGGGATATATCAGTGTATCCTCGGTCTGAGCACCTCCCAGTAAATTGCACTACTCTCTGCTCAAAGTAAATGAAAAGAAACTAAACTTTATTGATTTGGGGTTTTTGATGTTGTTGTTGTTGCTTTTTCTGCATTTTACTGTGACACGCCTAGTTTTCATACTGAACATTATTCAGCTCTTGCAGTGAGTAAGGTGAACGAAAATTCAGAGTTGCATAATCAATCATTTTATTTCACTGTAATCAAAGACTACATGTAACACAAACTCCAATTTTTTAAGCCCTGATAAGCCCAAGCATTTGAGTTTATTAGTTAGGCAAGTACTAGAGTACTGCTAACTTATTCAGGTTTACAGTGTTCCATTCATCCACTCATGGAATTGATAAAAAAAAAAAAAAAAAAGGTCAACCAGTCAAAAAAGCCAGCATTTCTTTTTTGTGTGTGTGTGTATTTTTTTCCATAGCACCTGTTCATCGAGGCACCAAAGAAAAGACATTTGATGAAAGTATCTGTGTATGATGAATTGCACGTCATGTAATGTTAATTTGGTAGATACATTTATGCGTATGGTCTGGGAGTGTCTTGAAGTCAAAACATTCTGGGAAAGGGTGTCTCAAAAATTGTCCAATATGACACAAATAAATTTTTATTGTTTGCCATCTCTAATATTAAGGAATGATCATTCATCTGACCCTTAACTCAGAAGCGGTTGTTATTTTTGGCAGCCATGGCTGCTAAAATGTTGGTTGCTGTAAGATAGTTATTTTCTAATAAATAATCAATCCATCAGTTGTACCATTCTTTAAAGTGATAGTTCACCCAAAAATTTAATTTCATTCAATATCTATTGACCCCTTTGCTGATGTGAGGATGAGTGAAGATCTCCAGTTCACAAAACACTCCTGGGGTTTCAGTGGAAAACAGCCAAATCCAGTGACCAGTTTTGAAATTAAAAAAATAAATAAATAAAATAAAACACAACAAAACACAAAAAATGTCTCCATACTGCTTGTGTTGTGTAATCCAAGTGTCTATAAACTGCAAAATTAAAATCTGACCCAAAAAGATGCCATTTACGCCATGTTTTTACCCTAAATGTCAACTGTAGCCTCTCAGACCAGAGCCACATGTACACCTGAAACATAAGTCGGACCTTTCTCAATCTGGAAAGGATTTTGTACACTACACTACAAGGTTTCTGTTGCTCTCGCTCTGTAGTCCATGGCTGCAGCAACAAAATGATGTTCCTCCTCTATGTCGAAGGCCTTGTACATTTTCTTCTTTGTTGAAAGTTTGTGAAGTCAACTGTATGCGTAACAAGTCACTATTTCTGAGCAGATCTCTCTCTGTTGTCTGAGTCACTTCCAGGTAGCATGTAAACAGAGATGTGAAGGTATTGCGAGATCTCATATACAGTCATGGAAAAAATTATTAGACCACCCTTGTTTTCTTCAATTTCTTGTTAATTTTAATGCCTGGCTCAACTAAAGGTACATTTGTTTGGACAATTATAATGATAACAACAAAAATAGCTCATGAGAGTTTAATTTAAGAACTAAGAACTATTCATTTTCCATGGTTTTCTTGATAATAACCAAAATTACTTAAATTCTTACATCAATAGCTATGGCATTGTACCGCCCAAAACACTACTTTTAAGCATTCCATGTTTTCTTTTCTGTTTGCTTTAAACACATGATACACACAAGAGTTAATACTTGATTGCATAACCATTGTTTTTGATGACTGCAGCCATGCGTCTTGGCATGCTCTCCACCAGCTTCTGACATTGTTCTGCTGTCACAGCAGCCCATTCCTGTTGGACAAATTCAAACAAATTTTCTTTGTTTTTGGGCTTGTGGTTCTCCATTTTGAGTTTGATGATTTTCCACAGGTTTTCAATTGGATTAAGATCTGGTGATTGAGCAGGCCAAGGCATGGTGCGAATGTTGTGGTTCTCCATCCAGGCTTTAACTGACCGTGTGGCAAGGGGCATTGTCTTGTTGGAAAATCCAGTCATTCGAGGCAGGAAAGAGTTTTCCAGCTGATGGAAGAAGACTGTTTTCAAGGGTAGTCCTGTACATGACCTGGTTCATTCGGCCTTCACACAATTGCATTTGCCCTGTTCCACTCAGACTGAAACAACCCCAGATCATGACTGATCCACCCCCATGTTTTACTGTAGGGGCAAGATAGTCTGGGTTGTAAGCTTCTCCAGGCTTCCTCCTAACCAGTAAGTTGGCTGGAGTGGGCATCAATTCAAAATTGGATTCATCACTGAAGAGAACCTTAGCCCAATCATCAACAGTCCAATCCTTGTGGTCTCGAGCAAAGAGTAACCGGGCCTTCCTCTGCCTTTCATTGATGAAGGGCTTCTTGCGTGCTCTGTGTGACTTCAAACCAGCTTCAACAAGTCGGTTTTGAACTGTCCTTGCCGAACAAGTCACATTTCTCGACAGTGCCCACTCATTTTTAAGGTCCCTGGAGGTCTGACGACGATTCCTGACACAGGAACGGATGAGTGCACGGTCATCTCGTGGGGTAGAAAGACGTTTCCTGCCACGGCCAGGTAGCACTTTGGTAGTGCCATGTTCAGCTTGTTTTTTTTTGTTGTAATGAACGGCTGTCTTGGAGATCTTCAGTTTTTTCGCTACCTGTCTCTCACTCATGCCAATTTCCAGCAGTGCCAAGATGGCTGCCTTTGTGGCTTCACATAATTCTTTTGTTTTAGGCATTATGTGAGAGCTGACAACTTCTGAGTTGTGCTACAGATTGAATGTAAGCAGGAAACCACTCTAGGCCTTTGCATGTGCAGTGCTGCTTGTGACATGAAATGGCCTCTTATATACCCTGGGAATCAATTAAGCTTAAGAATGTCAAATAGGACATAAAGTATTATGTGACCAGCTGCATTTTTTGTTGTGTTCATTGTATTATACGTTTAGTGGTACAGAATGAACAAGAAATTGAAGAAAACAAGGGTGGTCTAATAATTTTTTCCATGACTGTATCTTGTGTCGTGCAGCTTAGGCGAGAGCTTATGTACCCACTTCAGGCGTGTGCATGTAGCTCTGTTGTGAGAGGTTACAGCTGAGATTTAGGCCAAAAACATTGTGTAAAGGGTGTCTTTTTGGGTCAAATTTTAATGTTGCATCTTACGGACACTTGGATTACACCACACAAAGCAGTATGGAGACATCTTGTGGTTTTTGTTCTTTTTTTTTACATTTTAAAATTTTCACTTCAATTGTACTGGATTTGGCTGCAAGGCTGTTTTCTGCTGAAACCTGGGAGTGTTTTGCGAACTGGAGATCCTCACCCATCCTCACATCAGCACAGGGGTGAGTAGATATTGAGTGAATTTTCATTTTTGGCTGAACTATTGCTTTTTAATATGTATGTGCTTATAGAACTGTCCAGAGCAAAGATGAACTATTATAGCCAAAACAATCTTGAGAAGTGAATGGAAGCACTGAGCTCAACAAAGCATATAACAAGTTGAAGGGAGGAAGAAGAGAGATCAGAAAAATTCTTAGTATAAAAACTTGTATCAGTGGCATACAGTGATGATTAGATCTGGGACTTCAGTTCAGCCAAAACTTTGCTAGACAAAAAAAAAGGATTTTGGTGGAATAAAAGGCAGGCAGCAGTTACCTTGATAGCTGTATTAAAATTTGTATTAAACAGTAGATGACTACCATTTACTCTGTTACTATTGTTTGGTTAAGTTATAATGAAGTTTGTGTTTGATATTAGGAGCTGTAATAATCAATAAGGATCATTGATCTCCAGTTCTATTATTTCTGTCTACCAACACAGCTCTGTCTGCTGTGCTGTGCTGTTGGAAGAAGTTTTAATAAAGAAGATTCAAGTGTCTGAAAATTGATTTCTAAAAGACTCGGAGATGAGGGCAATTTCAGTAAAATGTGTCAAATATATCCCTACCTGGGAAGCTGGGGGAAATAGGCTATTTCCAAGTAAGTAGAAAAATGAAAAAATATCTTCTCCAAACAAATCCAAATTTCCAGAGCTGTCTTATTTACACACAGGGTCATTTTGGTGAGCAAGGTAGTTGCAGCATTATTCAAGTAGTGTCCAAAATCCTCTATGAAGACAGTCTACTTTATGCAGCTTGTGTGCCCAGCATTTTTTATCACTCTTTAAAAAAATGCTGCTTACACAACAATTTCTTGTTTGTTAAAAGTGCATTCATCCATATTAGTCAATTATCACAAAGAATCATCACCAACACGTTTTAACCTTCTTTTAACCATTTGTTCTGATTTTCTAGATGGCAAATTCAGATCTCACTCTCAACATCATCAACCGAGGTTCCAGCAACAGCAGGCAGCTGTTCAGTCTTCAGTGAAAAGGCTGATAAATTCACTGTACAGTACCTACCCAGCACCAAACAGCAGAAAATCTGGTGCAGACCTGAACAGAAATAAAGTGAATATTGATCTTTGTCAGGTGGACACAAATCTGAATTCAAATGAATGCCTAAGTTTCTCTGTAAATGGGCAACAACAACTTTAAAGTGGTGATAGGCCAATGTTCTGTTAAAGCTGTAAAGCCTGTTTTCCTTTCCCCTAAAGTGGTCAAAAAATCAATAATTCAATAACATAACAACATCTAAAGAAATCACTTGTGACAGAGCTTCGTCAGAAGTTTCCCCCTGCTTGCAGTCATTGCACTCATTCAGCATAAATATCTCTGTTAATATTCAATTAAAAGTTCTCACTTTTTTTGAGATATTGGCTTTATATTTAATAGTTCCTGCAACTGCCAATTCACCTGTCTTTGATTTCAGAGCCAACAGTAGACATCATCCATCTAACTGGAGACAGCAATGGGCATGTGCAGTTTGGTCAAGAAATACAGTCTACCAAAAGATCAGGCATATCCCCAATCACTTCAACTTCCTGTCAAGCAGAGTCCATTGTGAGACCAGACAGAGCTGGGCAGTGAATGATGGCACAGAGATCTGGTCACACCATTCTGCACCTTCAGCACTGGATGTTCCATGAACAGACACTTTACCCACAACATTCTAGTTTGACTTTTTTTTTGGGGGGGGGGGGGCATTTAGCCTTTATTGGACAGGACACCTGTTGCCATTCACAGTAGGTATTTTTAAGGACTTGTCCCACAATGATACCATTCAGAAATAACACTGAAAGTACTTTCTGATGGCCCTCTGCTTCAGATTGGTATTTGTAAAGTGTTATATCATGACAGAATTTAAGGACAGGCCTTCACACTAAATGCTGAAATGATTTGGGCCTTTCTGTGTGGAGTTTGCATGTTCTCCCCGTGTCTGCGTGGGTTCTCTCCGGGTTCTTCGGCTTCCTCCCGCAGTCCAAAGACATGCATGCTAGGTTAATTTTCTGTAGGTGTGAGTGTGTCTGTCTCTATGTTGTCTATGGTGTACCCCGCCTCTCACCCAATGTCAGCTGGGATAGGCTCCAGCCCCCGCGACCCGATCCAGAATAAGCGGTTACAGAAAATGAATGAATAATCATATCATATGAAATGTCAGACATTTGAGAAAATACTCATCAGATCATATCTGTTTATATTTGTTGTATGTGGATGTAGCATGGATGAAGTCTCATTTTGTTGCCCAACCCTGTTTTGATGAATGATAAAAAAAAATTGACATTGATAGCTTTTTGGTAATTTACTTATGACATCGCGCCGAAAATAATTAAAATGCAATTTTTGTCATGACAAAGAGACAGAAAAGGCAGGGGAAGACAAATTTCTTCTTGGGACAAGAAACCCAAGTAGGAACTATGATGTCCTACTTTTGAATCTGAAAATCCTTAATATTAAACTTCTTTACTTCTTTTCTTTTTTTTTCATAGAGATACTGTTTTCTCTTTTTATTTAAGTAAATTTGCGTATTTTAAAATACTGAGCAGGGTCTTTAGACTGACAGTATTTGTTGTTTGATCTTCTAGCTGCCTTGTGTTATATTCATAAATTGTAGCGTTCCCATTTCCGGGGCCCTCTGAATGTAGCATACCGGGTCGACGACAACAGGCAGTAATTAAATCAGGGGACTGACCGACCGACCAGAAACTCGAGGTGGAAAACTCCGCACAATAAAGTGAAGTAAGTTTAAAATTAGTTAAATGATAAATAAGTCTTTGTGCTGGTGATTGGTATAGTGTTAGCTAGCTAACATTAATGTCGAGTCATGTCAGCTAGTAACAGTTTGCTATTTGAAGAGAAATTATTTTGACAGTTCAAGGGCAACTGTGGCATTTTAGGCTGGATGGTAGCTAACGTTAGCTAATTTAACCATAACACTAACCCTGCTTAGTAGTTCTCATTATAAATTGTGCTGAGGATCAACGCTACGTTCCTCTTTTCACACATAATTTCACCCTGTTTGTCAGTGAATCTCAAAGTCAAAGTCTCAAAGTTGAGGCGCAGGGAGGGTAAGTGTCCGTGATACCCAGTTAACACCCAGAAATTATGGACAAGGGCATGCCTGATATTAGTGTATGTGGATCCGAAGTGAAGAAAGTGAGGGGACGGAGGTACCGGTGTTACAAATCTCAATTCGAGTAAGGGAGTAATAATGTTGATTTAATGACTCACTGGATGAAAATGCGTTTTGCAAGAGACTCGGGCTGGTATCAGAACATCCTTGTTTCCTTCTCTTCCTCGTCATGCTACCACTGCTTGCGCTGGTGCCGCACCTGCTTTTAATTTCTGATTAGTTTATTGCATGATTGGCTTAAAAAAGTTAAAGTACTTATCTCATCTTATATAAATTATGCACAATGCTGCACAAATATTTTTATTCCTTTGAAAAGGCATAAAAAACAATAACAACATTTTTCACTTTTATTTCATTTATTATTGTGCAGGAACAAATTGAAAATGAAGTAATAAAATCAGTTCAAATTAAACAGCCCTGACTCACTTAACTCTGCTTTACAGTTAATTCCTGTTCTGTATCACATAAAAGACAAGCTCACATGACAAAACAGAACCAACAAAAAATACATTCAAATTACTATACTATACTTTACTTTTCTGTATCAATTCAAAAATTTCATGACGTGATCACAAAGTAAGGATGGGTTTGTCCTTTGCCAGAACTCGTTACATTCGTGCCAAATGTGTCAGTGGGACTAAAGCATCAAGTTATTTCTCTGTGGTTTTTGAATGTTTTTTTTTGTTTAATTCCAGAGGAATTACTCACCCTATATTATGTTTTTGCCACACAATGTTTTGTGTCACCATGTTTTTGACTATAACACTCACTGTGCATACTTATGTTCCAGGAATTTGCTGCTGCGTGTAAAATACAGAGTGGCAAGTGTGTTATCACCATTAAGGTAAGCTGCTTCCATGTGATATAGCTTAAGTATGACTATAAAAATATTGGTTCTTTCTTTGTCAGAACTGACAATGTATACTCAGGCCTGGAATGAAGTCATTTTTAGGAGAAGGCACAAAAAAAACATTATTTACCACTGTAAACCATTAATCAAACCAATAAATAAATGCAGTATATCAGACAACCTAAAAGCTCATTTAATATCTCGTTATTATAAAATATAATTTCTTTTAATTGTGTTCTGTACTTTCAGCAGTGAGTGACAGGTAAACATACACAAAGGACAACCATTTATTGCATACTGCAGTTAGAACCTGACTATAATTAGCTGATAATTAACCTGATCAGCTACAAAGTAATTGATACACAAAATATTAAACCATTAACCAACCAGTATCTAACAGTCAATGTCAAACAACTGTATGCTTATAATTGTATAGATTGCGTTGTCCATGGCCAACTCCATTCTATTTAAAGTCGACCTTTGCAAATTCTGCTTTTCTGTCTTTGTAAGACCTGCAATTGACAGTATATAGAAACATTTTTGTAACTGTTCTTTAATGGAAAATTAAATTGTACATTCACACATACATTCATAATAAAACACTGGCTATGAAATAACTTTTACATTTTCTCCAAAAGTGCTCTGGGTCACTCTTAGCCTTAGTCTTATTAAGTTTATGTACCAGAGGAAGCACAATCTCTTGTGAAGTCATGGGTAGGCAGATGTAAACAAAACAGAGGCTGACTTGGTGCAACAGTTTGCTGTAGTACTGCTTAGCAGTGAGGAAAAAACAAAAGAAGAGACCTAAACGAGTCTGGATGATGTTTGGGGAGACATGAGGGGTATACTACGAAGCAAGCTCAACACAGCCAGGCTTTCTTTGCATGATCTGGATCGACAAAGTCTAAAACCGCAATCAGAGATAACGGGTGTCACGATGATGGTTATCAACTTGCTTTGTTAATCCAGGCTTTCGTCTTCAGACTCTGTGCGCGCTCACATAAAAGGGGCATTTCTTGCATCATTTGACTCTTCTTCCGCATGAAATGAAGCGATCGCAAGCCACTTAAGTCAAAATCATCAAGTTGTTATAATTATGAGCTGTGGAAAATATACAAAATACATTACAGCAAAAAGCAACATTGTTGCTGCAAATAAAACAGGAGAAGAAGTATGCTGTCAGAAAATTACTGATCGACTAAATGTGGTCTTAATGCTGCTGTTTTTTCTAACATGAAAACTGCACATTAAACGATAAAACTCCATACAGCAGATTTAAACATGATGAAGTCTGTCTGACACTGTCCTATGATGACAGAGACGTGGAGATCGCTTAAGTTTCTGACCAAACCAACGTAAAATGAGTGCAACTGATTTAAGATTGTCTGTCATAAATGATGATGAATTTTCTAATCAGTGATCTGAGCTGCAATATCACAAAGACAAAACAGATAACAGTAAAAAGTATTCAAAGTGTCTGTAGTTGCTTCATCATTATTTTAGTGTGTGGATTATATACCATGACAATTTAAAGTATTAATATGATCTGGAGCAAACGGGAAAAATGACTCTGCATCACCAAATGGAGGTTACCATCATGACAGCACGATGCATACCGTTTGTGCTGCTTCGTTCGGTGATATTACGAACATACAGCTCAACAACTTTTCATTTTTATTGTCTTTCCTCAGTTTAAAAGCTATATCGCTCATAAACAACCTTGTTAGGACAATTATAAGTGAAAGAACTGCGCTTTTTACAGACGATTTAATCTGAATCTCTGAACATAACCTGCTCCCGACCAGGTTATGAGTTTAGCATAAGTTACCATGGTGATCTAGCCAGGTTAAAAGAGTGCCACTTTCGTGACACTGAAAATCCTGGCTTTAGACTCAAGATAGCTCGCTAACCCATTCATCTCGCTTCGTAGTACACCCCTCTGGTCAGCACAGATTGTTTATTCTTAAGTCAGAACAGGAAATGACTTGTGACTTGTGACTGTGTGAAGTAATATGCTGCCAGCTACACAGCAAAATCTGTATACTCAGATTAACACTGTTGGAATTTATT